>NC_133744.1:4646888-4783887 GCF_048934315.1 Petromyzon marinus
AGACACAAAGAGACAGAGAGAGACACAGAGAGAGACACAGAGAGAGACAGAGAGACAGTGAGAGACACAGAGACACAGTGAGAGAAACAGAGAGAGAGACACAGAGAGAGACACAGAGAGAGACACAGAGAGACAGTGAGACACAGAGAGAGCCACAGAGAGACAGTGAGATACAGAGAGACATAGAGAGACATAAAGAGACACAGAGCGAGAGACAGTGAGACACAGAGAGACAGAGAGAGAGACAGTGAGACACAGAGAGACAGTGAGACACAGAGAGACAGTGACACAGAGAGAGACAGTGACACAGAGAGAGACAGAGAGACAGTGAGACACAGACAGTGAGAGACAGAGACAGTGAGACACAGAGAGAGACAGAGAGACACAGAGAGAGACAGAGAGACAGAGAGAGAGACAGAGAGAGACACAGAGAGACAGCGAGATAGTGAGAGAGACACAGAGACACACAGAGACACACACAGAGACACACACAGAGACAGAGACAGAGAGACACACAGAGACACACACAGAGACACACACAGAGACACACACAGAGACAGAGACAGTGAGAGACATAGAGAGACACAGAGACACACAGAGAGAGAGACAGAGAGAGAGACAGTGAGAGACACAGAGAGAGACACAGAGAGAGACAGAGACCGAGAGACAGTGAGAGACAGAGAGACAGTGAGAGACAGAGAGACAGTGACACAGAGAGACAGAGACAGACAGAGAGACAGAGACAGACAGAGACAGTGAGACACAGAGAGAGACAGTGAGACACAGAGAGACAGAGACAGAGAGAGACAGAGAGACAGAGACAGAGAGAGACAGAGAGACAGAGACAGAGAGAGACAGAGAGACACAGAGAGAGACAGTGAGACACAGAGAGACAGAGACAGAGAGACACAGAGAGACAGAGACAGAGAGAGACAGAGAGACAGAGACAGAGAGAGACAGAGAGACACAGAGAGAGACAGTGAGACACAGAGAGACAGAGACAGAGAGAGACAGAGAGACAGAGACAGAGAGAGACAGAGAGACACAGAGAGAGACAGTGAGACACAGAGAGACAGAGACAGAGAGAGACAGAGAGACAGAGACAGAGAGACAGAGACAGAGAGACAGAGACAGAGAGACAGAGAGAGAGACAGTGAGACAGACAGACACAGAGAGACACAGAGAGACAGAGAGACACAGAGAGAGACAGTGAGACAGACAGACACAGAGAGACACAGAGAGACAGTGACACAGACAGAGACACACAGAGAGACACAGAGACAGTGAGAGACAGTGAGAGACACAGAGAGACACAGAGAGACAGTGACACAGACAGAGACACACAGAGAGACACAGAGACAGTGAGAGACAGTGAGAGACAGAGAGACACAGAGAGAGACAGAGAGACACAGACAGAGAGACAGAGACAGAGAGAGACAGTGAGACACAGAGAGACAGAGACAGAGAGAGACAGAGACAGAGAGAGACAAAGAGACAGAGACAGTGAGACACACAGAGAGACAGAGAGAGAGACAGAGACAGAGAGACACAGAGAGAGACAGAGACACAGAGACAGAGAGACAGAGAGACAGTGAGACACAAAGACACACAGACAGACAGAGACAGAGAGACACAGAGAAACAGACACAGAGAGACACAGAGAGAGACAGAGAGAGACAGAGAGACACAGAGAGAGACAGTGAGACAGACAGTCACAGAGAGACACAAAGAGACACAGAGAGACACAGAGAGACAGTGACACAGAGAGACAGAGAGACACAGAGAGAGTAACACAGACACAGAGACACACAGAGACACAGAGAGACAGAGATACAGTGAGACACAGAGAGAGACAGTGAGACAGAGAGACACAGAGAGAGACAGTGAGACAGTGACACAGAGAGACACAGAGAGACAGTGACACAGAGACACACAGAGACACACAGAGACACAGAGACACAGAGAGACACAGAGAGACAGTGACACAGAGACACAGAGAGAGACACACAGAGAGAGAGACAGTGAGACAGAGAGACAGAGACACAGAGAGATAGTGAGAGACAGAGAGACACAGAGAGACAGAGACACAGAGAGACAGAGACACAGAGAGAGAGAGAGACACAGAGAGAGAGACAGAAACAGAGAGAGACAGACACAGAGAGAGACAGAGACAGAGAGAGACAGACACAGAGAGACAGAGACACAGAGACAGAGACACAGAGACAGAGACACACAGAGACACACAGAGAGAGACAGAGACACAGAGACACACAGAGAGACACACAGAGACACACAGAGAGACACACAGAGAGACACACAGAGAGACACACAGAGACACACAGAGACACACAGAGACACACAGAGACACACAGAGAGACACACAGAGAGACACACAGAGAGACACAGAGAGGCACAGAGAGACACAGAGAGACACAGAGACACACAGAGACACAGAGACACACAGAGACACAGAGAGACACAGAGAGACAGACAGACAGAGAGACACACAGAGAGACACACAGAGAGACACACAGAGAGACACACAGAGACACACACAGAGACACACAGAGACACACAGAGAGACACACAGAGAGACACACAGAGAGACAGAGACACACAGAGACACACAGGGAGACACAGAGACACACAGAGAGATACAGACACACAGAGACACAGAGAGACAGAGACACACAGAGACACAGGGAGACACAGGGAGACACAGAGACACACAGGGAGACACAGAGACACACAGAGACACAGAGAGACACAGAGACACAGAGACAGAGACACACAAGGAGACACAGGGAGATACAGAGAAAGACAGAGAGAGACACAGAGACACAGAGAGAGACACAGACACAGAGACACAGAGACAGACACGGAGACACACAGAGAGACAGAGACACAGAGAGAGACACAGAGACACACAGAGAGACAGACACAGAGACACAGAGACAGACACGGAGACACACAGAGAGACAGAGACACACAGGGAGACACAGGGGGATACAGAGACACAGAGAGAGACACAGAGACACACAGAGACACAGAGACACACAGAGACACAGAGACACACAGAGACAGACACAGACACAGAGACACAGAGACACACGGAGACACACAGAGAGACAGAGACACAGAGAGAGACACAGAGACACACAGAGAGACAGACACAGAGACACAGAGACAGACACGGAGACACAGAGAGACAGAGACACACAGGGAGACACAGGGGGATACAGAGACACAGAGAGACACACAGAGACACAGAGAGACACACAGAGAGACACAGAGACACAGAGAGACAGAGACACAGAGAGACACACAGAGACACAGAGACACACAGAGACACACAGATAAGACACACAGAGACACACAGATACACACAGATACACACAGATAAGACACACAGAGAGACACACAGATAAGACACACAGAGACACACACAGATAAGACACACAGAGACACACACAGATAAGACACACAGAGACACACAGAGAGACACACAGAGACACACACAGAGACACACAGAGAGACACACAGAGACACACACAGAGACACAGAGAGACAGAGACAGACACAGAGACACACAAACAGAGAGACACAGACAGAGAGACACAGAGAGACAGAGAGACACAGAGAGACACAGAGAGACACAGAGACACACAGAGAGACACACAGAGAGAGACAGGGAGACACAGAGACACACAGAGAGACACAGAAAGACACAGAGACACACAGAGAGACACAGGGAGACACAGAGAGACACAGAGAGACACAGAGAGACACAGAGAGACACAGAGACACAGAGAGAGACACAGAGAGAGAAACAGAGAGAGAAACAGAGAGAGACAGAGACACACAGAGAGACACAGAGAGACACAGGGAGACACAGAGACAGAGACACAGAGACACACAGAGACACACACAGAGACAGAGAGAGAGACACACAGAGAGACAGAGACACACACAGAGACACACAGAGAGACACAGAGAGACACAGAGACACAGAGAGACACAGGGAGACACAGAGACACAGAGACACACAGAGACACACACAGAGACAGAGAGAGAGACACACAGAGAGACAGAGACACACACAGAGAGACACACAGAGACAGAGAGACACACAGAGACACACAGAGACACAGAGAGACACACAGAGAGACACAGAGACACACAGAGAGACAGAGACACAGAGAGACACACAGATACACACAGATACACACAGAGAGACACACAGATAAGACACACAGAGAGACACACAGATAAGACACACAGAGACACACAGAGAGACAGAGAGAGACAGACACAGAGAGACACAGAGAGACACAGACAGAGAGACACAGAGAGACACAGACAGAGAGACACACAGAGACACACAGAGACACACAGAGAGACACACAGAGACACAGAGAGACACACAGAGAGACAGATACACACAGAGAGACACACAGAGACACAGAGACACAGAGAGAGACAGACACGGAGACACGCTGTGTCTCTACGTACGAGTAGAACCCCTCCGAGTTCTCGATGGCTGAGTAGACCGTTTCAGCCTTGGCCACGTTCTGAGCCTCCATGCCCTCAGCTCCCCCGTTCAGCCGGATCCACTCCAACACCAGCATCATGATGTAGATACTGAGACACGCGGGGAGAGAGACACGGTGAGTGAGACACGGTGAGTGAGACAGAGAGACAGAGAGACAGACAGAGAGACAGAGAGACAGAGAGTGTCCCACCTGTAGCAGGGAGGCGTGTTGTAGAGGGAGCTCTCGCGAGCCAGCGTGAGACACGGTGAGTGAGACAGAGACACGGTGAGACAGAGACACGGTGAGACAGAGACACGGTGAGACACGGTGAGTGAGACAGAGAGAGACACGGTGAGTGAGACATGGTGAGTGAGACAGAGAGACAGAGAGACACAGAGACACAGAGACATAGACAGACACCTGTAGCAGGGAGGCGTGTTGTAGAGGGAGCCCTCCCGAGCCAGCGTGAGACACAGAGAGACACAGACAGAGAGACAGAGACACAGAGAGACAGAGAGACAGTGAGACATAGACAGACACCTGTAGCAGGGAGGCGTGTTGTAGAGGGAGCCCTCCCGAGCCAGCGTGAGACACAGTGAGACAGAGACACAGACAGACAGACAGAGAGACACAGACATAGACAGACACCTGTAGCAGGGAGGCGTGTTGTAGAGGGAGCCCTCCCGAGCCAGCGTGAGACACAGACAGAGAGACAGAGAGACACAGACACAGACATAGACAGACATAGACAGACACCTGTAGCAGGGAGGCGTGTTGTAGAGGGAGCCCTCCCGAGCCAGCGTGAGACACAGAGAGACAGACAGAGACAGAGAGACACAGACAGAGAGACACACAGACATAGACAGACACCTGTAGCAGGGAGGCGTGTTGTAGAGGGAGCCCTCCCGAGCCAGCGTGAGACACGGTGAGACAGAGACACAGAGACAGACAGAGAGACACACAGACATAGACAGACACCTGTAGCAGGGAGGCGTGTTGTAGAGGGAGCCCTCCCGAGCCAGCGTGAGACACAGAGAGACAGACAGAGACACAGAGACACAGACAGAGAGACACAGAGACATAGACAGACACCTGTAGCAGGGAGGCGTGTTGTAGAGGGAGCCCTCCCGAGCCAGCGTGAGACACAGAGAGACAGACAGAGAGACAGAGAGACAGACACAGACATAGACAGACATAGACAGACACCTGTAGCAGGGAGGCGTGTTGTAGAGGGAGCCCTCCCGAGCCAGCGTGAGACACGGTGAGTGAGACAGAGACACAGACAGAGAGACACAGAGACAGAGAGACACAGACATAGACAGACACCTGTAGCAGGGAGGCGTGTTGTAGAGGGAGCCCTCCCGAGCCAGCGAGAGACACAGACAGAGAGACAGAGAGACACAGACATAGACAGACACCTGTAGCAGGGAGGCGTGTTGTAGAGGGAGCCCTCCCGAGCCAGCGTGCCGTAGTCCATGACCACGGGGCAAGGCCCCAGGGCGTGGCCCAGGAGGTCTCCACGAGCCACCACCACAGTGACACCCGCACAGCCAACGTTCTTCTGAGCACCTGCCATGATCACACCAAACTGGGGGCGGGGGCGGGGTTAGGGGCGGGGTTAGAGGCGGGGTTAGAGGCGTGGTTGTGGGCGCAGGATGTGGGCGGGGTTAGAGACGTGGTTGTGGGCGCAGGATGTGGGCGGGGTTAGAGACGTGGTTGTGGGCGTGGTTGTGGGCGGGGTTGTGGGCGTGGTTAGAGGCGGGGTCGTGGGCGTGGTTGTGGGCGTGGTTGTGGGCGGGGTTAGAGGCGGGGTCGTGGGCGTGGTTAGGGGCGGGGTTGTGGGCGGGGATGTGGGCGTGGTTGTGGGCGTGGTTGTGGGCTGGGAGTGAGTGTCTGAGGTCTCCACGAGCCACCACCACGGTGACACCCGCACAGCCAACGTTCTTCTGAGCACCTGCCATGATCACACCAAACTGGGGGCGGGGCGGGGTCAGGGGGCGTGGTTAGAGGCGGGGTTAGAGGCGGGGTTAGAGGCGTGGTTGTGGGCGTGGTTGTGGGCGGGGTTGTGGGCGTGGTTGTGGGCGTGGTCAGGGTGGGGTTGTAGGTGGGGTTGTGGGCAGGGATGTGGGCGTGGTTAGAGGCGGGGTTGTGGGCGTGGTTGTGGGCGTGGTTGTGGGCGGGGTCAGGGTGGGGTTGTGGGCGGGGTTGTGGGCGGGGTTGTGGGGCGTGGTTGGTGGGTGGCGTTAGAGGCGGGGTTGTGGTTGTGGGCGTGGTTGTGGGCGGGGTTGTGGGCGTGGTTGTGGGCGGGGTTAGAGGCGGGGTTGTGGTTGTGGGCGTGGTTGTGGGCGGGGTTGTGGGCGTGGTTGTGGGCGGGGTTAGAGGCGGGGTCGTGGGCGTGGTTGTGGGCGGGGTTGTGGGCGTGGTTAGAGGCGGGGTCGTGGGCGTGGTTGTGGGCGTGGTTGTGGGCGGGGTTAGAGGCGGGGTCGTGGGCGTGGTTAGGGGCGTGGTTGTGGGCTGGGAGTGAGTGTCTGAGGTCTCCACGAGCCACCACCACAGTGACACCCGCACAGCCAACGTCCTTCTGAGCACCTGCCATGATCACACCAAACTGGGGAGGGCGGGGCCAGGGCGGGGTCAGGGCGGGGTCAGGGGGCGGAGTTAGGGGCGGGGTTAGAGGCGGGGTTAGAGGCGGGGTTGTGGGGTGGGGTTGTGGGAGGGGAAGGGTGGGGTCAGGGCGGGGTTGTGGGCGTGGTTGTGGGCGGGGTTAGGGGGTGTGGTCAAGGCGTGGTTGTGGGCGTGGTTAGTGGGCGGGGTTGTGGGTGTGGTTGTGGGCAGGGTTAGGGGCGGGGTTGTGAGAGGGGCAGGGTGGGGTCAGGGTGGGGTTAGGGGGCGGGGTTAGGGGCGTGGTTGTGGGCGTGGTTGTGGGAGGGGTTGTGGGCGGGGCAGGGTGGGGTCAGGGCGGGGTTAGAGGTGGGGTCGTGGGCGGGGTTAGAGGCGTGGTTAGGGGCGGGGGTTGTGGGCGGGGTTAGAGGCGTGGTTGTGGGGCGTGGTTGGTGGGCGTGGTTGGTGGGCGTGGTTGTGGGCGTGGTTGTGGGCGGGGTTAGAGGCGGGGTCGTGGGCGTGGTTAGAGGCAGGGTCGTGGGCGTGGTTGTGGGCGTGGTTGTGGGCGTGGTTGTGGGCGTGGTTGTGGGCGTGGTTAGGGGCGGGGTTTAGGGGCGTGGTTGTGGGCGGGGTTAGAGGCGGGGTCGTGGGCGTGGTTAGGGGCGGGGTTGTGGGTGGGGATGTGGGCGTGGTTAGAGGCGTGGTTGTGGGCGTGGTTGTGGGCTGGGAGTGAGTGTCTGAGGTCTCCACGAGCCACCACCACGGTGACACCCGCACAGCCAACATCTTACTGAGCACCTGCCATGATCACACCAAACTGGGGGGGGCGGGGCCAGGGGCGGGGTCAGGGCGGGGTCAGGGTTGTGGGGCGGGGTTAGGGGCGTGGTTGTGGGCGTGGTCAGGGGGCAGGGTTAAGGGGTGGGGTTGTGAGAGGGACAGGGTGGGGTCAGGGGCGGGGTCAGGGGCGGGGTTGTGGGGCGGGGTTGTGGGCGTGGCTAGGGCCGGGGTCAGGGTCAGGGGCGGGGTTAGGGGCGGGGTTAGGGGCGGGGTTAGGGGCGGGGTTAGGGGCGGGGTTAGGGGCGGGGTTAGGGCCGGGGTTAGGGGCGGGGTTAGGGGCGGGGTTAGGGGCGGGGTTGTGGAGCGGGGTTAGAGGCGGGGTTGTGGGCGGGGTTGTGGGCGTGGTCAGGGGCGTGGTTAGGGGCGGGACAGGGTGGGGTTAGGGGGCGGGGTTAGGGGCGGGGTTGTGGGGCGGGGTCGTGGGCGGGGAGCAAGTGTCTGAGTGAGTGTCTGAGTGAGTGTCTGAGTGTCTGAGTGAGTGTCTGAGTGAGTGAGTGTCTGAGTGAGTGTCTGAGTGAGTGAGTGTCTGAGTGAGTGTCCGAGTGAGTGTCTGACTGAGTGAGACACTCACCTGTCCGACATCAACGGGACGAGACAGGAAGTTGGAAGACATGTCACACACCAGCGTGAGTGAGTGTCTGAGTGAGTGTCTGAGTGAGTGTCTGAGTGAGTGAGTGTCTGAGTGAGTGTCTGAGTGAGTGAGTGTCTGAGTGAGTGTCTGAGTGACTGAGTGAGACACCCACCTGTCCGACATCAACGGGACGAGACAGAAAGTTGGAAGACATGTCACACACCAGCGTGAGTGAGTGTCTGAGTGAGTGAGTGTCTGAGTGAGTGAGTGTCTGAGTGAGTGAGTGTCTGAGTGAGTGTCTGAGGGAGTGTCTGAGTGAGTGTTTGAGTCTCTGAGTGAGTGAGTGTCTGAGTGAGTGTCTGAGTGAGTGTCTGAGTGAGTGAGTGTCTGAGTGAGTGAGTCTCTGAGTGAGTGAGTCTCTGAGTGAGTGAGTCTCTGAGTGAGTGTCTGAGTGAGTGTCTGAGTGAGTGTCTGAGTGAGTGTCTGAGTGAGTGTCTGAGTGAGTGTGTGAGTCTGAGTGAGTGAGTATCTGAGTGAGTGAGTGAGTGTCTGAGTGAGTGAGTGTCTGAGTGAGTGTCTGAGTGAGTGAGTGAGTCTCTGAGTGAGTGTCTGACTGAGTGTCTGACTGAGTGAGACACCCACCTGTCCGACATCAACGGGACGAGACAGGAAATTGGAAGACATGTCACACACCAGCGTGAGTGAGTGTCTGAGTGAGTGTCTGAGTGAGTGTCTGAGTGAGTGTCTGAGTGTCTGAGTGTGACACCCACCTGTCCGACATCAACGGGACGAGACAGGAAGTTGGAAGACATGTCACACACCAGCGTGAGTGAGTGTCTGAGTGAGTGTCTGAGTGAGTGTCTGAGTGAGTGAGTCTCTGAGTGAGTGAGTGAGTCTCTGAGTGAGTGAGTCTCTGAGTGAGTGAGTGAGTCTCTGAGTGAGTGAGTCTCTGAGTGAGTGAGTCTCTGAGTGAGTGAGTGTCTGAGTGAGTGAGTGAGTGTCTGAGTGAGTGTCTGAGTGAGTGAGTGTCTGAGTGTCTGAGTGAGACACCCACCTGTCCGACATCAACGGGACGAGACAGGAAGTTGGAAGACATGTCACACACCAGCGTGAGTGAGTGTCTGAGTGAGTGTCTGAGTGAGTGTCTGAGTGAGTGAGTGTCTGAGTGAGTGTCTGAGTGAGTGTCTGAGTGAGTGAGTGTCTGAGTGAGTGTCTGAGTGTCTGAGTGAGACACCCACCTGTCCGACATCAACGGGACGAGACAGGAAGTTGGAAGACATGTCACACACCAGCGTGAGTGAGTGTCTGAGTGAGTGTCTGAGTGAGTGAGTCTCTGAGTGAGTGAGTGAGTGTCTGAGTGAGTGAGTGACTGAGTGAGTGAGTCTCTGAGTGAGTGAGTGTCTGAGTGAGTGAGTGAGTCTCTGAGTGAGTGAGTCTCTGAGTGAGTGAGTGAGTGTCTGAGTGACTGAGTGAGTGTCTGAGTGAGTGTCTGAGTGAGTGTCTGAGTGAGTGAGTGTCTGAGTGTCTGAGTGAGACACCCACCTGTCCGACATCAACGGGACGAGACAGGAAGTTGGAAGACATGTCACACACCAGCGTGAGTGAGTGTCTGAGTGAGTGTCTGAGTGAGTGTCTGAGTGAGTGAGTCTCTGAGTGAGTGTCTGAGTGAGTGTCTGAGTGAGTGAGTCTCTGAGTGAGTGTCTGAGTGAGTGTCTGAGTGAGTGTCTGAGTGAGTGAGTGTCTGAGTGAGTGTCTGAGTGAGTGAGTGTCTGAGTGAGTGAGTCTCTGAGTGAGTGTCTGAGTGAGTGTCTGAGTGAGTGAGTCTCTGAGTGAGTGAGTGAGTGTCTGAGTGAGTGAGTGTCTGAGTGTCTGAGTGAGACACCCACCTGTCCGACATCAACGGGACGAGACAGGAAGTTGGAAGACATGTCACACACCAGCGTGAGTGAGTGTCTGAGTGAGTGTCTGAGTGAGTGAGACACCCACCTGTCCGACATCAACGGGACGAGACAGGAAGTTGGAAGACATGTCACACACCAGCGTGAGTGAGTGTCTGAGTGAGTGTCTGAGTGAGTGAGTGTCTGAGTGAGTGAGTCTCTGAGTGAGTGTCTGAGTGAGTGTCTGACTGAGTGAGACACCCACCTGTCCGACATCAACGGGACGAGACAGGAAGTTGGAAGACATGTCACACACCAGCGTGAGTGAGTGTCTGAGTGAGTGTCTGAGTGAGTGAGTCTCTGAGTGAGTGTCTGAGTGAGTGTCTCAGTGAGTGAGTGTCTGAGTGTCTGAGTGAGTGTCTGAGTGAGTGAGTGTCTGAGTGTCTGAGTGAGACACCCACCTGTCCGACATCAACGGGACGAGACAGGAAGTTGGAAGACATGTCACACACCAGCGTGAGTGAGTCTCTGAGTGAGTGTCTGAGTGAGTGTCTGAGTGAGTGAGTCTCTGAGTGAGTGAGTGAGTGTCTGAGTGAGTGAGTGTCTGAGTGACTGAGTGAGACACCCACCTGTCCGACATCAACGGGACGAGACAGGAAGTTGGAAGACATGTCACACACCAGCGTGAGTGAGTGTCTGAGTGAGTGAGTGAGACACCCACCTGTCCGACATCAACGGGACGAGACAGGAAGTTGGAAGACATGTCACACACCAGCGTGAGTGAGTGTCTGAGTGAGTGTCTGACTGAGTGAGACACCCACCTGTCCGACATCAACGGGACGAGACAGGAAGTTGGAAGACATGTCACACACCAGCGGGACATCAGTAGCGTGCCTGGGCGGCTGACGGAACTCCACGCCGTGAATCGTCTCGTTGCTGCAGTAGTAGAGGTAGCTGGCATCTTCATTCACAATCACGTCCAGGGGAACACCTACAGTACACACAGTACATACAGTACACACAGTACACATACAGTACAGTCTCGTTGCTGCAGTAGTAGAGGTAGCTGGCATCTTCATTCACCTTCACGTCCAGGGGAACACCTACAGTACACACAGTACATACAGTACATACAGTGCACACAGTGTACATACAGTACACACAGTACACAGTCTCGTTACTGCAGTAGTAGAGGTAGCTGGCATCTTCATTCACAATCACGTCCAGGGGAACACCTACAGTACACACAGTACATACAGTACACACAGTACACATACAGTACAGTCTCGTTGCTGCAGTAGTAGAGGTAGCTGGCATCTTCATTCACCTTCACGTCCAGGGGAACACCTACAGTGCATACAGTACATACAGTACACACAGTACACACAGTGTACATACAGTACACACAGTACACAGTCTCGTTACTGCAGTAGTAGAGGTAGCTGGCATCTTCATTCACCTTCACGTCCAGGGGAACACCTACAGTACACACAGTACATACAGTACATACAGTGCACACAGTGTACATACAGTACACACAGTACACAGTCTCGTTACTGCAGTAGTAGAGGTAGCTGGCATCTTCATTCACCTTCACGTCCAGGGGAACACCTACAGTACATACAGCACGTACACACAGTACATACAGTGTACATACAGTACATACAGTGCACAGTCTCGTTACTGCAGTAGTAGAGGTAGCTGGCATCTTCATTCACCTTCACGTCCAGGGGAACACCTACAGTACATACAGTACACACACAGTACACACAGTACACACACACACACACAGTACACACACACACACAGTACACACACACACAGTACACACACACACACAGTACACACACACACAGTACACACACACACACACAGTACACACACACACACAGTACACACACACACAGTACACACACACACAGTAAACACAGTACACACACACAGTACACACACAGTACATACAGTGCACACAGTACATACACATACAGTACACAGTCTCGTTACTGCAGTAGTAGAGGTAGCTGGCATCTTCATTCACCTTCACGTCCAGGGGAACACCTACAGTGCATACAGTACATACAGTACACACAGTACATACAGTACACAGTCTCGTTGCTGCAGTAGTAGAGGTAGCTGGCATCTTCATTCACCTTCACGTCCAGGGGAACACCTACAGTACATACAGTACACACACAGTACACACAGTACACAGTCTCGTTGCTGCAGTAGTAGAGGTAGCTGGCATCTTCATTCACCTTCACGTCCAGGGGAACACCTACAGTACATACAGTACACACACAGTACACACAGTACACAGTCTCGTTGCTGCAGTAGTAGAGGTAGCTGGCATCTTCATTCACCTTCACGTCCAGGGGAACACCTACAGTACATACAGTACATACAGTACATACAGTACACATACAGTACACAGTCTCGTTGCTGCAGTAGTAGAGGTAGCTGGCATCTTCATTCACCTTCACGTCCAGGGGAACACCTACAGTACATACAGTACATACAGTACATACAGTACACACACAGTGTACACACAGTGTACATACAGTACACATACAGTACACAGTCTCGTTGCTGCAGTAGTAGAGGTAGCTGGCATCTTCATTCACAATCACGTCCAGGGGAACACCTACAGTACACACAGTACACACAGTGCATACAGTGCATACAGTACATACAGTGCATACAGTACATACAGTACACACAGTACATACAGTACACACACAGTACATACAGTACACACAGTATCGTTACTGCAGTAGTAGAGGTAGCTGGCATCTTCATTCACAATCACGTCCAGGGGAACACCTACAGTACACACAGTACATACAGTACATACAGCACACACACAGTACACACAGTACACAGTCTCGTTGCTGCAGTAGTAGAGGTAGCTGGCATCTTCATTCACAATCACGTCCAGGGGAACACCTACAGTACATACAGTACACACACAGTACACATACAGTACACAGTCTCGTTGCTGCAGTAGTAGAGGTAGCTGGCATCTTCATTCACCTTCACGTCCAGGGGAACACCTACAGTACATACAGTACACACAGTACGTACAGTACATACAGTACATACAGGACACACAGTACACGCAGTACACACAGTACACACAGTACACACAGTACACATACAGTACACATACAGTACACACAGTACACATACAGTACACATACAGTACACAGTCTCGTTGCTGCAGTAGTAGAGGTAGCTGGCATCTTCATTCACAATCACGTCCAGGGGAACACCTACAGTACATACAGTACACACAGTACATACAGTACATACAGTACACACAGTACACACAGTACACATACAGTACACACACAGTACACAGTATCGTTACTGCAGTAGTAGAGGTAGCTGGCATCTTCATTCACAATCACGTCCAGGGGAACACCTACAGTGCATACAGTACATACAGTACACACAGTACACACAGTGTACATACAGTACACACAGTACACACAGTGTACATACAGTACACACAGTGTACATACAGTACACACAGTACACAGTCTCGTTGCTGCAGTAGTAGAGGTAGCTGGCATCTTCATTCACAATCACGTCCAGGGGAACACCTACAGTACATACAGTACACACAGTACATACAGTACATACAGTGCACATACAGTACACATACAGTACACACACAGTACACACACAGTACATACAGTACACACAGTACGTACAGTACATACAGTGTACATACAGCACACATACAGTACACCTACAGTACATACAGTACACACCGTGCGTACAGTACGTACAGTACACACAGTACACATACAGTACACATACAGTACACAGTCTCGTTGCTGCAGTAGTAGAGGTAGCTGGCATCTTCATTCACAATCACGTCCAGGGGAACACCTACAGTACATACAGTACACACAGTACATACAGTACATACAGTACACACAGTACATACAGTACACACAGTACACACAGTACACATACAGTACACATACAGTACACAGTCTCGTTACTGCAGTAGTAGAGGTAGCTGGCATCTTCATTCACAATCACGTCCAGGGGAACACCTACAGTACATACAGTACACACAGTACATACAGTACACACAGTACACATACAGTACACATACAGTACACAGTCTCGTTACTGCAGTAGTAGAGGTAGCTGGCATCTTCATTCACAATCACGTCCAGGGGAACACCTACAGTGCATACAGTACATACAGTACATACAGTACACACAGTACACAGTATCGTTACTGCAGTAGTAGAGGTAGCTGGCATCTTCATTCACAATCACGTCCAGGGGAACACCTACAGTACATACAGTACACACAGTACACACACAGTACACATACAGTACACAGTATCGTTGCTGCAGTAGTAGAGGTAGCTGGCATCTTCATTCACAATCACGTCCAGGGGAACACCTACAGTACATACAGTACACACAGTACACACACAGTACACATACAGTACACAGTCTCGTTACTGCAGTAGTAGAGGTAGCTGGCATCTTCATTCACAATCACGTCCAGGGGAACACCTACAGTGCATACAGTACATACAGTACACACACAGTACACATACAGTACACAGTCTCGTTACTGCAGTAGTAGAGGTAGCTGGCATCTTCATTCACAATCACGTCCAGGGGAACACCTACAGTGCATACAGTACATACAGTACATACAGTACACACAGTACACAGTATCGTTACTGCAGTAGTAGAGGTAGCTGGCATCTTCATTCACAATCACGTCCAGGGGAACACCTACAGTACATACAGTGCATACAGTGCATACAGTACACACAGTACATACAGTACATACAGTGCACACAGTACATACAGTATATACACATACAGTACACAGTATCGTTACTGCAGTAGTAGAGGTAGCTGGCATCTTCATTCACAATCACGTCCAGGGGAACACCTACAGTACATACAGTACACACACAGTACATACAGTACACACAGTACACAGTATCGTTACTGCAGTAGTAGAGGTAGCTGGCATCTTCATTCACAATCACGTCCAGGGGAACACCTACAGTACATACAGCACGTACATACAGTACATACAGTACACATACAGTGCGTACAGTACATACAGTACACACAGTACACAGTCTCGTTACTGCAGTAGTAGAGGTAGCTGGCATCTTCATTCACAATCACGTCCAGGGGAACACCTACAGTACATACAGTACATACAGTACATACAGTACACAGTCTCGTTACTGCAGTAGTAGAGGTAGCTGGCATCTTCACTCACATTCACGTCCAGGGGAACACCTACAGTACACACAGTACACACAGTACACACAGTACATACAGTCCATACAGTACACACAGTCCATACAGTACACACAGTGTATACAGTACATACAGTACATACTGTACACATACAGTGCACAGTCTCGTTACTGCAGTAGTAGAGGTAGCTGGCATCTTCACTCACATTCACGTCCAGGGGGACACCTACAGTACATACAGTACATACAGTACACACACAGTACACACAGTACACACACACACACACAGTACACACACACACACACAGTACACACACACAGTACACACACACACAGTACACACACACACAGTACACACACACACAGTAAACACAGTACACACAGTAAACACAGTACACACACACACAGTACACACACAGTACACACACAGTACATACAGTACATACAGTGCACACAGTACATACACATACAGTACACAGTCTCGTTACTGCAGTAGTAGAGGTAGCTGGCATCTTCATTCACATTCACGTCCAGGGGAACACCTACAGTACATACAGCACATACAGTACATACAGTACACACACACAGTACACACACAGTACACACACACACACAGTGTACACACAGTACACACACACAGTACACACACACAGTACACACACACAGTACACACACACAGTACACACACACAGTACACACACACAGTACACACAGTACACACACACAGTACACACACACAGTACACACAGTACACACACACAGTACACACACACAGTACACACAGTACACACACACAGTACACACACACAGTACACACAGTACACACACACACACACAGTACACACAGTACACACACACACACAGTACACACACACAGTACACACACACACACACACAGTACACACACACAGTACACACACCACACACAGTACACACACACAGTACACACACCACACACAGTACACACACACAGTACACACACACTACACACACACAGTACACACACACAGTACACACACACACAGTACACACACACACTACACACACACACAGTACACACACACACAGTACACACACACACAGTACACACACACACAGTACACACACACACAGTACACACACACACACAGTACACACACACACACAGTACACACACACTACACACACACACACTACACACACACACTACACACACACACACACACTACACACACACACACACTACACACACACACACAGTACACACACACACACACACAGTGCACACACACACACAGTACACACACACACACACAGTACACACACACACACAGTACACACACACACACACAGTACACACACACACAGTACACACACACACACACAGTACACACACACAGTACACACACACAGTACACAGTACATACACACACACAGCACACACACAGTGTACACACAGTACACACACACAGTACACAGTACATACACAGTACACACACAGCACACACACAGTGTACACACAGTACACACACACACAGTACACACACACACAGTGTACACAGTACACACACACAGTACACACACACACACAGTACACACACACACAGTACACACACACAGTACACACACAGCACACACACACACACAGTACACACACACACACAGTACACACACAGTACACACACAGTACACACACAGTACACACAGTACACACACACAGTACACACACACACAGTGACACACACACACAGTGACACACACACACAGACACTCACACACACAGTACACACACACACAGTACACACACACACACAGTGACACACACACACAGTGTCTGTGTGTGTGTGTCACTGTGTGTGTGTCACTGTGTGTGTGTACTGTGTGTGTGTGTACTGTGTGTGTGTGTACCGTGTGTGTGTGTCACTGTGTGTGTGTGTACTGTGTGTGTGTACTGTGTGTACTGTGTGTGTACTGTGTGTACACTGTGTGTGTGTGTGTACTGTGTGTGTGTGTACTGTGTGTCCGGCAAAACAACCCCCTACCTCCTCGCGGTGCCGGACGGGCAACTCTGTCATGGACAGTGCTGTGGGGAGAGATCCAATTTTGATTGGCTCCTCCCCTCATGGCATATATGTCCACCACAGGGGCTAAACGGGGGCTCTGGACGGGTGCGAGGGGCTGGTAACCCCTCCACCTTCAATTAATTACCACGAAACCACAAATTAAACTGAAATATGTAACTAATAAGCTTGTGCCGGAGGCCCCGGGGGGCCAGGCGTCTATGACGTCTCCTGGCCAAACCCCAATTGGCGGAGCCAGGAGATTGAATACCTACCCTCGGGGCTACTCCAGAAACAACGAAAAGCCACTACGGGTGGCCACGTGGAATGTTCGAACGCTCACTGCAGAGGAGAGGCTGCCACTCCTCTGTCGGGAGCTGGACCGGTACCGCCTGGATCTATGCGGCATTCAGGAGGTCCGGTAGACCGGCTCTGGCTCCTGCCACCATGAGGGGTGGACAGTCCTCTACTCGGGGCAGCAGACTGCCAAACAACAGGGTGTGGGTCTTCTTGTGAACAAAAGAATGAAGGGGGCGTGGGAGCGTGGCGGTGAGGTGTGGGAAGCTGTAAGCCCCAGGCTACTTTGGGCTCGCCTTCCCATCAACCGGAGGCGAGGAATGGTGGTCGTGGTTACTTATGCCCCCACCGAAGATGAACATCCGTGGAGGGATGCAGGCAAAGCCGATGAGTCAGATGCCTTCTATGACCTCCTGTCACAGGTGCTGGCTAAAGTGGCCCCTCGGGATAGAGTCATCATGTTGGGTGACTTCAATGCCCGAGTTGGTCATGATACTGGCACCTGGTCTGGAGTGATTGGAGGGCATGGGCCAGATCAGCTCAATAACAACGGTAGGAGGCTGCTAGATTTTTGTGCAGCCCATGGGCTTGTAATTACCAACACGCTGTTCCGGCATCGGCGCATCCACACAACATCATGGATGCATGCCGGGTCCAAGCAAGAACATCTGCTGGACTACATAGTGACGGACCAGCGAATGCGAGCCCATGTCCTTGACACCAGGACCTACCGTGGAGCTGATCTGCCCTCTGACCATCGACTAGTCATCTGTAAGATGCGCCTGCCATTCTTCCACTCCGGTGGTGGGTGTACACCCAGGACCCCATTCCAACATAAAGTGGCCTGGTCTCAGTTATCTGATGAAAGTTGCAAGCGAGAATTTCATCATCGCTTGCGGCTGGGATTGGCATCGTCCCCGACTCCTCCTGATGTCGAGGGTAAATGGGCGAGGTTTAGGACTGTGACTCATGCAGCTGCAATGGCTGCTTTGGGTACGCGGTCCAGACCTCCCCAGAGACCCTGGCTGACAGAGGAGGTGTTCAGGATGGTTGAGAAAAAGCGACAGGCCCACTGTCATCGGCTACAGAATCCCACGTCAGAGAATGAGGAGGCTTACCGCAGCCTTCGCTCGGAGGTTCGGAGAGCCGTGAGGCGCTGCAAGGATGGGTGGTGGTCGCGGGTTGCTGAGGAGATGGAGTCTGCCTCAGTGGCCCGTGATCACAAATCTCTATTTAACTCCATCAAAAAAGTAACCTGCAGCTCCACACCTATTACCATCATTAGGGGAAAAAACGGTGATCCAATCTCCGACCCCCAGGAACAGCTTCGCAGATTTGCTGAGCATTTCTGTGAGGTCCTGGGGGAGGGAAAATCCCTCAGCCAGGAAAACATCGTGGCACAAAGTGAGGATAACCCTGCTGAGGCTGCGGTGCCTCAAATATTGGAAGAAGTAACCCCCTGTGAGTGGCTGGCTGAGGTGCCATCTGCTGAGGAAGTATTGAAGGCGATCCGGAGTCTGAAACCAGGAAAGGCAGCGGGCAGAGATGATCTCCCAAGCGAAATGCTGAGGGAGGGTGGCGTTTGTGCACAGACTGCCCTATATGACATCATAACAACAGTCTGGACCACTGGACGGGTTCCGCAGGATTGGAAGGATGCCCTGGTGGTCCCCCTTTTTAAGAAGGGGGACCGCACAGACTGTAACAACTACAGGGGCATCTCACTCCTCAGTGTGCCGGGAAAGGTCCTGGCAAGGATTATTCAGCATCGCCTTGCCAGGCACGCTGAGGAGAGGCTTGCGGAGCCCCAATGCGGTTTCAGGAAAGGGCGGTCCTGCACAGATGCCATATTTTCTGTCCGTCTGCTACAGCAGAGGTGTAGGGAATTCCAACAAGACCTACATCTCTGCTTAATTGACCTGGTCAAGGCCTATGATACCATCAGTAGGCCTGGGCTCTGGGTTGTTCTTCGTGCTTTTGGAGTACCTGACCCTCTGCTCACGATCATTAAGGACCTTCATGATGGTGAGCGGGCCCGGGTAAAACTACGTGGCCGGGAGTCAGAGCCATTCCCTGTACACCTTGGGGTGCGACAGGGATGTCCTCTGGCTCCCACATTATTTAACATCTATTTTGACCACGTAGTTCGTGAAGCCTTCAATAGCTGTACCGGGGGAATCTCCATATGGTACAGATATAATGGGAGGCTAATCGATGCCCGGGTGCGGTCAAGGGATGGCTCCCTATTGCTCAACGTTATGTATGCTGATGATTTGGTAATAGCTGCTCAGTCAGAGGAGGAGTTGGAGACGCAGCTGCTGAGACTGGAGCGTGCCACTAAGAGGTGGGGCCTTACCATCAGCCCCACCAAAACTAAGCACCTGCCTGGGTATTTTGTACCATCGGACACTCCACCCCCACAACTCCCAATCGGTGATGGGGCAGTTGTGGAGAGAGTGGAGAGTTTCCCATACCTGGGCAGTGTGCTTATGACTGGCTCCAGTTTAACAGCAGAGGTCTCACTCCGAATCAGTCGAGCGGCAATATCTTTTCATTGGTTGCGTAACGCTGTGTGGAAGCTACCTGGTCTGTCGCTCCACACTAAGCTTCGGGTCTTCTCGGCCACGGTCATTCCCTCCCTTCTCTACGCTTGCGAAACGTGGACCCCCCTAATGGAACATCTTCGCCGGTTAGAAACATTTAGGCTGGCCTGCCTACGATCCATCCTGGGTTTAACCAGACTGGATTGTGTGAGGAGCTCACAAATCCTTGAAAGATCTGGGCAGGGTCCCATCGGTGAGCTCCTCCGGAAGGCAAGGCTGTGATGGCTGGGTCATGTAGCCCGCATGCCCAGCCACCGCATGCCGAAACAGCTTTTGTTTGGCCAGATTGAGGGGGCTAAGCGGGCGCGGCACGGGCTAGAGAAGAGATGGAGTGATGTGGTACAGGAGGACGTGGAGCTGAGTGGACTTGCCGATGACCGGTACCAGCGGTGTCAAGATCGGCCTCTGTGGAGGAGGCTCGTGAAGGATGCTACTGGGCAGTTGGAGGCAGTCGCCCTCCAACAACAACGGAGGGCGGAGGAGCGATGCTCACAACAACGAGCGGAGCGCCGGGTGGCTAAAGCACAGCAGGTTGGCACAGTAGGGGGCACAGGTGGTGCATCAGCCAGTCATCTCAGTCAGTCGACCCGTGGCACCTGGGTCTGCCCCGTGACCTCCTGCCAGCGGGCGTTCGACACTTCACGTGGCCTCAGGGTGCACATAGCCTGGCACAAGCGTCGTGGTGACGTCACCGCCACTTAGTGGCGAATGGCGGTTGTTGTTGTTGTTGTTGTGTGTGTCACTGTGTGTGTAAGTGTGTACACTGTGTGTGTGTACTGTGTGTGTGTGTACTGTGTGTGTACTGTGTGTGTGCAAGTGTGTAAGTGTGTGTGTAAGTGTGTGTGTAAGTGTGTAAGTGTACTGTGTGTAAGTGTGTACACTGTGTGTGTGTGTACTGTGTGTGTAAGTGTGTAAGTGAGTGTGTAAGTGTACACTGTGTGTACACTGTGTGTGTGTGTACTGTGTGTAAGTGTGTGTGTAAGTGTACACTGTGTAAGTGTGTAAGTGAATGCAGCACCCACGTGTGTAAGTGTGTGTACTGTGTGTGTGTGTAAGTGTGTGTAAGTGTGTAAGTGTGTACACTGTGTACACTGTGTGTGTGTAAGTGTGTAAGTGAGTGCAGCACCCACGTGTGTACTCTTGCAGGGGCTCGTGGGCCAGACGCACCGCACCGTACTTGCGTGCCTCCTGTGCAGCCTTGTAGGACCACGACCCAGTCACCATGAAGTCTACAACACCACTGCTAAGACCACCACCACCACCAACACCACAGCCACCAACACCGCTAACACCACCACCACCACCGCTAACACCACAGCCAACACCACCACCACCACTACCACCACTACCACCACTACCACCACCACCTCCACTACCACCACCACAACCACTACCACCACTACCACCACCACCACCACCACAGCCACTACCACCACCACTACCACCACTACCGCTACCGCCACCACCACAGCCACTACTAACACCACCACCACTACCGCCACCACCACCACCCGCTGAGCCAGAGCGTCCGAGCAGGTTAAGGGGGATGGCGCTGAATTGGCCGGAGCCGCCGCCCTGGGCGAACAGAACTCGGTAGTTGCTGGGGACGCCCCTGTGGAGACACGCACAGAGAGAGACACGCAGAGAGAGAGAGACACACAGACACACACAGTGACACACAGACACACAGTGACACACACAGACACACACACACAGACACACAGACACACAGTGACACACACACACACACAGTGACACACACGCAGAGACACACACACAGAGACACACACACAGTGACACACACACACACGCAGAGAGAGAGAGAGACACGCACAGAGAGAGACACGCAGAGACACGCAGTGACACACAGACACACAGTGACACACACAGAGACACACACACACACAGTGACACACACAGTGACACACACAGTGACACACACACACACAGACACACAGTGACACACACACACACACAGTGACACACACGCAGACACACACACAGACACACACACACAGTGACACACACGCAGAGACACACACACACACAGTGACACACACACACGCAGAGAGAGAGAGACACGCAGAGACACAGAGACACAGTGACACACAGACACGCAGTGACACACACGCAGAGACACACACACAGAGTGACACACACAGAGACACAGAGACACACACACACAGTGACACAGACAGAGACACAGACACAGATAAATACACACACATAGACACACGCATACACACAGATAGAGACACACACACACAGACACACACACACAGATACACACACAGTGACACGCACACACAGAGACACACACACAGAGATAGATACACACACAGATAGATACACACACACACAGATACACACACAGACACACACACACAGATACACTCACAGACACAACAACAACCGCCATTCACCACTAAGTGGCGGTGACGTCACCACGACGCTTGTGCCAGGCTATGTGCACCCTGAGGCCACGTGAAGTGTCGAACGCCCGCTGGCAGGAGGTCACGGGGCAGACCCAGGTGCCACGGGTCGACTGACTGAGATGAGTGGCTGATGCACCACCTGTGCCCCCTACTGTGCCAACCTGCTGTGCTTTAGCCACCCGGCGCTCCGCTCGTTGTTGTGAGCGTCGCTCCTCCGCCCTCCGTTGTTGTTGGAGGGCGACTGCCTCCAACTGCTCAGTAGCGTCCTTCACGAGCCTCCTCCACAGAGGCCGATCTTGACACCGCTGGTACCGGTCATCGGCAAGTCCACTCAGCTCCACGTCCTCCAGTACCACATCACTCCATCTCTTCTCTAGCCCGTGCCGCGCCCGCTTAGCCCCCTCAATCCGGCCAAACAAAAGCTGTTTCGGCATGCGGTGGCTGGGCATGCAGTCTACATGACCCAGCCAATGCAGCATTGCCTGCCGGAGGAGCTCACCGATGAGACTTTGCCCAGATCTTTCAAGGATTTGTGAGCTCCTCACACAATCCAGCCTTGTTAAACCCAGGATGGATCGCAGGCAGGCCAGCCTAAATGTTTCTAACCGGCGAAGATGTTCCATTAGGGGGGTCCACGTTTCGCCAGCGTAGAGAAGGGAGGGAATGACCATGGCCGAGAAGACCTGAAGCTTAGTGCGGAGCGACAGACCAGGTAGCTTCCACACAGCGTTACGCAACCGATGAAAAGATATTGCTGCTCGACTGATTCGGAGACCTCTGCTGTTAAACCGGAGCCGGTCATAAGCACACTGCCCAGGTATGGGAAACTCTCCACTCTCTCCACAACTGCCCTATCACCGATTGGGAGTTGTGGGGGTGGAGTGTCCGATGGTACAAAATACCCAGGCAGGTGCTTAGTTTTGGTGGGGCTGATGGTAAGGCCCCACCTCTTAGTGGCACGCTCCAGTATCAGCAGCAGCGTCTCCAACTCCTCCTCTGAATGAGCAGCTATTACCAGATCATCAGCATACATAACGTGGTTGAGCAATAGGGAGCCATCCCTTGACCGCGCCCGGGCATCGATCAGCCTCCCATTATATCTGTACCAAATGGAGATTCCCCCGGTACAGCTATTGAAGGCTTCACGAACTACGTGTTCGAAATAGATGTTAAATAATGTGGGGAGCCAGAGGACATCCCTGTCGCACCCCAAGGTGTACAGACAGGGTAAGGATTCAATCTCCTGGCTCCTCCAATTGGGGTTTGGCCAGGAGACGTCATAGACGCCTGTCCCCCCGGGGCCTCCGGCACAAGCTTATTAGTTACATTTTTAATTCGTAGTTTAGTGGTAATTTATTGAAGGTGTAGGGGTTACCAGCCCCTCGCACCCGTCCAGAGCCCCCGTTTAGCCCCTGTGGTGGACACAGACGCCATGAGGGGAGGAGCCAATCAAAATTGGATCTCCCCCCACAGCACTGTCCACGACAGAGTTGCCCGTCCGGCACCGCGAGGAGGTAGGGGGTTGTTTTGGCTGGACCAGAGAGGCACTCAGATAAACACACACACACAGAGTCACAGAGACACACGGAGACACACACAGAGAGACACACACAGAGAGACACACACAGAGAGACACACAGAGACACACTCAGAGACACACTCAGAGACACACACACATAGACACACAGAGACACACTCAGAGACACACACACACAGACACACAGAGACACACACGCAGAGACACACACACACACAGAGACAAACACACACACAGAGACACACAGACACACGGAAACACAGACACACAGAAACACACATACAGAGACACACACAGTGTGAGTAAGTGGCTGAGTGAGTGAGTGTGTGGTTGAATGAGTGAGTGTGTGAGTGGCTGTGTGAGTGAGTGTGAGTGAGTGGCTGAGAGAATGAGTGTGTGAGTGAGTGTATGAGTGAGTGTGTGAGTGGCTGTGTGAATGAGTGAGTGTATGAGTGAGTGAGTGTATGAGTGAGTGTGTGAGTGTGTGTGTGAGTGAGTGGCTGTGTGAGTATATGAATGAGTGAGTGAGTGTATGGGTGAATGAGTGAGTGGCTGAGTGAGTGAGTGTGTGGTTGAATGAGTGAGTGAGTGTGTGAGTGGCTGTGTGAGTGAGTGGCTGAGAGAATGAGTGTGTGAGTGAGTGTATGAGTGAGTGAGTGTGTGAGTGGCTGTGTGAATGAGTGTGTGAGTGAGTGTATGAGTGAGTGAGTGAATGAGTGAGTGTGTGAGTGTGTGTGTGAGTGTGGCTGTGTGAGTATATGAATGAGTGAGTGAGTGTATGGGTGAATGAGTGAGTGAGTGGCTGTGTGAGTGGATGTGTGAGTGAGTGTATGAGTGAGTGTGTGAGTGAGTGTGTGAGTGAGTGGGTAGTGTGTGTGTGAGTGTATAAGTGAGTGTATGAGTGAGTGTATGAGTGAGTGAGTGAGTGTGTGAGTGAGTGTGTGAGTGAGTGGCTGTATGAATGAGTGTGAGAGTGTGAGTGAGTGTATGAGTGAGTGTGTGAGTGAGTGTGTGAGTGTGTGAGTGGCTGTATGAGTGTCTGAGTGAGTGTATGAGTGAATGAGTGAGTGGCTGTGTGAGTGAGTGTGTGAGTGAGTGTGTGAGTGAGTGTGTGAGTGAGTGGGTGAGTGTGTGAGTGAGTGTATGAGTGAGTGAGTGTGTGAGTGTATGAGTGAGTGTGAGTGAGTGTGTGAGTGAGTGTGTGAGGGAGTGTGTGAGTGAGTGGCTGTATGAATGAGTGAGTGAGTGGCTGTATGAATGAGTGTGAGAGTGTGAGTGAGTGTATGAGTGAGTGTGTGAGTGGCTGTATGAGTGTGTGAGTGAGTGTATGAGTGAATGAGTGAGTGAGTGGCTCTGTGAGTGAGTGTATGAGTGAGTGTGTGTGTATGAGTGAGTGTGTGAGTGATTGTATGAGTGAGTGTGTGAGTGTGAGCGAGTGGCTGTGTGTGTGAGTGAGTGTGTGAGTGTGTGAGTGAGTGTGAGTGAGTGACTGTATGAATGAGTGTGTGAGTGTGAGTGAGTGTGAGTGAGTGTATGAGTGAGTGTGAGTGATTGTATGAGTGAGTGGCTGTGTGTGTGTGAGTGATTGTATGAGTGAGTGAGTGTGTATGAGTGAGTGTGAGTGATTGTATGAATGAGTGAGTGGCTGTGTGTGTGAGGCGCACAGCAAGTCACGTATTAATCCCTCGGTGTTTTTCATAATCCGCGAAAATTCCGCTGATCGGTGACTCATTTCTGAAACAGACAAAGACACAGACACACACACATACATACACAGACACAGACACACACAGACACACACATACAGACACACGTACACACAGACACACAGACATACATACACACACACACAGACACACACTCACACACACTCACACACACACAGACACTCACACAGACACACACACACAGACACACACACACAGACACACACACACAGACACACACACAGACACACACACACAGACACAGACATACACACACACACATACAGACACACACAGTCACCCACACAGACAAAGCTCCCCCAGGTAGCCTCTAGCAGGGCTGTAGGGGCAAGTGCTGTTACACACAGACAAAGCTCCCCCAGGTAGCCTCTAGAAGGCTGTAGGGGCAAGTGCTGTTACACACAGACAAAGCTCCCCCAGGTAGCCTCTAGCAGGGCTGCAGGGGCAAGTGCTGTTACACACAGACAAAGCTCCCCCAGGTAGCCTCTAGCAGTGCTGTAGGGGCAAGTGCTGACACACACAGACAAAGCTACCCCAGGTAGCCTCAAGCAGTGCTGTAGGGGCAAGTGCTGACACACAGACACAGACAAAACTACCCCAGGTAACCTCTAGCAGGGCTGCAGGGGCAAGTGCTGTCAGACACAGACAAAGCTCCCCCAGGTAGCCTCTAGCAGGGCTGTAGGGGCAAGTGCTGTTACACACAGACAAAGCTCCCCCAGGTAGCCTCTAGCAGGGCTGTAGGGGCAAATGCTGTCACACAAACACAGACAAAGCTACCCCAGGTAGCCTGTAGCAGTGCTGTAGGGGCAAGTGCTGTTACACACAGACAAAGCTCCCCCAGGTAGCCTCTAGCAGGGGTGCAGGGGCAAGTGCTGACACACAGACACAGACAAAGCTACCCCAGGTAGCCTCTAGCAGGCTGTAGGGGCAAGTGCTGACACACAGACACAGACAAAGCTCCCCCAGGTAGCCTCTAGCAGGGCTGTAGGGGCAAGTGCTGTTACATACAGACAAAGCTCCCCCAGGTAGCCTCTAGCAGGGCTGCAGGGGCAAGTGCTGACACACAAACACAGACAAAGCTACCCCAGGTAGCCTCTAGCAGTGCTGTAGGGGCAAGTGCTGTTACACACACACAGACAAAGCTCCCCCAGGTAGCCTCTAGCAGGGCTGTAGGGGCAAGTGCTGTTACACACACACAGACAAAGCTACCCCAGGTAGCCTCTAGCAGTGCTGCAGGGGCAAATGCTGTCACACAGACACAGACAAAGCTCCCCCAGGTAGTCTCTACTAAGAGGGATAAGGGTTGCTTACCCATCACACTGATTCCCAGACCCTGGTAGTCCAGCATCTCCCTCTGGGCTTGGAGAAGAACCTGCAAGACACACAGAGACACACACAGAGACACACACAGAGACACACACAGAGACACACACAGAGACACACAGAGACACACACAGAGACACACAGAGACTCAGAGACACAGAGACCCACAGAGACACACAGACACACAGAGACTCAGAGACACACAGAGACACACAGAGACTCAGAGAGACACACAGAGACACACACAGAGACACACAGAGATTGACAGAGACACACAGAGACTCACAGAGACACACAGAGACTCACAGAGACACACAGAGACACACACAGAGACACACAGAGACACACAGAGACTCAGAGACACACAGAGACTCACATACACACAGAGACCCACAGAGACCCACAGAGACCCACAGAGATACACAGAGATTCACAAAGACACACGAGACCAACAGAGATTCACAGAGACTCACAGAGACTCACAGAGACCCACAGAGACCCACAGAGATACACAGAGACACAGAGACTCGCAGACACACAGAGACTCACAGAGACAAAGCGATACACACAGAGACACACAGAGACACACAGATAGACACAGATAAGACACACAGAGACACATAGACACACAGAGACACACAGAGACTCATAGACACCCACAGAGACTCACAGAGACACACAGACACACAGAGACACACAGAGACTCATAGACACCCACAGAGACTCACAGAGACACACAGACACAGATACACAGTGCCACATACAGCACTGTACACACCACCGCATGCTACACTGTACACACAAACTGTACGTGGCACTGCACACACAAACTGTACGTGGCACTGTACACACAACTGCACGTGACACTGCACACACAAACTGTACGTGGCACTGTACACACAACTGCACGTGACACTGTACACACAACTGTACGTGCCACTGTACACACAAACTGTACGTGACACTGTACACACAAATGCATGTCTCTGTGTTTGAGTGTCTCTGTGTTTGAGTGTCTCTCTGTGTTTGAGTGTCTCTCTGTGTCTCTCTCTCAGTGTCTCTGAGTGTGTCTCTGTGTGTGTCTCTGTGTGTGTCTCTGTGTGTGTCTCTGTGTGTGTCTCTGTGTGTGTCTCTGTGTGTCTCTGTGTCTGTGTGTGTCTCTCTGTGTCTCTCTCTGAGTGTCTCTGAGTGTCTCTGAGTGTGTCTGAGTGTCTCTGAGTGTCTCTGTGTGTGTCTCTGTGTGTGTCTCTGTGTGTGTCTCTGTGTGTGTTTCTGTGTGTGTGTCTCTCTGTGTCTCTCTCTGAGTGTCTCTGAGTGTCTCTGAGTGTCTCTGAGTGTCTCTGAGTGTCTCTGAGTGTCTCTGTGTGTGTCTCTGTGTGTGTCTCTGTGTGTGTGTCTCTGTGTGTGTGTCTCTGTGTGAGTGTCTCTGTGTGTGTGTCTCTGTGTGAGTGTCTCTGTGTGAGTGTCTCTGTTTGAGTGTCTCTCTGTGTCTCTCTCTGTGTGTCTCTGTGCGTGTCTCTGTGCGTGTCTCTGTGTCTCTGTGTGTGTCTCTGTGTGTGTCTCTGTGTGTGTCTCTGTGTGTGTCTCTGTGTGTGTCTCTGTGTGTGTGTCTCTGTGTGTGTCTCTGTGTGTCTCTGTGTGTCTCTGTGTCTGTGTGTGTGTCTCTCTGTGTCTCTCTCTGAGTGTCTCTGAGTGTCTCTGAGTGTGTGTCTGTGTGTGTGTCTCTCTGTGTGTCTCTCTGTGTGTCTCTCTGTGTGTCTCTCTGTGTGTCTCTCTGTGTGTCTCTCTGTGTGTCTCTCTGTGTGTCTCTCTGTGTGTCTCTCTGTGTGTCTCTCTGTGTCTGTGTCTCTCTGTGTCTGTGTCTCTCTGTGTCTGTGTCTCTCTGTGTCTGTGTCTCTCTGTGTCTGTGTGTGTCTGTCTCTGTGTGTCTGTCTCTGTGTCTGTCTCTGTGTCTGTCTCTGTGTCTGTCTCTGTGTGTCTCTCTGTGTGTCTCTCTGTGTGTCTCTCTGTGTGTCTCTCTGTGTGTGTCTCTGTGTGTGTCTCTGTGTGTGTCTCTGTGTGTGTCTCTGTGTGTGTCTCTCTGTGTGTCTGTGTCTCTCTGTGCGTCTCTGTGTGTGTCTCTGTGTGCATGTCTGTGTCTGTGTCTGTCTCTGTGTCTGTCTCTGTGTCTGTCTCTGTGTCTGTCTCTGTGTCTGTCTCTGTGTCTGTCTCTGTGTCTGTCTCTGTGTCTGTCTCTGTGTCTCTCTGTGTGTCTCTCTGTGTGTCTCTCTGTGTGTCTCTCTGTGTCTCTCTCTGTGTCTCTCTGTGTGTCTCTCTGTGTGTCTCTCTGTGTGTCTCTCTGTGTGTCTCTCTCTCTGAGTGTCTCTGAGTGTCTCTCTGTGTCTGTCTCTGTGTCTGTCTCTGTGTCTGTCTCTGTGTCTGTCTGTGTCTGTCTCTGTGTCTGTCTGTGTCTGTCTGTGTCTGTCTCTGTGTCTGTCTGTGTCTGTCTCTGTGTCTGTCTGTGTCTGTCTCTGTGTCTGTCTCTGTGTGTCTCTCTGTGTGTCTCTCTGTGTGTCTCTCTGTGTGTCTCTCTGTGTGTCTCTCTGTGTGTCTCTCTGTGTGTCTCTCTGTGTGTCTCTCTGTGTGTCTCTCTCTCTGAGTGTCTCTGAGTGTCTGTCTGTGTCTGTCTCTGTGTCTGTCTGTGTCTGTCTCTGTGTCTGTCTCTGTGTCTGTCTCTGTGTCTGTCTCTGTGTCTGTCTCTGTGTCTGTCTGTGTCTGTCTCTGTGTCTGTCTCTGTGTCTGTGTCTGTGTCTGTCTCTGTGTCTGTGTCTGTCTCTGTGTCTGTCTGTGTCTGTCTCTGTGTCTGTCTGTGTCTGTCTCTGTGTCTGTCTGTGTCTGTCTGTGTCTGTCTCTGTGTCTGTCTCTGTGTCTGTCTCTGTGTCTGTCTCTGTGTGTCTCTGTGTGTGTCTGTGTGTCTCTGTGTCTGTGCGTCTCTGTGTCTCACACTCACCGCCCGTCCCCCGCCACACCGCCCGTCCCCCGTCACAACTCACCGCCTGTCCCCCCGTCCCCCCGCCACACCGCCCGTCCCCCGTCACAACTCACCGGGCGCGGAAGCTTCGAGGGGCCCGCTCCGAAGTTGATCACCTCCACCACCTCCTCCACCTCCTCATCATCATCCTCCACCTCCTCCACCTCATCCACCTTCTCCACCTCCACCTCCTCCTCTCGCAGGCTAGGGCGGTCTCCCATCGCCGGAACTCTGCGGGATGGAGGTCGACAATTCGCCGCCCGTCCCCCGTCACACGACCAAGGGGCTCTCATTCGCCGCCGATTAGCCGATCAATAATAATAATCGATAATCGATAACGGGCCTTTGGGGGGGGGGGGGGCCTTCCCCCGCCTGCCTCGTTGGCGATGAAGGCCGACCTTGGGGTTTTTTTTTAGCTTTTAAGTCTCAGCCATTGGCGATCGATAATCGATAATATTGATAAATAATCGATAACGGAGTCTCTCTCTTGCGGCACTGCCAACTTGACCCTCGCTCGTGACGATAGATGAAGATGGTAAAGATTTGGTGCGATGTGGTGGTTACTTACTGCTAGTTATGCTAATCGGTAAGCAATCACAATCGATAATATTGATAAATAATCGATAACGGAGTCTCTCTCTTGCAGCACTGCCAACTTGACCCTCGCTCGTGACGATAGATGAAGATGGTAAAGATTTGGTGCGATGTGGTGGTTACTTACTGCTAGTTATGCTAATCGGTAAGCAATCACAATCGATAATATTGATAAATAATCGATAACGGAGTCTCTCTCTTGCAGCACTGCCAACTTGACCCTCGCTCGTGACGATAGATGAAGATGGTAAAGATTTGGTGCGATGTGGTGGTTACTTACGGCTAGTTATGCTAATCGGTAAGCAATCACAATCGATAATATTGATAAATAATCGATAACGGAGTCTCTCTCTTGCAGCACTGCCAACTTGACCCTCGCTCGTGACGATAGATGAAGATGGTAAAGATTTGGTGAGATGTGGTGGTTACTTACTGCTAGTTAATGCTAATCGGTAAGCAATCACAATCGATAATATTGATAAATAATCGATAACGGAGTCTCTCTTTGCAAGCCTGTCAGGGAGGAGCAAGCTCAGCCTCTGGCGAGGCTTCAAATCTCTTATAACGATAGACGCGACACTGTAGATAATCACCGTTATCAGCTGTCACTAATCAGCAAGCAATCACAATCGATAATATCGATAAATAATCGATAACGGAGTCTCTCTTTGCAAGCCTGTCAGGAGGAGCAAGCTCAGCCTCTGGTGGTGACTTACCTCTCTTATAACGATAGACGACTACTCTGTAGATAATCACCGTTATCAGCTGTCACTAATCAGCAAGATATCACAATCGATAATATCGATAAAAAAATCGATAACGTAGTCTCTCTTTGCAAGCCTGTCAGGAGGAGCAAGCTCAGCCTCTGGTGAGGGCTTACCTCTCTTATAACGATAGACGCGACTCTGAAGATAATCACCGTAAGCAATCACAATCGATAATATCGATAAACAATCGATAACGGAGTCTCTCTTTGCAAGCCTGTCAGGAGGAGCAAGCTCAGCCTCTGGTAAGGGCTTACCTCTCTTATAACGATAGACGCGACTCTGAAGATAATCACCGTAAGCAATCACAATCGATAATATCGATAAATAATCGATAACGGAGTCTTTGCGGATTTCTCACACGCAGATCCGAATGCTGTGTGGGCTGGGGGTGGGGAGCGTTCCTCCTTATATAGACAGCGGGGGAGTGACGTCACTACGGACCCGCCCCCTCTGCCCCCGCCCCACAACCTCCTACCCCTCACAAAAAAAATTCCGGCTCGCTGATTGGTTCACCCCCTCCCACGCTCTCACTCGCACGCCACACCCCCCCTCACCAACTTGCAGAAATCCGGCTCGCTGATTGGTTCACCCCCTCCCATGCTCTGACTCGCACGCCACACCCCCCTTCACCAACTTGCAGAAATCCGGCTCGCTGATTGGTTCATCGCGATCAACAGTGGGGCGGGGCAGGGGTAGTGGGGGTAAAATGGGCGTGGCCGTTGTGTAACGGGTCACGCGCATCACCCCACCACCGCCCCCTCCTCAGCGCGGCAACAAATCCGACTCGCTGATTGGTTCATCTCCACGTCCGATGGGGTGGTGGGCGGGGTGAATTATGTTAATGTATATAAAAATAATGTTAATTATATTTATTATGTTAATGTAAAGCTGTTATATTTTGATTTAAAGCTGTTATATTTTGATTTAAAGCTGTCGTGACTGCAGGGGATTAATATTCTTGGTTCTCTAGGTAAAGTCACCGCCACGTAGAAGGGAAATATGTTAATATAACACAAATATGTTAATATAATAAGTTATGTTAATTCACCCCGGCATGTTAAACCCACGCATTATGTAAATAACGTAAATTATGTTAATATACTAAATTATGAAGATTCAGCGCCGCATGTTAATTGCGTGCACTGTGCGGATAGCATAAATTATGTTAATTTACACACCGGCCAACTATCGCGTGAATTATGTTAATTTATTTGCAGATATTGCGCGTCGCCGCAATAAATTATGTTAATCGAACTCGGGCGCCGAAGTCCCGGCATCACCTATTGGCTGAGGGGCGGGCGCCCTTGACGTGACGCGCGGTGAGGCCCCTCCCCCGTGAAACTCCGCCCCCGACATACGCTGGCCACGTGACCTCACTGATGCAACTCCGCGCTCTGTGAGGGCAGACTGAGGGGGAGAATCGATCCATCGATTCTTTCAGCCGTTGCCATGGAGCGGGAGAGGGGAATCGACAGATGCGGAATCGAAACGTTTCGATTCCCACGTCCGCAGGATTTATGAATGGGAGTCTCTATAGGACTCATAGAGTCTCTATAGGAGTCTATGAGTCTCTGTGGGTCTATGTGGGTCTCTATGAGTGTCTGTGGGTCTCTGTAGGTGTCTATGAGTGTCTGTGGGTCTCTATGAGTTTCTGTGGGTCTCTGTGGGTGTCTATGGGTCTCTATGAGTCTCTGTGGGTCTCTGTGGGTCTCTATGGGTCTCTATGAGTCTCTGTGGGTCTCTATGAGTGTATGTTGGTCTCTATGAGTATCTGTGGGTCTCTGTGGGTCTCTATGGGTCTCTATGAGTCTCTGTGGGTCTATGTGGGGGTGTCTATGAGTCTCTGTGTGTCTATGTGGGTGTCTGTGAGTCTCTATGGGTCTCTATGAGTCTCTGTGGGTCTCTATGAGTGTATGTTGGTCTCTATGAGTCTCTGTGGGTCTCTGTGGGTCTCTATGAGTCTCTGTGGGTCTCTATGAGTCTCTGTGGGTCTCTATGAGTATCTGTGGGTCTCTATGGGTCTCTATGAGTCTCTGTGGATCTCTATGAGTCTCTGTGAGTCTCTGTGGGTCTCTATGGGTCTCTGTGGGTCTCTATGAGTCTCTGTGGGTCTCTATGAGTCTCTGTGGGTCTCTGTGAGTCTCTGTGGGTCTCTATGAGTCTCTGTGGGTCTCTATGAGTCTCTGTGAGTCTCTATGGGTCTCTATGAGTCTATGTGGGTCTCTATCAGTGTATGTGGGTCTCTATTAGTCTCTGTGGGTCTCTGTGAGTCTCTGTGGGTCTCTATGAGTGTATGTGGGTCTCTATGAGTCTCTGTGGGTCTCTGTGAGTCTCTATGAGTCTCTGTGGGTCTCTGTGAATCTCTGTGGGTCTCTGTGAGTCTCTGTGGGTCTCTGTCAGTCTCTATGAGTCTCTGTGGGTCTCTGAGGGTCTCTGTGAGTCTCTATGCGTCTCTATGAGTCTCTGTGGGTCTCTATGAGTGTATGTGGGTCTCTTTTAGTCTCTGTGGGTCTCTGTGAGTCTCTGTGGGTCTCTTTTAGTCTCTGTGTGTCTCTGTGAGTCTCTGTGGGTCTCTATGAGTCTCTGTGGGTCTCTGTGAGTCTCTGTGGGTCTCTACGAGTGTCTGTTGGTCTCTATGAGTGTCTGTGTGTCTCTATGAGTGTCTATGAGTCTCTGTCTCTAGGTATCTCTATGAGTCTCTATGTTACTTTATGGGTCTCTATGAGTCTCTATGTATCTCTATGAGTCTCTATGTGTATCTATGTATCTCTATGTATCTCTATGAGTCTCTATGTATCTCTATGAGTCTCTATGTATCTCTATGAGTCTCTATGTTTCTCTATGTATCTATGTATCTCTATGAGTCTCTATGTATCTCTTTGAGTCTCTATGAGTCTCTATGTATCTATGTATCTCTATGAGTCTCTATGTATCTCTATGAGTCTCTATGTATCTCTATGAGTCTCTATATCTCTATGTATCTCTATGTATCTCTATGTATCTCTATGAGTCTCTATGTATCTCTATGAGTCTCTATGTATCTCTATGAGTCTCTATGTTTCTCTATGTATCTCTATGGGTCTCTATGTATCTCTATGTATCTCTATGTATCTCTATGAGTCTCTATGTATCTCTATGAGTATCTATGTATCTCTATGAGTCTCTATGTATCTCTATGAGTATCTATGTATCTCTATGAGTCTCTATGTATCTCTATGAGTCTCTATGTATCTCTAAGGGTCTCTATGTATCTCTATGAGTCTCTATGTATCTCTATGTATCTCTATGTGTCTCTATGAGTCTATATGTATCTCTATGTATCTCTATGAGTCTCTCTGTATCTTTGTGGGTCTCTGTGTATCTCTATGGGTCTCTATGTATCTCTATGTGTCTCTATGTATCTTTATAAGTCTCTATGTTTCTCTATGTATCTCTATGTATCTCTATGAGTCTCTATCTCTATGTATCTCTATGAGTCTCTATGTATCTCTATGGGTATCCATGTATCTCTATGAGTCTCTATGTATCTCTATGAGTCTCTATGTATCTCTATGTATCTCTACGTATCTCAATGGGCCTCTATGTATTTCTATGAGTCTCTATGTATCTCTATGAGTCTCTATGGGTCTCTATGTGTCTCTACGTATCTCTATCTATCTCTATGAGTCTCTATGTATCTCTATGAGTCTCTATGTGTCTCTATGTATCTCTATGTGTCTCTATGTATCTCTATGATTCTCTATGTATCTCTATGAGTCTCTATGTATCTCTATGTATCTGTATGAGTCTCTATGTATCTCTATGTATATCTATGTATATCTATGTATCTCTATGAGTCTCTATGTATCTCTATGTGTCTCTATGTATCTCTATGTATCTCTATGTATCTCTATGAGTCTCTACGTATCTCTATGGGTGTCTATGTATGAGTCTCTATGTGTCTCTATGTATCTCTATGTGTCTCTATGTATCTCTATGATTCTCTATGTATCTCTATGAGTCTCTATGTATCTCTATGTATCTGTATGAGTCTCTATGTATCTCTATGTATATCTATGTATCTCTATGTATATCTATGTATCTCTATGAGTCTCTATGTATCTCTATGCATCTCTATGTATCTCTATGAGTCTCTACGTATCTCTATGGGTGTCTATGTATCTCTATGAGTCTGCATGCATCTCTATGTATCTCTATGTATCTCTATGAGTCTTTATGTATCTCTATGAGTCTCTACGTATCTCTATGGGTCTCTGTGAGTCTCTGTATCTCTATGATTCTCTATGTATCTCTATGAGTCTCTATGAGTCTGTGTCTCTATGTATCTCTATGTATCTCTATGAGTCTCTATGTATCTCTATGTATCTCTATGAGTCTATATGTATCTCTATGTATCTCTGTGTATCTCTATGTATCTCTATGTATCTATGTGAGTCTCTATGTATCTCTATGAGTCTCTGTATCTCTAAGGGTCTCTATGTATCTCTATGAGTCTCTATGTATCTCTATGTATCTCTATGGGTCTCTATGAGTCTCTATGTATCTCTATGAGTCTCTATGTATCTCTATGAGTCTCTATGTATCTCTAAGGGTCTCTATGTATCTCTATAAGTCTCTATGTATCTCTATGACTCTATATGTATCTCTAAGGGTCTCTATGTATCTCTATGAGTCTCTATGTATCTCTATGTATCTCTATGAGTCTCTATGTATCTCTACGAGTCTCTATGTATCTCTATGTATCTCTGAGTCTATGTATTTCTATGAGTCTCTATGTATCTCTATCAGTCTCTACGTATCTCTATGGGTCTGCATGTATCTCTATGAGTCTCTATGCATATTTATGAGTCTCTATGTATCTCTATGTATCTCTACGAGTCTCTATGTATCTTTATGTATCTCTACGAGTCTCTATGTATCTCTATGTATCTCTACGAATCTCTATGGATCTCTATGTATCTCTATGAGTCTCTATGTATCTCTATGTGTCTCTGTGTGTCTCTATGTATCTCTATGTATCTCTATGGGTCTCTATGGGTCTCTATGTATCTCTATGTATCTCTATGGGTCTCTATGTATCTCTATGTATCCGTATGAGTCTCTATGTATGTCTATGGGTCTCTATGTATCTCTATGAGTCTCTATGTATATCTATGTATCTCTATGAGTCTCTATGTATCTCTATGATTCTCTATGTATCTCTATGAGTCTCTATGTATCTCTATGAGTCTCTATGAATCTTTATGTATCTCTATGTATCTCTATGTATCTCTATGAGTCTCTATGTATCTCTATGAGTCTCTACGTATCTCAGACAACTGTTAGTGGTGATTGGGAGGGGTGGTGCATCAGTCACTGCACTCAACGATGAACCCAACGACCCATTCACATGAAGCGATAGAGATGATTATGATCTAAACCGTGTGATATGGTGGGTGGGTGAGTGGGTGGGTGAGTGAGTGAGTGGGTGAGTGAGTGGGTGGGTGAGTGAGTGGTTGGGTGAGTGGGTGGGGGGGTGAGTGAGTGGGTGAGTGATTGGGTGAGTGGGTGGGTGAGTGAGTGGATGAGTGAGTGGGTGGGTGGGTGAGTGGGTGGGTGGGTGGGTGAGTGAGTGGGTGAGTGAGTAGGTGGGTGGGAGGTTGAATGGGTGAGTAAGTGAGTGGGTGGGTGGGTGAGTGGGTGGGTGAGTGGGTTGTTGAATGGGTGAGTGAGTGCGTGGGTGGGTGGGTGAGTGGGTGGGTGAGTGGGTGAGTGAGTGGGTTAGTGAGTGGGTGGGTGAGTGAGTGAGTGGTGAGTGGGTGAGTGAGTGGGTGGGTGGGTGGGTGAGTGAATGAGTGAGTGGTTGAGTGAGTGGATGAGTGACTGGGTGAGTGAGTCAGTGGGTGAGTGAGTGAGTGAGTTGGTGGGTGGGTGAGTGAGTGAGTGGGTGAGTGAGTGGGTGGGTGAGTGGGTGCGTGAGTGAGTGGGTGAGTGGGTGGGTGGGTGAGTGGGTGAGTTGGTGGGTGGGTGAGTGAGTAAGTGGGTGGGTGAGTGGGTGGGTGAGTGAGTGGTTGGGTGAGTGGGTGGGTGGGTGGGTGAGTGAGTGAGTGGGTGGGTGAGTGGGTGAGTGAGTGGGTGGGTGGGTGAATTGGTGAGTGAGTGGGTGAATTGGTGAGTGAGTGGGTGGGTAGATGGGTGAGTGAGTGGGTGGGTGGGTGAGTGAGTGGGTGAGTGGGTGGGTTGGTGAGTGGGTGAGTGAGTGGGTGGGTGGGTGAGTTAGTGGGTGAGTGACTAAGTGAGTTGTGGGTGGGTGAGTGGGTGAGTGAGTGGGTGAGTAGGTGGGTGGGTGGGTGAGTGGATGAGTGAGTGGGGAATGAGTGAGTGGGTGAGTGAGTAAGTGGGTTGTGGGTGGGTGAGAGGGTGAGTGAGTGGGTGAGTAGGTGGGTGGGTGGGTGAGTGGATGAGTGAGTGGGTGAGTGAGTGGGTGGGCGAGTGGGTGGGTGGGTCGGTGAGTGAGTGGGTGGGTGGGTGGGAGGGTGGGTGGGTTGGTGAGTGGGTGAGTGTGTGAGTGAATGAGTGGGTGAGTGGGTGAGTGAGTGGGTGAGTGAGTGAGTGAGTGGGTGGGTGAGTGAGTGAGTGAGTGGGTGGTGGGTGAGTGAGTGAGTGGGTGGGTGAGTGGGTGGGTGGGTGAGTGGGTGAGTGGGTGGGTGAGTGGGTGGGTGAGTGGGTGGGTGAGTAGGTGGGTGATTTGGTGGGTGGATTAGTGAGTGGATGAGTGGGTTGGTGATTGGGTGGGTGAGTTTCTGCGTGGATGGGTGAGTGAGTGGGTGGGTGGGTGAGTGAGTGAGTGAGCGAGTGAGTGAGTGGGTGGGTGGGTGAGTGGGTGAGTGAGTGAATGGGTGGGTGGGTGAGTTAGTGGGTGGGTGGGTGAGTGAGTGGGTGGGTGAATGAGTGGGTGAGTGGGTTGTTAAGTGGGCGAATGAGTGGGTGAGTGGGTGGGTGAGTGGGTGAGTGAGTGGTGGGTGTGTGAGTGAGTGACTGAGTTGGTGGTTGTGTGGGTGGATGAGTGAGTGGGTGAGTGGGTGGGTGGGTGAGTGGGTGGGTGGGTAGGTGGGTGGGTGAGTGAGTGGGTGGGTGGGTGGGAGGGTGGGTCTGTGGGTGAGTGAGTGATTGTGTGAGTGGGTGGGTGAGTGCGTGGGTGAGTGGGTGAGTGACTGAGTGAGTGGGTGGGTGTGTCAGTGAGTGAGTGGGTGGGTGGGTGAGTGCGTGGGTGTGTGGGTGAGTGAGTGGGTGAGTGGGTGGGTGGGTGAGTGAGTGGGTGGGTGGGTGGGTGAGTGAGTGGGTGGGTGAGTGAGTGGGTGGGTGGGTGGGTGAGTGACTGAGTGAGTGGGTGGCTGAGTGAGTGGGTGGCTGAGTGAGTAGGTGGGTGGGAGGATGAGTGGGTGAGTAAGTTGGTGGGTGGGTCAGTGAGTTGGTGAGTGAGTGGGTGAGTGAGTGCGTAGGTGGATGAGTGATTGAATGGGTGAGTGAGTGAGCGGGTGGGTGGGTGAGTCGGTGAATTGGTGAGTGAGTGGGTGGGTGAGTGGTGAGAGGGTGGGTGAGTGGGTGAATTGGTGAGTGGGCGAGTGGGTGGGTGAGTGGGTGGATGGTTGAGTGAGTTGGTGGGTTTGTGAGTGGGTGGGTAGGGGGATGAGTGGTTGAATGGGTGAGTGCGTGGGTAGGTGTGTGAGTGGGTGGATGGGTGAGTAGGTGCGTGAGTGGTTGGGTGAGTGAGTGATTTGGTGAGTGAGTGGGTGAGTGAGTGGGTGCGTGGGTGGGTGAGTGAGTGGGTGGGTGGGTGGGTGGATGAGTGAGTGAGTGGGTGGGTGGGTGGGTGAGAGAGTGAGTGGGAAAGTGGGTGGGTGGGTGGGAGGGTGAGTCTGTGGGTGAGTGAGTGGATGTGTGAATGGGTGGATGAGTTGGTGGGTGAGTAGGTGGGTGAGTAGGTGGGTGAGTGGGTGAGTGGGTGGGTGAGTGAGTGGGTGATTTGGTGGTTGGAGTAGTGGGTGGGTGAGTGGGTGGGTGAATGAGTGTGTGGGTGGGTGAGTTGGTGGGTGGGTAGTTGGTTGAGTGAGTGAGTTGGTGGGTGCGTGGGTGGGTGGGTAACTGAATGAGTGGGTGGGTGGGTGGGTGAGTGGGTGAGCGGGTGGGTGGGTGAGTGGGTGAATTGGTGAGTGAGTGGGTGAGTGGCTGGGTGAGTGGGTGAGTGGGTGGGTGAGTGGGTGAGTGGGTGGGTGAGTGGGTGAGTGGGTGGGTGAGTGGGTGAATTGGTGAGTGAGTGGGTGAGTGGCTGGGTGAGTGGGTGAGTGGGTGGGTGAGTGGGTGGGTGAGTGGGTGGGTGACTCAATGATTGGGTGGCTGAGTGAGTGTGTGGCTGAGTGAGTAGGTGGGTCGGAGGTTGAGTGGGTGTGTGGGTTGGTGAGTGGGTGAGTGAGTGGGTAGGTGGATGAGTGTTTGAATGGGTGAATGAGTGAGCGGGTGAGTGAGTGAGTGGGTGAATTGGTGAGTGAGTGGGTGAATTGGTGAGTGAGTGGGTAGGTGGGTGAGTGGGTGAATTGGTGGGTGGGTGAGTGAGTGAGTGAGCGGGTGAGTGAGTGGGTGAGTGGGTGAGTGAGTGGGTGAGTGAGTGGGTGGGTGAGTGAGTGAGTGAGTGGGTGAGTGGGTGAGTGTGTGGGTGAGTGAGTGAGTGGGTTGGTGGGTGGGTGAGTGAGTGGGTTGATGGGTGGGTGGGTGAGTGAGTGAGCGGGTGAGTGAGTGGGTGAGTGGGTGAGTGAGTGGGTGAGTGAGTGGGTGAGTGAGTGAGTGAGTGGGTGGGTGGGTGAGTGGGTGGGTGGGTTGGTTGGTGGGTGGGTGAGTGAGTGGGTGGGTGGGTGAGTAAGTGAGTGAGTGGGTGGGTGAGTGAGTGAGTGAGTGGGTCAATGAGTGGGTGAGTGAGTGGGTGAGTAAGTGAGTGAGTGGGTGGGTGAGTGAGTGAGTGGGTGAGTGATTGAGTGAGTGGGTGAGTGAGTGGGTGGGTGAGTGAGTGGGTGGGTGAGTGAGTGAGTGAGTGGGTGAGTGGGTGAGTGAGTGAGTGGGTGAGTGAGTGGGTGGGTGAGTGAGTGAGTGAGTGGGTGAGTGGGTGAGTGTGTGGGTGAGTGAGTGAGTGGGTTGGTGGGTGGGTGGGTGAGTGAGTGGGTTGATGGGTGGGTGGGTGAGTTAGTGAGTGGGTGAGTGAGTGGGTGAGTGGGTGAGTGAGTGGTTGAGTGAGTGGGTGAGTGAGTGAGTGAGTGGGTGGGTGGGTGAGTGGGTGGGTGGGTTGGTTGGTGGGTGGGTGAGTGAGTGGGTGGGTTGGTGGGTGAGTGGGTGAGTGGGTGAGTAAGTGAGTGAGTGGGTGGGTGAGTGAGTGAGTGAGTGGGTGAATGAGTGGGTGAGTGAGTGGGTGAGTAAGTGAGTGAGTGGGTGGGTGAGTGAGTGAGTGAGTGGGTGAGTGAGTGAGTGAGTGGGTGAGTGAGTTGGTGAGTGGGTGAGTGGGTGAGTGGGTGGGTGAGTGGATGAGTGAGTGGGTGAGTGAGTGAGTGAGTGGGTGAGTGAGTGGGTGAATGAGTGAGTGAGTGGGTGAGTGGGTTGGTGGGTGAGTGGGTGAGTGAGTGGGTTACACGGGGACCTTTGTCTGTGTCTGAGTGTAACTGCACTTGCCCCTGCATACTGTTAGAGGCTATTTGAGGCTTCCTTCCTTGTCTGTGGTGCTGATTAGATGTTCGGTGACCTTTGACTGCGGAAAGATTGGTAACGTGACGAAACACAGACACACACACACAGACCCACACACAGACACACACACAGACACACACACAGACACACACACACACCTACACACACACAGACACATACCTACACACACACACAGACACACACAGACAGACACACACAGACACACACACACAGACACACACTCACACACACAGACACACACTCACACACACACACAGACATACACTCACACGCACACACAGACACACACACAGACACACACACCTACACACACACACAGACACACACATACACACACACTTACACAACATCCGCCATTCGCCACTAAGTGGCGGTGACGTCACCACGACGCTTGTACCAGGCTATGTGCACCTTGAGGCCACGTGGAGTGTCGAACGCCCGCTGGCAGGAGGTCACGGGGCAGACCCAGCAGGTGCCACGGGTCGACTGACTGAGATGACTGGCTAATGCACCACCTGTGCCCCCTACTGTGCCAACCTGCTGTGCTTTAGCCACCCGGCGCTCCGCTCGTTGTTCTGAGCGTCGCTCCTCCGCCCTCCGTTGTTGTTGGAGGGCGACTGCCTCCAACTGCCCAGTAGCGTCCTTCACGAGCCTCCTCAACAGAGGCCGATCTTGACACCGCTGGTACCGGTCATCGGCAAGACCGCTCAGCTCCACGTCCTCCTGTACCACATCACTCCATCTCTTCTCTAGCCCGTGCCGCGCCCGTTTAGCCCCCTCGATCCGGCCGAACAAAAGCTGTTTCGGCATGCGGTGGCTGGGCATGCGGGCTACATGACCCAGCCATCGCAGCCTTGCCCGCCGGAGGAGCTCACCGATGGGACCCTGCCCAGATCTTTCAAGGATTTGTGAGCTCCTCACACAATCCAGTCTGGTTAAACCCAGGATGGATCGTTGGCAGGCCAGCCTAAATGTTTATACCCGGCGAAGATGTTCTATTAGGGGGGTCTACGTTTCGCAAGCGTAGAGAAGGGAGGGAATGACCGTGGCCGAGAAGACCCGAAGCTTAGTGCGGAGCAACAGACCAGGAAGCTTCCACACAGCGTTACACAACCGATGAAAAGATATTGCCGCTCGAATGAGTCGGAGTGAGACCTCTGCTGTTAAACTGGAGCCGGTCATAAGCACACTGCCCAGGTATGGGAAATTCTCCATTCTCTCCACAACTGCCCCATCACCGATTGGGAGTTGTTGGGGTGGAGTGTCCGATGGTACAAAATACCCAGGCAGGTGCTTAGTTTTGGTGGGGCTGATGGTAAGGCCCCACCTCTTAGTGGGACGCTCCAGTCTCAGCAGCAGCGTCTCCAACTCCTCCTCTGAATGAGCAGCGATTACCAAATCATCGGCATACATAACGTGGTTGAGCAATAGGGAGCCATCCCTTGACCGCACCCGGGCATCGATCAGCCTCCCATTATATCTGTACCATATGGAGATTCCCCCGGTACAGCTATTGAAGGCTTCACGAACTACGTGGTCAAAATAGATGTTAAATAATGTGGGAGCCAGAGGACATCCCTGTCGCACCCCAAGGTGTACAGGGAATGGCTCTGACTCCCGGCCACGTAGTTTTACCCGGGCCCGCTCACCATCATGAAGGTCCTTAATGATCGTGAGCAGAGGGTCAGGGACTCCAAAAGCACGAAGAACAACCCAGAGCCCAGGCCTACTGATGGTATCATAGGCCTTGACCAGGTCAATTAAGCAGAGATGTAGGTCTTGTTGGAATTCCCAACACCTCTGCTGTAGCAGACTGCCAGAAAATATGGCATCCGTGCAGGACCGTCCTTTCCTGAAACCGCATTGGGGCTCTGCAAGCCTCTCCTCAGCGTGCCTGGCAAGGCGATGCTGAATAATCCTTGCCAGGACCTTTCCCGGCACACTGAGGAGTGAGATGTCCCTGTAGTTGTTACAGTCTGTGCGGTCCCCCTTTTTAAAAAGGGGGGACCGCACAGACTTTTTAAAAAGGGGGACCGCACAGACTGTAATAACTTTTTAAAAAGGGGGACCACCAGGGCATCCTTCCAATCCTGCGGAAACCGTCCAGTGGTCCAGACCGTTGTTATGATCTCATATAGGGCAGTCTGTGCACAAACGCCACCCTCCCTCAGCATTTCGCTTGGGAGATCATCTCTGCCCGCTGCCTTTCCTGGTCTCAGACTCCGGATTGCCTTCAGTACTTCCTGAACAGATGGCACCTCAGCCAGCCACTCACAGGGGGTGACTTCTTCCAATATTTGAGGCACCGCAGCCTCAGCAGGGTCATCCTCACTTTGTGCCACGATGTTTTCCTGGCTGAGGGATTTTCCCTCCCCCAGGACCTCACAGAAATGCTCAGCAAATCTGCAAACCTGTTCCGGGGGGTCGGAGATTGGATCACCGTTTTTTCCCCTAATGATGGTAATAGGTGTGGCACTGCAGATTACTTTTTGATGGAGTTAAATAGAGATTTATGATCACGGGCCACTGAGGCAGACTCCATCTCCTCAGCAACCCGCGACCACCACCCATCCTTGCAGCGCCTCACGGCTCTCCGAACCTCCGATCGAAGGCTGCGGTAAGCCTCCTCATTCTCTGACGTGGGATTCTGTAGCCGATGACAGTGGGCATGTCGCTTTTTCTAAACCATCCTGAACACCTCTTCTGTCAGCCAGGGTCTCTGGGGAGGTCTGGACCGCGTACCCAAAGCAGCCATTGCAGCTGCATGAGTCACAGTCCTAAACCTCGCCCATTTACCCTCGACATCAGGAGGAGTGGGGGACGATGCCAACCCCAGCCGCAAGCGATGATTAAATTCAGGTTTGCAACTTTCATCAGCTAGCTGAGACCAGGCCACCTTAAATTGGAATGGGGTCCTGGGTGTACACCCACCACCGGAGTGGAAGAATGGCAGGCGCATATTACAGATGACTAGTCGATGGTCAGATGGCAGATCAGCTCCACGGTAGGTCCTGGTGTCAAGGACATGGGCTCGCATCCGCTGGTCCGTCACTATGTAGTCCAGCAGATGTTCTTGCTTGGACCCGGCATGAAACCATGATGTTGTGTGGATGCGCCAATGCCGGAACAGCGTATTGGTAATTACAAGCCCATGGGCTGCACAAAAATCTAGCAGCTTCCTACCGTTGTTATTGAGCTGATCTGGCCCATGCCATCCAATCACTCCAGACCAGGTGCCAGTATCATGACCAACTCGGGCATTGAAGTCACCCAACATGATGACTCTATCCCGAGGGGCCACTTTAGCCAGCACCTGTGACAGGAGGTCATAGAAGGCATCTGACTCATCTGCTTTGCCTGCATCCCTCCACGGATGTTCATCTTCGGTGGGGGCATAAATAACCACGACCATCATTCCTCGCCTTCGGTTGATGGGAAGGTGAGCCCAAAGTAGCCTGGGGCTTACAGCTTCCCACACCTCACCGCCACGCTCCCACGCCCCCTTCATTCTTTTGATCAACAGAAGAGCCACACCCTGTTCTTTGGCAATCTCCTGCCCCGAGTAGAGGACTGTCCACCCCTCATGGTGGCAGGAGCCAGAACCGGTCCACCGGACCTCCTGAATACCACACAGATCCAGGCGGTACCGGTCCAGCTCCCGACAGAGGAGTGGCAGCCTCTCCTCCGCAGTGAGCGTTCGAACATTCCACGTGGCCACCCGTAGTGGCTTTTCGTTGTTTCTGGAGGAGCCCCGAGGGTAGATATTCAATCTCCTGGCTCCGCCAATTGGGGTTTGGCCAGGAGACGTCATAGACGCCTGGCCCCCAGGGGCCTCCGGCACAAGCTTATTAGTTACATATTTCAGTTTTACTCGTGGTTTCGTGGTAATTAATTGAAGGTGGAGGGGTTACCAGCCCCTCGCACCCGTCCAGAGCCCCCGTTTAGCCCCTGTGGTGGACACAGACGCCATGAGGGGAGGAGCCAATCAAAATTGGCCCTCCCCCCACAGCACTGTCCACGACAGAGTTGCCCGTCCGGCACCGCGAGGAGGTAGGGGGTTGTTTTGCCGGACTACACACACAGTGACACACACACACAACAAAGATACAAAGATCCCCCATATAGCCTTAACAGACTGTAGGGGCAAGTGCTGTTTAGCGAGCACCTATGAAGGCCGGAACGGTACACGAGGGGGTGGGTGGCCAGCACCACGCCCGACCGCCTTTGTCTCCCCAGTGACGATGTTTACACACCGCACCAGGTACTCATTTGAGGCTGAGTCGACCTAGGGGAGGCCCGGGATCGGTTCAGATAATCGTCACTGGTGTTGGCCGTGAGCGGGAATCGAACCCGGGTCGCCAGGTTCATAGCGCAGCGTAGCGCTAACCGCTACACTACCGCTCCCCACACACACACCTACACACACACACCCACACACACATACCTACACACACAGCTACACACACACACACCCACACACACACACCTACACACACACACACAATCAGCGTCAAAGACGATGCCGTAGACATCGTCCGAGGGTGGTTCTTGTTCACAATGTGACCGCTAAAACCGCGTTGAGAGAAGGCAGTCTAGACGTCGTGAGAATTTTATTGTTTTATATTTTTATTATTTTTTATTGTTTCCCCTATCTAACGTGGTGGTGACTTTACCCAAAGAACCAAGAATAATAATTTTATTGTTTTATATTTTTATTATTTTATTGTTTCCCTTCTACGTGGTGGTGACTTTACCCAAATAACCAAGAATAATAATTTTATTGTTTTATATTTTTATTATTTTATTGTTTCCATATCTAACGCGGTGGTGACTTTACCCAAAGAACCAAGAATAATAATTTTATTGTTTTATATTTTTATTATTTTATTGTTTCCCTATCTAACGTGGTGGTGACTTTACCCAAATAACCAAGAATAATAATTGTATTGTTTTATATTTTTATTATTTTATTGTTTCCCTATCTAACGCGGTGGTGACTTTACCCAAAGAACCAAGAATAATAATTTTATTGTTTTATATTTTTATTATTTTATTGTTTCCCTATCTAACGTGGTGGTGACTTTACCCAAAGAACCAAGAATAATAATTTTATTGTTTTATATTTTTATTATTTTATTGTTTCCCTATCTAACGTGGTGGTGACTTTACCCAAAGAACCAAGAATAATAATTTTATTGTTTTATATTTTTATTATTTTATCCTTGCTGTGGTTGTCACACCTGATGATGATGATTGCTGCTTTGTGTTGCAGTAGAAACGTCGTGAGAATTTTGTTTTATATTTTTATTATTTTATTGTTTCCCTTCTACGTGGTGGTGACTTTAGTGAAAGAACCAAGAATGATAATTTTATTGTTTTACAATCATTTTATTGTTTTATATTTTTATTATTTTATTGTTTCCCCCATCTAACGCGGTGGTGACTTTACCGAAAGAACCAAGAATAATAATTTTATTTCATATTCCCAGTCTTTTCGGTAAAGTCACGTTGAAGAGAAACAACAAAATAACAAAATATATATAAAACAATAAAAATTCTCACGACGTTTCGACCATAACTCAAACGGTCATCATCAGGTGTGTCGGTTTGCATAAATTTATTTTGAAAACGGCATATTTATTTATTTATATAAAAATAACGTTTGCGTCACGCGCATTATTTATATATATAAATAAATATGCCGTTTTCAAAATAAATTTATGCAAACCGACACACCTGATGATGACCGTTTGAGTTATGGTCGAAACGTCGTGAGAATTTTTATTGTTTTATATATATTTTGTTATTTTGTTGTTTCTCTTCAACGTGACTTTACCGAAAAGACTGGGAATATGAATTGCTGCAGTCACGAAAGCTTTAAATCAAAATAATTTTATTGTTTTATATTTTTATTATTTTATTGTTTCCCCCATCTAACGCGGTGGTGACTTTACCGAAAGAACCAAGAATAATAATTTTATTGTTTTATATTTTTATTATTGTATTGTTTCCCCCATCTAACGCGGTGGTGACTTTACCGAAAGAATCAAGAATAATAATTGTATTGTTTTATATTTTTATTATTTTATTGTTTCCCCCATCTAACGCGGTGGTGACTTTACCGAAAGAACCAACAATAATAATTTTATTGTTTTACATTTTTATTATTTTACTGTTTTCCCCCATCTAACGCGGTGGTGACTTTACCGAAAGAACCAACAATATGAATCCCTGCAGTTAACGAAAAGCTACGAATCAAAATTCAACCTCCTTGTTGCAACGGCTCTCTCGCTGCGTTTCTTCCTGGATCAGCAGCTCCACTGTTGCGATACATTTTACTTAAAAAAAAATGTATTATTTTTTTCTACCTACGTGACTTTACCGAGAGAAACAGAGGGAGTGGATTGCTCAAGTCGCGAACGCTTCAAATCAAGATTGCTACTGGCCAGTTGGAGGCAGTCGCGCTCCTTCAGCAACATCGCAGGGCAACGGAGCGACGCTCACGGCAACGAGCGGAGAGCCGGGCGGATAGAATGCAGCGGGTTGGCACACGGACACACACAGAGACACACGGAGACACACACACACACATACACAGAGACACACAGAGACATACACACACAGAGACACACACACACAGAGACACACGGAGACACACACACACACATACACAGAGACACACAGAGACACACGGAGACACATAGACACACACACAGACACAGAGACACAGACAGACACACACACACACACAGAGACACACAGAGACACACGGAGACACATAGACACACACACAGACACAGAGACACAGAGACACACACACACACAGACACACACAGAGACACAGACATACACACACAGAGACACATAGACACACACACAGAGACACACACAGAGACACACAGAGACACAGACACACAGACAGAGACACATAGACACACAGACAGAGACACATAGACACACACACAGACACACACAGACACACAGAGACAACAACACAGAGACACACAGAAACACACACACAGACATACACAGAGACACACAGACACACGCAGACACACACACAGAGACACACACACAGAGACACACAGACACACACACAGACACACAGACACACACACAGACACACAGAGACACACAGATAGAGACACATAGACACACACACAGACACACAGACACACACACAGACACACAGACACATACACACACAGACACATACACCCAGAGACACACAAACACAGACACACAGAGACACACACAGACACCCACACAGACACACACAGACACACACACACTCAGACACACACAGACACACACACAACAACAACCGCCATTCGCCACTAAGTGGCGGTGAAGTCACCACGGCGCTTGTGCCAGGCTAGGTGCACGTGAGGCTACCACATGAAGTGTCGAACGCCCGCTGGCAGGTCATGGGGCAGACCCAGCAGGTGCCAGGCTAGGTGCAGGAGGAGGTCACGGGAAAGACCCAGCAGGTGCCACGGGTCGACTGAGATGAGTGGCCGATGCACCACCTGTGCCCCCTACTGTGCCAGGCTAGGTTCACCACCTGTGCCCCCTACTGTGCCAACTTGCCGTGCTTTATCCTCCCATTGTATCTGTACCAGATGGAGATTCCCCCGGTACAGCCATCGAAGGCTTCACGAACTACGTGGTCAAAATAGATGTTACATAATGTGGAAGCCAGAGGACATCCCTGTCGCGCCCCAAGGTGTACAGGGAATGGCTCTGACTCCCGGCCACGTAGTTTTACCCGGGCCCGCTCACCATCATGAAGGTCCTTAATGATCGTGAGCAGAGGGTCATGTACTTAATGATCGTGAGCAGAGGGTCAGGTACTCCAAAAGCACGAAGAACAACCCAGAGCCCAGGCCTACTGATGGTATCATAGGCCTTGACCAGGTCAATTAAGCAGAGATGTAGGTCTTGTTGGAATTCCCTACACCTCTGCTGTAGCAGACGGACAGAAAATATGGCATCTGTGCAGGACCGCCCTTTCCTGAAACCGCATTGGGGCTCCGCAAGCCTCTCCTCAGCGTGCCTGGCAAGGCGATATTGAATAATCCTTGCCATAACCTTTCCCGGCACACTGAGGAGTGAGATGCCCCTGTAGTTGTTACAGTCTGTGCGGTCCCCCTTCTTAAAGAGGGGGACCACCAGGGCATCCTTCCAATCCTGCGGAACCCATCCAGTGGTCCAGACTGTTGTTATGATGTCACATAGGGAAGTCTGTGCACAAACGCCACCCTCCCTCAGCATTTCGCTTGGGAGATCATCTCTGCCCGCTGCCTTTCCTGGTCTCAGACTCCGGATCGCCCTCAGTACTTCCTCAACAGATGGCACCTCAGCCAGCCACTCACAGGGGGTGACTTCTAATATTTGAGGCAACGCAGCCTCAGCAGGGTCATCCCCACTTTGTGCCACGATGTTTTCCTGGCTGAGGGATTTCCCCTCCCCAGGACCTCACAGAAATGCTCAGCAAATCTGCAAACCTGTTCCTGGGGGTCAGAGATTGGAACACCGTTTTTTCCCCTAATGATGGTAATAGGTGTGGCGCTGCAGGTTACTTTTTTGATGTAGTTAAAGAGCGATTTGTGATCACGGGCCATTGAGGCAGACTCCATCTCCTCAGCAACCCGCGACCACCACCCATCCTTGCAGCGCCTCACGGCTCTCCGAACCTCCGAGCGAAGGCTGCGATAAGCCTCCTCATTCTCTGACGTGGGATTCTGTAGCCGATGACAGTGGGCCTGTCGCTTTTTCTCAGCCAGCTTGAACACCTCCTCTGTCAGCCAGGGTCTCTGGGGAGGTCTGGACCGCGTACCCAAAGCAGCCATTGCAGCTGCATGAGTCACAGTCCTAAACCTCGCCCATTTACCCTCGACATCAGGAGGAGTCGGGGACGATGCCAATCCCAGCCGCAAGCGATGATGAAATTCTCGCAACTTTCATCAGCTAGCTGAGACCAGGCCACTTTAGGTTGGAATGGGGTCCTGGGTGTACACCCACCACCGGAGTGGAAGAATGGCAGGCGCATCTTACAGATGACTAGTCGATGGTCAGAGGGCAGATCAGCTCCACGGTAGGTCCTGGTGTCAAGGACATGGGCTCGCATCCGCTGGTCCATCACTATGTAGTCCAGCAGATGTTCTTGCTTGGACCCGGCATACATCCAAGATGTTCTGTGGATGCGCCGATGCCGGAACAGCGTGTTGATAATTACAAGCCCATGGGCTGCACAAAAATCTAGTAGCCTCCTACCGTTGTTATTGAGCTGATCTGGCCCATGCCCTCCAATCACTCCAGACCAGGTGCCAGCATCATGACCAACTCGGGCATTGAAGTCACCCAACAAGATGACTCTATCCCGAGGGGCCACTTTAGCCAGCACCTGTGACAGGAGGTCATAGAAGGCATCTGACTCATCGGCTTTGCCTGCATCCCTCCACGGATGTTCATCTTCGGTGGGGGTATAAGTAACCACGACCACCATTCCTCGCCTCCGGTTGATGAGAAGGCGAGCCCAAAGTAGCCTGGGGCTTACAGCTTCCCACACCTCACCGCCACGCTCCCACGCCCCCTTAATTATTTTGTTCAAAAGAAGAGCCACACCCTGTTGTTTGGCAGTCTGCTGCCCCGAGTAGAGGACTGTCCACCCCTCATGGTGGCAGGAGCCAGAACCGGTCCACCGGACCTCCTGAATGCCGCATAGATCCAGGTGGTACCGGTCCAGCTCCCGACAGAGGAGTGGCAGCCTCTCCTCCGCAGTGAGCGTTCGAACATTCCACGTGGCCACCCGTAGTGGCTTTTCGTTGTTTCTGGAGGAGCCCCGAGGGTAGATATTCAATCTCCTGGCTCCACCAATTGGGGTTTGGCCAGGAGACGTCATAGACGCCTGGCCCCCCTCTCCCCAAGGCACTGCCCACCACAGCATTGTCCACCACAGCGTTGCCGTCCAGCATCACGAGGAGGTAGGGGGTTGTTTTGCTGTACCCACCCACACACACTCACTCACTCACCCACTCACTCACTCACCCACTCAATCACCCACTCACCCACTCACTCACTCACTCACTCACCCACCCACTCACCACCCACTCACCCACTCACTCACCACTCACCCACTCACTCCACTCACTCACCCACCCACTCACTCACCCACCCACCCACTCACCCACTCACTCACTCACCCACTCACTCACTCACCCACTCACTCACCCACTCACCCACTCACTCACTCACTCACCCACCCACTCACCCACCCACTCACTCACTCACTCACCCACTCACCCACACACCCACTCACTCACCCACTCACCCAAACACTCACTCACTCACCCACTCACTCACTCACCCACTCACTCACTCACCCACCCACTCACCCACTCACCCACTCACTCACCCACTCACCCACACACTCACTCACCCACTCACCCACTCACTCACCCACCCACCCACCCACTCACTCACCCACTCACCCACTCACGCACTCACCCACCCACTCACCCACCCACTTACTCACCCACTCACTCACTCACCCACCCACTCACCCACTCACTCACTCACCCACTCACCCACCTACCCACCCACCCACTCACTCACCCACTCATCCACACACTCACTCACTCACCCACTCACTCACTCACCCACTCAATCACCCACTCACCCACTCACTCACTCACTCACCCACCCACTCACCCATCCACCCACTCACTCACTCACCCACTCACCCACCCACTCACTCACTCACTCACCCACTCACCCACACACTCACTCACTCACCCACTCACCCACACACCCACTCACTCACCCACTCACCCACACACTCACTCACCCACCCACTCACTCACTCACTCACCCACCCACTCACTCACCCACTCACCCACCCACTCACTCACTCACTCACCCACTCACCCACACACTCACTCACTCACCCACTCACCCACACACCCACTCACTCACCCACTCACCCACTCACTCACTCACCCACCCACCCACCCACTCACTCACCCACTCACTCACCCACTCACCCACCCACCCACCCACTCACTCACCCACTCACTCACCCACTCACCCACCCACCCACTCACCCACCCACCCACTCACCCACCCACTCACCCACTCACCCACCCACCCACTCACCCACCCACCCACTCACTCACCCACTCACCCACCCACCCACCCACCCACTCACTCACCCACTCACCCACACACTCACCCACCCACTCATCCACCCACCCACCCACCCACTCACCCACCCACCCACCCACCCACCCACTCACCCACCCACTCACCCACTCACCCACCCACCCACCCACCCACCCACTCACTCACTCACTCACCCACCCACCCACTCACTCACCCACTCACCCACCCACTCATTCACCCACCCACCCACTCACCCACCCACCCACCCACCCACTAAAGCGTAGACTCGTTCAGGCGCAAGGCAGCCTTCCCGAGTACCCGGCCTTCCCCGTCAACTTCGTCTGCCACGAGAGGAACCATCTCGGATCCACCACCACCACCACCACCGCCACCACCACCACCACCGCCACCACCACCACCGCCGCGCCTGTCCATCGCCCATCGGTGAAGCGCCGAGTAACTCCAGCTGCCACTACCGGCAGCCACGGTGAACGGTCGCGAGGCCTGCCGCCAGTCGGCCTCGCTGGGCGTGCGGTAGCCGGGGCGGGCAGGCGGAGACGGTGGACCTCCTCCGTCACCACCAGCCTCCTCATCCTCCTCCTCATCCTTCTCGGGGCTCGGCACGGCACGGTAGCCGCCGGGAGAGGCGGCGGAGGCGGTGGTGGCGGTGCCGAGGAAAGCGGCGACGTTCTGCCTGGCCAGATGCAGTGCGTGGGCCTGGCGGGGGGGGGAGGGGTGGGGTGGGTGGGTGGGTGGGTGGGTGAGTGGGTGGGTGAGTGAGTGGGTGAGTGGGTGGGTGGGTGGGTGAGTGAGTGAGTGAGTGGGTGGGTGAGTGAGTGGGTGGGTGGTTGAGTGGGTGGGTGAGTGGGTGGGTGAATGAGTGGGTGGGTGGTTGAGTGGGTGGGTGAGTGGGTGGGTGAATGAGTGGGTGGGTGAGTGAGTGAGTGAGTGGGTGAGTGGTTAGGTGAGTGAGTGAGTGGGTGAGTGAGTGGGTGGGTGGGTGAGTGGGTGTCTCCCGTGTCTCCTCCTGTCTCCCCGTGTCTCTCCATGTCTCCCGGTGTCTACCTGTGCCTCAGCGCTGAAGGTGTCTCTCTCAGACCCCGTGTCTCCCCGTGTCTCTCTCAGACCCCGCGTCTCCCCGTGTCTCTCTCAGACCCCGTGTCTCCCCGTGTCTCTCTCAGCCCCTGTGTCCCCCCGTGTCTCCCCCCATGTCTCCCGGTGTCTACCTGTGCCTCAGCGCTGAAGGTGTCTTTCTAAGACCCTGTCTCTCCCCGTGTCTCTCCCCGTGTCTCTCCCCGTGTCTCTCCCCGTGTCTCCCCGTGTCTCTCCCCGTGTCTCCCCGTGTCTCTCTCAGCCCCTGTGTCTCCCCGTGTCTCCCCCCATGTCTCCCGGTGTCTACCTGTGCCTCAGCGCTGAAGGTGTCTCTCTCCCCGTGTCTCTCCCCCGTGTCTCCACGTGTCTCCCCGTGTCTCTCCCCGTGTCTCCCCGTGTCTCTCTCAGCCCCCGTGTCTCCCCGTGTCTCTCCCCCGTGTCTCCCCGTGTCTCTCCCTGTCTCTCCCCGTGTCTCCCCGTGTCTCCCCGTGTCTCCCCGTGTCTCTCTCAGCCCCCGTGTCTCCCCGTGTCTCCCCGTGTCTCCCCGGTGTCTACCTGTGCCTCAGCGCTGAAGGTGTCTCTCTCAGCCCCCGTGTCTCCCCGTGTCTCTCCCTGTCTCTCCCCGTGTCTCCCCGTGTCTCTCCCCGTGTCTCTCCCTGTCTCTCCCCGTGTCTCCCCGTGTCTCCCCGTGTCTCCCCGGTGTCTACCTGTGCCTCAGCGCTGAAGGTGTCTCTCTCAGCCCCCGTGTCTCCCCGTGTCTCTCCCTGTCTCTCCTCGTGTCTCCCCGTGTCTCCCCGTGTCTCCTCCTGTCTCCCCGTGTCTCTCCCCGTGTCTCCCCGTGTCTCCCCCGTGTCTCCCCGGTGTCTACCTGTGCCTCAGCGCTGAAGGTGTCTCTCTCAGCCCCCGTGTCTCCCCGTGTCTCCCCCCGTGTCTCTCCCCCTGGTGTCTCCCCCTGGTGTCTCCCCGTGTCTCCCCGTGTCTCTCCCCCCCGTGTCTACCTGTGCCTCAGCGCTGAAGGTGTCTTTCTCTCCCCGTGTCTCCCCGTGTCTCCCCGTGTCTCTCCCCGTGTCTCCCCGTGTCTCTCTCAGCCCCCGTGTCTCCCCCCGGTGTCTACCTGTGCCTCAGCGCTGAAGGTGTCTCTCTCAGCCCCCGTGTCTCCCCGTGTCTCTCCCTGTCTCTCCCCGTGTCTCCCCGTGTCTCCCCGTGTCTCCCTGTGTCTCTCTCAGCCCCCGTGTCTCCCCGTGTCTCCCCCGTGTCTCCCCGGTGTCTACCTGTGCCTCAGCGCTGAAGGTGTCTCTCTCAGCCCCCGTGTCTCCCCGTGTCTCTCCCTGTCTCCCCGTGTCTCCCCGTGTCTCCCCGTGTCTCCCCGTGTCTCCCCGTGTCTCCTCCTGTCTCCCCGTGTCTCCTCCTGTCTCCCCGTGTCTCCCCGTGTCTCCCCCGTGTCTCCCCGGTGTCTACCTGTGCCTCAGCGCTGAAGGTGTCTCTCTCAGCCCGCGTGTAAACCCTCCAGTACTGCAGCTGGAGGGACGGCACAGGCGACTGACAGAGAGACATCAGGCGCAGGATGAACGCCACTAGGGCGCTGAGTAGCAGCAGGACCCAGCCCATTACCTGCAACAGTATCAGGGGGTGAGTGGGTGGGTGAGTGGGTGAGTAGGTGGGTGGGTGAGTGAGTGAGTGAGTGGGTGAGTGGGTGAGTGAGTGGGTGGGTGGGTGGGTGAGTGAGTGGGTGGGTGAGTGAGTGAGTGGGTGAGTGAGTGAGTGGGTCAGTGAGTGGGTGAGTGAGTGGGTGGGTGGGTGGGTGAGTGGGTGGGTGGGTGAGTGAGTGGGTGAGTGAGTGGGTGAGTGAGTGGGTGGGTGGGTGAGTGGGTGGGTGAGTGGGTGGGTGGGTGAGTGAGTGAGTGAGTGGGTGGGTGAGTGGGTGAGTGAGTGAGTGAGTGGGTGAGTGAGTGAGTGAGTGACTGACTGACTGAGTGACTAACTGAGTGAGTGACTGACTGAATGACTGAGTGAGTGACTGAGTGACTGAGTGAGCGTGTGAGTGAGTGACTGAGTGACTGACTGACTGACTGAGTGACTAACTGAGTGAGTGACTGAGTGAATGACTGAGTGAGTGACTGAGTGAGCGTGTGACTGAGTGACTACGTGAGTGAGTGAGCCTGTGAGTGAGTGACTAACTGAGTGACTACGTGAGTGAGTGACTGAGTGAGTGAGTGACTGAGTGAGTGAGCGTGTGAGTGAGTGACTGACTGAGTGACTGACTGAGTGAGTGAGTGAGCGTGTGAGTGAGTGACTGAGTGACTACGTGGGTGAGTGAGTGAGTGAATGACTGAGTGGCTGAGTGAGTGAGCGGCTGAATGAGTGACTGACTGAGTGACTGAGTGAGTGACTGAGTGACTGACTAACTGAGTGACTACGTGAGTGAGTGAATGAGCGAGTGAGTGAATGAATGACTGAGTGACTACGTGAGTGAGTGAGTGAGCGTGTGAGCGTGTGAGTGACTAACTGAGTGACTATGTGAGTGACTGAGTGACTGACTAACTGAGTGACTAACTGAGCGAGCGACTGACTGGCTGAACGACTGAGCGAGTTTGACCTCTGACTCGAACTGCATCTTGTCCATGAGCGTGGAGCGAATTTCCCGCTCATCTTCGACGCTGAGCCAGGAGCTGAGCCTGAGCGAGTCGCAGGGAACACGTGCCAGAGACTCACGGGGAAGCAGCTGGCTCACGTTGGGGTGGGCAAACACCCACACGCCACTCTAGACACACACACACACAGTGTGACACACACACAGTGACACACACAGTGACACACACAGTGACACACACAGTGACACACAGTAACACACACAGTGTGACACACACAGTGACACACACACACAGTGACACACACACACAGTGACACACACACAGTGTGACACACACACACAGTGTGACACACACACAGTGACACACACACACAGTGACACACACACACAGTGTGACACACACACAGTGACACACACACACAGTGACACACACACACAGTGTGACACACACACACAGTGTGACACACACACAGTGACACACACACACAGTGTGACACACACACACAGTGTGACACACACACAGTGTGACACACACACACAGTGACACACACAGTGACACACACACACAGTGACACACACAGTGACACACACAGTGACACACACACAGTGACACACACACACAGTGACACACACAGTGACACACACACACAGTGTAACACACACACAGTGACACACACACACAGTGACACACATAGTGACACACACACACAGTGACACACACACAGTGTGACACACACACACAGTGTGACACACACACACAGTGTGACACACACACACAGTGTGACACACACACACAGTGTGACACACACACACAGTGTGACACACACACACAGTGACACACACACACACACAGTGTGACACACGGTGACACACACACAGTGACACACACAGTGACACACACACAGTGTGACACACACACAGTGACACACACACAGTGACACACACACAGTGACACACACACACAGTGACACACACACAGTGACACACACACAGTGACACACACAGTGTGACACACACAGTGACACACACGGTGACACACACACAGTGTGACACACACACACAGTGACACACACACACAGTGACACACACAGTGACACACACAGTGACACACACACACGGTGACACACACACAGTGACACACACACACAGTGACACACACAGTGACACACACACAGTGACACACACACACAGTGACACACACACACAGTGACACACACAGTGACACACACACACAGTGACACACACAGTGACACACACAGTGACACACACAGTGACACACACACACGGTGACACACACACAGTGACACACACACACAGTGACACACACAGTGACACACACACAGTGACACACACACACAGTGACACACACACAGTGACACACACAGTGACACACACACAGTGACACACACACACCGTGACACACACAGTGACACTCACACAGTGACACACACACAGTGACACACACACAGTGACACACACACAGTGACACACACAGTGACACACACAGTGACACACACACAGTGACACACACACAGTGACACACACAGTGACACACACAGTGACACTCACACAGTGACACACACACAGTGACACACACAGTGACACACACACAAAGTGACAAACAGTGACACACACAGTGACACACACACACACACAGTGACACACACACAGTGACACACAACAACAACAACCGCCATTCGCCACTGAGTGGCGGTGACGTCACCACGACGCTTGTGCCAGGCTATGTGCACCCTGAGGCCACGTGAAGTGTCGAACGCCCGCTGGCAGGAGGTCACCGGGCAGACCCAGGTGCCACGGGTCGACTGACTGAGATGACTGGCTGATGCACCACCTGTGCCCCCTACTGTGCCAACCTGCTGTGCTTTAGCCACCCGGCGCTCCGCTCGCTGTTGTGAGCGTCGCTCCTCCGCCTTCCGTTGTTTCTACTACACCCTGAGTCTCCACTACACCCTGAGTCTCCACTACACCCTGAGTCTCTACTACACCCTGAGTCTCTACTACACCCTGAGTCTCTACTACACCCTGAGTCTCTACTACACCCTGAGTCTCTACTAGACCCTGAGTCTCTACTACACCCTGAGTCTCTACTACACCCTGAGTCTCCACTACACCCTGAGTCTCTACAACACCCTGAGTCTCTACTACACCCCGAGTCTCTACTACACCCCGAGTCTCTACTACACCCTGAGTCTCTACTACACCCTGAGTCACCCTGAGTCTCTACTACACCCTGAGTCTCTACTACACCCTGAGTCTCTATTACACCCCGAGTCTCTACTAGACCCTGAGTCTCTACTAGACCCTGAGTCTCTACTACACCCTGAGTCTCTACTAGACCCTGAGTCTCTGCTACACCCTGAGTCTCTACTACACCCTGAGTCTCTACTACACCCTGAGTCTCTACTAGACCCTGAGTCTCTACTACACCCTGAGTCTCTACTAGACCCTGAGTCTCTACTAGACCCTGAGTCTCTACTACACCCTGAGTCTCTACTAGACCCTGAGTCTCTACTAGACCCTGAGTCTCTACTACACCCTGAGTCTCCACTACACCCTGAGTCTCTACTACACCCTGAGTCTCTACTACACCCTGAGTCTCTACTAGACCCTGAGTCTCTACTACACCCTGAGTCTCTACTACACCCTGAGTCTCTACTAGACCCTGAGTCTCTACTACACCCTGAGTCTCCACTACACCCTGAGTCTCTACAACACCCTGAGTCTCTACTACACCCCGAGTCTCTACTACACCCCGAGTCTCTACTACACCCTGAGTCTCTACTACACCCTGAGTCACCCTGAGTCTCTACTACACCCTGAGTCTCTACTACACCCTGAGTCTCTATTACACCCCGAGTCTCTACTAGACCCTGAGTCTCTACTAGACCCTGAGTCTCTACTACACCCTGAGTCTCTGCTACACCCTAAGTCTCTACTACACCCTGAGTCTCTACTACACCCTGAGTCTCTACTACACCCCGAGTCTCTACTACACCCTGAGTCACCCTGAGTCTCTACTACAGCCTGAGTCTCTACTACACCCTGAGTCTCTACTAGACCCTGAGTCTCTACTACACCCTGAGTCTCTACTACACCCTGAGTCTCTACTACACCCTGAGTCTCTATTACACCCCGAGTCTCTACTAGACCCTGAGTCTCTACTAGACCCTGAGTCTCTACTACACCCTGAGTCTCTGCTACACCCCGAGTCTCTGCTACACCCCGAGTCACCCTGAGTCTCTACTACAGCCCGAGTCTCTGCTACACCCCGAGATCCGGACTCCAACCGGTCACCTGGAATTCGCTGGCTCCACATTCGTAGTAGTTCCCGCGGAGGAATGTTGCGACGAGCCACACGACGGGAGCCAGGAGGGAGCGGGAGAGAGCCTGGACACTCAGGACGCAGCAGACGCCAGGGCCGATGGGAACGCTGTTAGTGACACAGCCTGGAACAGACACACACACAGATACACACACAGATACACACACAGATAGACAGATACACACACACACAGATACACACACAGATACACACACAGATAGACAGATACACACAGATACACACACACACAGATATACACACACACAGATACACACACAGATACACACACAGACAGACAGATACACACAGATACACACACACACAGATACACAGATACACACACAGACACACACACAGATACACACACAGATACACACACAGATAGACAGATACACACAGATACACACACACACAGATATACACACACACAGATACACACACAGATACACACACAGACAGACAGATACACACAGATACACACACACACAGATACACAGATACACACACAGATACACACACACACACAGATACACACACAGATACACACACAGATACACACACACACACACAGACAGACAGATACACAGATACACACACACACAGATACACACACAGATACACACACACACAGATACACAGATACACACACACAGACAGATACACACAGATACACACAGATATACACACACACAGACACACACACACACAGATACACACACACAGACAGATACACACACAGATACACACACACAGACAGACACACACAACAACAACAACAACAACCGCCATTCGCCACTAAGTGGCGGTGACGTCACCACGACGCTTGTGCCAGGCTATGTGCACCCTGAGGCCACGTGAAGTGTCGAACGCCCGCTGGCAGGAGATCACGGGGCAGACCCAGCAGGTGCCACGGGTCGACTGACTGAGCTGATGCACCACCTGTGCCCCCTACTGTGCCAACCTGCTGTGCTTTAGCCACCCGGCGCTCCGCTCGTTGTTCTGAGCGTCGCTCCTCCGCCCTCCGTTGTTGTTGGAGGGCGACTGCCTCCAACTGCCCAGTAGCATCCTTCACGAGCCTCCTCCACAGAGGCCGAACTTGACACCGCTGGTACCAGTCATCGGCAAGTCCACTCAGCTCCACGTCCTCCTGTACCACGTCACTCCATCTCTTCTCCAGCCCGTGCCGCGCCCGCTTAGCCCCCTCAATCCGGCCGAACAAAAGCTGTTTCGGCATGCGGTGGCTGGGCATGCGGGCTACATGACCCAGCCATCGCAGCCTTGCCTGCCGGAGGAGCTCACCGATGGGACCCTGCCCAGATCTTTCAAGGATTTGTGAGCTCCTCACACAATCCAGTCTGGTTAAACCCAGGATGGATCGTAGGCAGGCCAGCCTAAATGTTTCTAACCGGCGAAGATGTTCCATTAGGGGGGTCCACGTTTCGCAAGCGTAGAGAAGGGAGGGAATGACCGTGGCCGAGAAGACACAGAGACACAGATACACACACAGATACAGACACACACAGACACAGTCACACACACAGACACACACACGCACGCAGATACACACATAGATACAGACATAGACACAGACACAGACACACACAGACACACAGATACACAGATACACACAGACACAGATACCCACACAGATACACACTCAGACACATATACACACACAGATACAGACATAGACACAGACACACACACACAGACACACAGATACAGACACACGCACAGACACACACACACACACAGATACACAGATACACACACAGACACAGATACACACACAGATACAGATACAGACATAGACAGACACACACACACAGACACACAGATACAGACACACGCACAGACACAAACACAGACACAGATACCCACACAGATGCACACGCAGACACAGATACAGATACACACACAGATACAGACATAGACACACAAACACACACACAGAGGCACACACAGACATAGACACACAGACACACACACACAAACACAGAGACACACACAGATACAGATACACACACAGAGACACACATAGACACACACACACTGAGACATACAACAACCGCCTTGCCTCCATCCCTCCACGGATGTTCGTCTTCGGTGGGGACATAAGTAACCATGACCACCACTCCTCGCCTCCGGTTGATGGGAAGGCGAGCCCAAAGTAGCCTGGGGCTTACAGCTTCCCACACCTCACCGCCACGCTCCCACGCCCCCTTCATACTTTTGTTCAGAAGAAGAGCCACTCCCTGTTGTTTGGCAGTCTGCTGCCCCGAGTAGAGGACTGTCCACCCCTCATGGTGGCAGGAGCCAGAGCCGGTCCACCGGACCTCCTGAATACCGCAGAGATCCAGGCGGTACCGGTCCAGCTCCTGACAGACGAGTGGCAGCCTCTCCACTAAACAAACAGCAGAGCTGGTCCACCGGACCTCCTGAATGCCGCAGAGATCCAGGCGGTACCTGTCCAGCTCCCGACAGAGGAGTGGCAGCCTCTCCTCCTCCACACACAAACACCAGAGCCACCGGTCCACCGGACCTCCTGAACGCCGCAGAGATCCAACCCTATGGGCCGGCGTACCGCTAGCGACACGGGGCTAGTCTACCGCTAGAGACACGGGGCTAGTCTACCGCTAGAGACACGGGGCTAGTCTACCGCTAGCGAGACACGGGGCTGGTCTATCGGTAGCGAGACGGGGCTAGTCTACCGCTAGTGACACGGGGCTAGTCTACCGCTAGAGACACGGGGCTAGTCTACCGCTAGAGACACGGGGCTAGTCTACCGCTAGCGAGACACGGGGCTGGTCTATTGGTAGCGAGACGGGGCTAGTCTACCGCTAGCGACATGGGGCTAGTCTACCGCTAGTGACACGGGGCTAGTCTACCGGCAGCGAGACACGGGGCTAGTCTACCGGCAGCGAGACACGGGGCTAGTCTACCGCTAGCGACACGGGGCGAGTCTACCGGCAGCGAGACACGGGGCTAGTCTACCGCTAGCGACACGGGGCTAGTCTACCGGTAGCGAGACACGGGGCTAGTCTACCGCTAGCGAGACACGGGGCTGGCCTACCGGTAGCGAGACACGGGGCTAGACTACCGGCAGCGAGACACGGGGCTAGTCTACCGGCAGCGAGACACGGGGCTGGTCTACCGGTAGCGAGACACGGGGCTGGTCTACCGGCAGCGAGACACGGGGCTGGTCTACCGGCAGCGAGACACGGGGCTGGTCTACCGGTAGCGAGACACGGGGCTGGTCTACCGGCAGCGAGACACGGGGCTAGTCTACCGCTAGAGACACGGGGCTGGTCTACCGGTAGCGACACGGGGCTAGTCTACCGCTAGCGACACGGGGCTAGACTACCGGCAGCGACACACGGGGCTAGACTACCGGTAGCGAGACACGGGGTTGGTCTACCGGTAGCGAGACACGGGGCTGGTCTACCGGCAGCGAGACACGGGGCTAGTCTACCGCTAGAGACACGGGGCTGGTCTACCGCTAGCGACACGGGGCTAGTCTACCGCTAGCGACACGGGGCTAGTCTACCGGTAGCGACACGGGGCTAGTCTACCGCTAGCGACACGGGGCTAGACTACCGGCAGCGACACACGGGGCTAGACTACCGGTAGCGAGACACGGGGCTAGTCCACCGGTAGCGAGACACGGGGCTAGTCTACCGGCAGCGAGACACGGGGCTAGTCTACCGGCAGCGAGACACGGGGCTGGTCTACCGGCAGTGAGACACGGGGCTAGTCTACCGGCAGCGAGACACGGGGCTAGTCTACCGCTAGCGAGACACGGGGCTAGCCTACCGGCAGCGAGACACGGGGCTAGTCTACCGCTAGCGACACGGCGCTGGTCTACCGGCAGCGAGACACGGGGCTGGTCTACCGGCAGCGAGACACGGGGCTAGACTACCGGCAGCGAGACACGGGGCTAGACTACCGGCAGCGAGACACGGGGCTGGTCTACCGGTAGCGAGACACGGGGCTGGTCTACCGGCAGCGAGACACGGGGCTGGTCTACCGCTAGCGAGACACGGGGCTGGTCTACCGGCAGCGAGACACGGGGCTGGTCTACCGCTAGCGAGACACGGGGCTAGACTACCGCTAGCGAGACACGGGGCTGGTCTACCGGCAGCGAGACACGGGGCTGGTCTACCGGCAGCGAGACACGGGGCTAGTCTACCGCTAGCGAGACACGGGGCTAGACTACCGCTAGCGAGACACGGGGCTAGACTACCGCTAGCGAGACACGGGGCTGGTCTACCGGTAGCGAGACACGGGGCTGGTCTACCGGCAGCGAGACACGGGGCTAGACTACCGGCAGCGAGACACGGGGCTAGACTACCGCTAGCGAGACACGGGGCTGGTCTACCGCTAGCGAGACACGGGGCTGGTCTACCGGCAGCGAGACACGGGGCTGGTCTACCGCTAGCGAGACACGGGGCTAGACTACCGCTAGTGAGACACGGGGCTGGTCTACCGGCAGCGAGACACGGGGCTGGTCTACCGGCAGCGAGACACGGGGCTAGACTACCGCTAGCGAGACACGGGGCTAGTCTACCGCTAGCGAGACACGGGGCTAGACTACCGCTAGCGAGACACGGGGCTAGACTACCGCTAGCGAGACACGGGGCTGGTCTACCGGTAGCGAGACACGGGGCTGGTCTACCGGCAGCGAGACACGGGGCTAGACTACCGGCAGCGAGACACGGGGCTAGTCCACCGGTAGCGAGACACGGGGCTAGTCTACCGGCAGCGAGACACGGGGCTAGTCTACCGGCAGCGAGACACGGGGCTAGTCTACCGGCAGCGAGACACGGGGCTAGTCTACCGCTAGCGAGACACGGGGCTAGCCTACCGGCAGCGAGACACGGGGCTAGTCTACCGCTAGCGACACGGCGCTGGTCTACCGGCAGCGAGACACGGGGCTGGTCTACCGGCAGCGAGACACGGGGCTAGACTACCGGCAGCGAGACACGGGGCTAGACTACCGGCAGCGAGACACGGGGCTGGTCTACCGGTAGCGAGACACGGGGCTGGTCTACCGGCAGCGAGACACGGGGCTGGTCTACCGCTAGCGAGACACGGGGCTGGTCTACCGGCAGCGAGACACGGGGCTGGTCTACCGCTAGCGAGACACGGGGCTAGACTACCGCTAGCGAGACACGGGGCTGGTCTACCGGCAGCGAGACACGGGGCTGGTCTACCGGCAGCGAGACACGGGGCTAGTCTACCGCTAGCGAGACACGGGGCTAGACTACCGCTAGCGAGACACGGGGCTAGACTACCGCTAGCGAGACACGGGGCTGGTCTACCGGTAGCGAGACACGGGGCTGGTCTACCGGCAGCGAGACACGGGGCTAGACTACCGGCAGCGAGACACGGGGCTAGACTACCGCTAGCGAGACACGGGGCTGGTCTACCGCTAGCGAGACACGGGGCTGGTCTACCGGCAGCGAGACACGGGGCTGGTCTACCGCTAGCGAGACACGGGGCTAGACTACCGCTAGTGAGACACGGGGCTGGTCTACCGGCAGCGAGACACGGGGCTGGTCTACCGGCAGCGAGACACGGGGCTAGACTACCGCTAGCGAGACACGGGGCTAGTCTACCGCTAGCGAGACACGGGGCTAGACTACCGCTAGCGAGACACGGGGCTAGACTACCGCTAGCGAGACACGGGGCTGGTCTACCGGTAGCGAGACACGGGGCTGGTCTACCGGCAGCGAGACACGGGGCTAGACTACCGGCAGCGAGACACGGGGCTAGACTACCGCTAGCGAGACACGGGGCTGGTCTACCGCTAGCGAGACACGGGGCTAGTCTACCGCTAGTGAGACGGGGCTAGTCTACCGGCAGCGAGACAAGGGGCTGGTCTACCGGTAGCGAGACACGGGACTTGTCTACCGGCAGCGAGACACAGGGCTAGACTACCGGCAGCGAGACACACGGGGCTAGACTACCGCTAGCGAGACACGGGGCTAGACTACCGCTAGCGAGACACGGGGCTGGTCTACCGGTAGCGAGACACGGGGCTAGTCTACCGGCAGCGAGACACGGGGCTAGTCTACCGGCAGCGAGACACGGGGCTGGTCTACCGGCAGCGAGACACGGGGCTAGTCTACCGCTAGCGACACGGGGCTGGTCTACCGGCAGCGAGACACGGGGCTAGACTACCGGTAGCGAGACACACGGGGCTAGCCTACCGGCAGCGAGACACGGGGCTGGTCTACCGGTAGCGAGACACGGGGCTGGTCTACCGGCAGCGAGACACGGGGCTGGTCTACCGGCAGCGACACGGAGCTGGTCTACCGGTAGCGAGACACGGGGCTAGACTACCGGCAGCGAGACACGGGGCTAGACTACCGGCAGCGAGACACGGGGCTGGTCTACCGGTAGCGAGACACGGGGCTGGTCTACCGGCAGCGAGACACGGGGCTGGTCTACCGCTAGCGAGACACGGGGCTGGTCTACCGGCAGCGAGACACGGGGCTGGTCTACCGCTAGCGAGACACGGGGCTAGACTACCGCTAGCGAGACACGGGGCTGGTCTACCGGCAGCGAGACACGGGGCTGGTCTACCGGCAGCGAGACACGGGGCTAGACTACCGCTAGCGAGACACGGGGATAGTCTACCGCTAGCGAGACATGGGGCTAGACTACCGCTAGCGAGACACGGGGCTAGACTACCGCTAGCGAGACACGGGGCTGGTCTACCGGTAGCGAGACACGGGGCTGGTCTACCGGCAGCGAGACACGGGGCTAGACTACCGGCAGCGAGACACGGGGCTAGACTACCGCTAGCGAGACACGGGGCTGGTCTACCGCTAGCGAGACACGGGGCTGGTCTACCGGCAGCGAGACACGGGGCTGGTCTACCGCTAGCGAGACACGGGGCTAGACTACCGCTAGCGAGACACGGGGCTGGTCTACCGGCAGCGAGACACGGGGCTGGTCTACCGGCAGCGAGACACGGGGCTAGACTACCGCTAGCGAGACACGGGGCTAGTCTACCGCTAGCGAGACACGGGGCTAGACTACCACTAGCGAGACACGGGGCTAGACTACCGCTAGCGAGACACGGGGCTGGTCTACCGGTAGCGAGACACGGGGCTGGTCTACCGGCAGCGAGACACGGGCTAGACTACCGGCAGCGAGACACGGGGCTAGACTACCGCTAGCGAGACACGGGGCTAGTCTACCGCTAGCGAGACGGGGCTAGTCTACCGGCAGCGAGACAAGGGGCTGGTCTACCGGTAGCGAGACACGGGGCTGGTCTACCGACAGCGAGACACAGGGCTAGACTACCGGCAGCGAGACACACGGGGCTAGACTACCGCTAGCGAGACACGGGGCTAGACTACCGCTAGCGAGACACGGGGCTGGTCTACCGGTAGCGAGACACGGGGCTAGTCTACCGCTAGCGACACGGGGCTAGTCTACCGCTAGCGAGACACACGGGGCTAGACTACCGGCAGCGACACGGGGCTGGTCTACCGGTAGCGAGAGACACGGGGCTGGTCTACCGGCAGCGAGAGACACGGGCTGGCCTACCGCTAGCGAGACACGGGGCTAGCCTACCGCTAGCGAGACACGGGGCTAGTCTACCGGCAGCGAGACACGGGGCTAGCCTACCGCTAGCGAGACACACGGGGCTGGTCTACCGCTAGCGAGACACGGGGCTGGTCTACCGGTAGCGAGACACGGGGCTAGACTACCGGTAGCGAGACACGGGGCTGGTCTACCGGCAGCGAGACACGGGGCTAGTCTACCGCTAGCGAGACACGGGGCTGGTCTACCGGCAGTGAGACACGGGGCTGGTCTACCGGTAGCGAGACACGGGGCTGGACTACCGGTAGCGAGACACGGGGCTGGACTACCGGCAGCGAGACACGAGGCTAGTCTACCGGCAGCGAGACACGGGGCTAGCCTACCGGTAACGAGACACGGGGCTAGCCTACCGCTAGCGACACGGGGCTAGTCTACCGCTAGCGAGACACGGGGCTAGTCTACCGGCAGCGAGACACGGGGCTGGTCTACCGGCAGCGAGACACGGGGCTGGTCTACCGGCAGCGAGACACGGGGCTGGTCTACCGGCAGCGAGAGACACGGGGCTGGTCTACCGGCAGCGAGACACGGGGCTGGTCTACCGGCAGCGAGAGACACGGGGCTGGTCTACCGGCAGCGAGACACGGGGCTGGTCTACCGGCAGCGAGAGACACGGGGCTAGTCTACCGCTAGCGAGACACACGGGGCTAGACTACCGGTAGCGAGACACGGGGCTGGTCTACCGGCAGCGAGACACGGGGCTGGTCTACCGGCAGCGAGACACGGGGCTAGTCTACCGCTAGCGACACGGGGCTAGTCTACCGCTAGCGAGACACGGGGCTAGACTACCGCTAGCGAGACACGGGGCTGGTCTACCGGTAGCGAGACACGGGGCTGGTCTACCGGCAGCGAGACACGGGGCTAGACTACCGGCAGCGAGACACGGGGCTAGACTACCGCTAGCGAGACACGGGGCTGGTCTACCGCTAGCGAGACACGGGGCTGGTCTACCGGCAGCGAGACACGGGGCTGGTCTACCGCTAGCGAGACACGGGGCTAGACTACCGCTAGTGAGACACGGGGCTGGTCTACCGGCAGCGAGACACGGGGCTGGTCTACCGGCAGCGAGACACGGGGCTAGACTACCGCTAGCGAGACACGGGGCTAGTCTACCGCTAGCGAGACACGGGGCTAGACTACCGCTAGCGAGACACGGGGCTAGACTACCGCTAGCCAGACACGGGGCTGGTCTACCGGTAGCGAGACACGGGGCTGGTCTACCGGCAGCGAGACACGGGGCTAGACTACCGGCAGCGAGACACGGGGCTAGACTACCGCTAGCGAGACACGGGGCTGGACTACCGCTAGCGAGACACGGGGCTAGTCTACCGCTAGTGAGACGGGGCTAGTCTACCGGCAGCGAGACAAGGGGCTGGTCTACCGGTAGCGAGACACGGGACTTGTCTACCGGCAGCGAGACACAGGGCTAGACTACCGGCAGCGAGACACACGGGGCTAGACTACCGCTAGCGAGACACGGGGCTAGACTACCGCTAGCGAGACACGGGGCTGGTCTACCGGTAGCGAGACACGGGGCTAGTCTACCGGCAGCGAGACACGGGGCTAGTCTACCGGCAGCGAGACACGGGGCTGGTCTACCGGCAGCGAGACACGGGGCTAGTCTACCGCTAGCGACACGGGGCTGGTCTACCGGCAGCGAGACACGGGGCTAGACTACCGGTAGCGAGACACACGGGGCTAGCCTACCGGCAGCGAGACACGGGGCTGGTCTACCGGTAGCGAGACACGGGGCTGGTCTACCGGCAGCGAGACACGGGGCTGGTCTACCGGCAGCGACACGGGGCTGGTCTACCGGTAGCGAGACACGGGGCTAGACTACCGGCAGCGAGACACGGGGCTAGACTACCGGCAGCGAGACACGGGGCTGGTCTACCGGTAGCGAGACACGGGGCTGGTCTACCGGCAGCGAGACACGGGGCTGGTCTACCGCTAGCGAGACACGGGGCTGGTCTACCGGCAGCGAGACACGGGGCTGGTCTACCGCTAGCGAGACACGGGGCTAGACTACCGCTAGCGAGACACGGGGCTGGTCTACCGGCAGCGAGACACGGGGCTGGTCTACCGGCAGCGAGACACGGGGCTAGACTACCGCTAGCGAGACACGGGGCTAGTCTACCGCTAGCGAGACATGGGGCTAGACTACCGCTAGCGAGACACGGGGCTAGACTACCGCTAGCGAGACACGGGGCTGGTCTACCGGTAGCGAGACACGGGGCTGGTCTACCGGCAGCGAGACACGGGGCTAGACTACCGGCAGCGAGACACGGGGCTAGACTACCGCTAGCGAGACACGGGGCTGGTCTACCGCTAGCGAGACACGGGGCTGGTCTACCGGCAGCGAGACACGGGGCTGGTCTACCGCTAGCGAGACACGGGGCTAGACTACCGCTAGCGAGACACGGGGCTGGTCTACCGGCAGCGAGACACGGGGCTGGTCTACCGGCAGCGAGACACGGGGCTAGACTACCGCTAGCGAGACACGGGGCTAGTCTACCGCTAGCGAGACACGGGGCTAGACTACCACTAGCGAGACACGGGGCTAGACTACCGCTAGCGAGACACGGGGCTGGTCTACCGGTAGCGAGACACGGGGCTGGTCTACCGGCAGCGAGACACGGGCTAGACTACCGGCAGCGAGACACGGGGCTAGACTACCGCTAGCGAGACACGGGGCTAGTCTACCGCTAGCGAGACGGGGCTAGTCTACCGGCAGCGAGACAAGGGGCTGGTCTACCGGTAGCGAGACACGGGGCTGGTCTACCGACAGCGAGACACAGGGCTAGACTACCGGCAGCGAGACACACGGGGCTAGACTACCGCTAGCGAGACACGGGGCTAGACTACCGCTAGCGAGACACGGGGCTGGTCTACCGGTAGCGAGACACGGGGCTAGTCTACCGCTAGCGACACGGGGCTAGTCTACCGCTAGCGAGACACACGGGGCTAGACTACCGGCAGCGACACGGGGCTGGTCTACCGGTAGCGAGAGACACGGGGCTGGTCTACCGGCAGCGAGAGACACGGGGCTGGCCTACCGCTAGCGAGACACGGGGCTAGCCTACCGCTAGCGAGACACGGGGCTAGTCTACCGGCAGCGAGACACGGGGCTAGCCTACCGCTAGCGAGACACACGGGGCTGGTCTACCGCTAGCGAGACACGGGGCTGGTCTACCGGTAGCGAGACACGGGGCTAGACTACCGGTAGCGAGACACGGGGCTGGTCTACCGGCAGCGAGACACGGGGCTAGTCTACCGCTAGCGAGACACGGGGCTGGTCTACCGGCAGTGAGACACGGGGCTGGTCTACCGGTAGCGAGACACGGGGCTGGACTACCGGTAGCGAGACACGGGGCTGGACTACCGGCAGCGAGACACGAGGCTAGTCTACCGGCAGCGAGACACGGGGCTAGCCTACCGGTAACGAGACACGGGGCTAGTCTACCGCTAGCGACACAGGGCTAGTCTACCGCTAGCGAGACACGGGGCTAGCCTACCGCTAGCGAGACACGGGGCTAGTCTACTGGCAGCGAGACACGGGGCTAGCCTACCGCTAGCGAGACACACGGGGCTGGTCTACCGCTAGCGAGACACGGGGCTGGTCTACCGGTAGCGAGACACGGGGCTAGACTACCGGTAGCGAGACACGGGGCTGGTCTACCGGCAGCGAGACACGGGGCTAGTCTACCGCTAGCGAGACACGGGGCTGGTCTACCGGCAGTGAGACACGGGGCTGGTCTACCGGTAGCGAGACACGGGGCTGGACTACCGGTAGCGAGACACGGGGCTGGACTACCGGCAGCGAGACACGGGGCTAGTCTACCGGCAGCGAGACACGGGGCTAGCCTACCGGTAACGAGACACGGGGCTAGCCTACCGCTAGCGACACGGGGCTAGTCTACCGCTAGGGAGACACGGGGCTAGTCTACCGGCAGCGAGACACGGGGCTGGTCTACCGGCAGCGAGACACGGGGCTGGTCTACCGGCAGCGAGACACGGGGCTGGTCTACCGCTAGCGAGAGACGGGGCTGGTCTACCGCTAGCGAGACACACGGGGCTAGTCTACCGGCAGCGAGACAAGGGGCTGGTCTACCGGCAGCGAGAGACACGGGGCTGGTCTACCGGCAGCGAGACACGGGGCTGGTCTACCGGCAGCGAGAGACACGGGGCTAGTCTACCGCTATCGAGACACACGGGGCTAGACTACCGGTAGCGAGACACGGGGCTGGTCTACGGGCAGCGAGACACGGGGCTAGTCTACCGCTAGCGAGACACGGGGCTAGCCTACCGCCAGCGAGACACGGGGCTAGTCTACCGCTAGCGACACGGGGCTGGTCTACCGCTAGCGACACGGGGCTGGTCTACCGCTAGCGGCACGGGGCTGTTCTACCGCTAGCGAGACACGGCGCTGGTCTAACGGCAGCGAGACACGGGGCTAGACTACCGCTAGCGACACGGGGCTGGTCTACCGCTAGCGAGACACGGGGCTAGTCTACCGGCAGCGAGACACACGGGGCTAGACTACCGGCAGCGAGACACGGGGCTAGCCTACCGGCAGCGAGACACGGGGCTGGTCTACCGCTAGCGAGACACACGGGGCTGGTCTACCGGCAGCGAGACACGGGGCTGGTCTACCGCTAGCGAGACATGCGGCTAGACTACCGCTAGCGAGACACACGGGGCTGGCCTACCGGCAGCGAGACACGGGGCTGGACTACCGGCAGCGAGACACGGGGCTAGCCTACCGGTAGCGAGACACACGGGGCTAGTCTACTGGTAGTGAGACACGGGGCTAGCCTACCGGCAGCGAGACACGGGGCTAGTCTAATGCTAGCGAGACACGGGGCTGGTCTACCGGCAGCGAGACACGGGGCTGGTCTACCGGCAGCGAGAGACACGGGGCTAGTCTACCGCTAGCGAGACACACGGGGCTAGTCTACCGGTAGTGAGACACGGGGCTAGCCTACCGGCAGCGAGACACGGGGCTAGTCTAATGCTAGCGAGACACGGGGCTGGTCTACCGGCAGCGAGACACGGGGCTGGTCTACCGGCAGCGAGAGACACGGGGCTAGTCTACCGCTAGCGAGACACACGGGGCTAGACTACCGGTAGCGAGACACGGGGCTGGTCTACCGGCAGCGAGACACGGGGCTGGTCTACCGGCAGCGAGACACGGGGCTAGTCTACCGCTAGCGACACGGGGCTAGTCTACCGCTAGCGAGACACGGGGCTAGCCTACCGCTAGCGAGACACGGGGCTAGTCTACTGGCAGCGAGACACGGGGCTAGCCTACCGCTAGCGAGACACACGGGGCTGGTCTACCGCTAGCGAGACACGGGGCTGGTCTACCGGTAGCGAGACACGGGGCTAGACTACCGGTAGCGAGACACGGGGCTGGTCTACCGGCAGCGAGACACGGGGCTAGTCTACCGCTAGCGAGACACGGGGCTGGTCTACCGGCAGTGAGACACGGGGCTGGTCTACCGGTAGCGAGACACGGGGCTGGACTACCGGCAGCGAGACACGGGGCTAGTCTACCGGCAGCGAGACACGGGGCTAGCCTACCGGTAACGAGACACGGGGCTAGCCTACCGCTAGCGACACGGGGCTAGTCTACCGCTAGGGAGACACGGGGCTAGTCTACCGGCAGCGAGACACGGGGCTGGTCTACCGGAAGCGAGACACGGGGCTGGTCTACCGGCAGCGAGACACGGGGCTGGTCTACCGGCAGCGAGAGACACGGGGCTGGTCTACCGGCAGCGAGACACGGGGCTGGTCTACCGGCAGCGAGAGACACGGGGCTAGTCTACCGCTATCGAGACACACGGGGCTAGACTACCGGTAGCGAGACACGGGGCTGGTCTACGGGCAGCGAGACACGGGGCTAGTCTACCGCTAGCGAGACACGGGGCTAGTCTACCGCCAGCGAGACACGGGGCTAGTCTACCGCTAGCGACACGGGGCTGGTCTACCGCTAGCGACACGGGGCTGGTCTACCGCTAGCGGCACGGGGCTGTTCTACCGCTAGCGAGACACACGGCGCTGGTCTAACGGCAGCGAGACACGGGGCTAGACTACCGCTAGCGACACGGGGCTGGTCTACCGCTAGCGAGACACGGGGCTAGTCTACCGGCAGCGAGACACACGGGGCTAGACTACCGGCAGCGAGACACGGGGCTAGCCTACCGGCAGCGAGACACGGGGCTGGTCTACCGCTAGCGAGACACACGGGGCTGGTCTACCGGCAGCGAGACACGGGGCTGGTCTACCGCTAGCGAGACATGCGGCTAGACTACCGCTAGCGAGACACACGGGGCTGGCCTACCGGCAGCGAGACACGGGGCTGGACTACCGGCAGCGAGACACGGGGCTGGACTACCGGCAGCGAGACACGGGGCTAGCCTACCGGTAGCGAGACACACGGGGCTAGTCTACCGGTAGTGAGACACGGGGCTAGCCTACCGGCAGCGAGACACGGGGCTAGTCTAATGCTAGCGAGACACGGGGCTGGTCTACCGGCAGCGAGACACGGGGCTGGTCTACCGCTAGCGAGACACGGGGCTAGTCTACCGCTAGCGAGACACGGGGCTAGCCTACCGGCAGCGAGACACGGGGCTGGACTACCGGTAGTGAGACACGGGGCTGGTCTACCGCTAGCGAGACACGGGGCTGGACTACCGCCAGCGAGACACGGGGCTAGTCTACCGCTAGCGACACGGGGCTGGTCTACCGCTAGCGACACGGGGCTGGTCTACCGCTAGCGGCACGGGGCTGTTCTACCGCTAGCGAGACACACGGCGCTGGTCTACCGGCAGCGAGACACGGGGCTAGACTACCGCTAGCGACACGGGGCTGGTCTACCGCTAGCGAGACACGGGGCTAGTCTACCGGGAGCGAGACACACGGGGCTAGACTACCGGCAGCGAGACACGGGGCTAGCCTACCGGCAGCGAGACACGGGGCTGGTCTACCGCTAGCGAGACACACGGGGCTGGTCTACCAGCAGCGAGACACGGGGCTGGTCTACCGCTAGCGAGACATGGGGCTAGACTACCGCTAGTGAGACACACGGGGCTGGCCTACCGGCAGCGAGACACGGGGCTGGACTACCGGCAGCGAGACACGGGGCTAGCCTACCGGTAGCGAGACACGGGGCTGGTCTACCGGTAGCGAGAAACGGGGTTGGTCTACCGGCAGCGAGAGACACGGGGCTGGCCTACCGCTAGCGAGACACGGGGCTGGTCTACCGCTAGCGAGACACGGGGCTGGTCTACCGGCAGCGACACACACGGGGCTAGTCTACCGGTAGCGAGACACACGGGGCTGGTCTACCGCTAGCGAGACACGGGGCTGGTCTACCGGTAGCGAGACACGGGGCTGGTCTACCGGCAGCGAGACACGGGGCTAGACTACCGGCAGCGAGACACGGGGCTAGACTACCGCTAGCGAGACACGGGGCTGGTCTACCGCTAGCGAGACACGGGGCTAGTCTACCGCTAGTGAGACGGGGCTAGTCTACCGGCAGCGAGACAAGGGGCTGGTCTACCGGTAGCGAGACACGGGGCTGGTCTACCGGCAGCGAGACACAGGGCTAGACTACCGGCAGCGAGACACGGGGCTAGACTACCGCTAGCGAGACACGGGGCTGGTCTACCGCTAGCGAGACACGGGGCTGGTCTACCGGCAGCGAGACACGGGGCTGGTCTACCGCTAGCGAGACACGGGGCTAGACTACCGCTAGCGAGACACGGGGCTGGTCTACCGGCAGCGAGACACGGGGCTGGTCTACCGGCAGCGAGACACGGGGCTAGACTACCGCTAGCGAGACACGGGGCTAGTCTACCGCTAGCGAGACACGGGGCTAGACTACCACTAGCGAGACACGGGGCTAGACTACCGCTAGCGAGACACGGGGCTGGTCTACCGGTAGCGAGACACGGGGCTGGTCTACCGGCAGCGAGACATGGGCTAGACTACCGGCAGCGAGACACGGGGCTAGACTACCGCTAGCGAGACACGGGGCTAGTCTACCGCTAGCGAGACGGGGCTAGTCTACCGGCAGCGAGACAAGGGGCTGGTCTACCGGTAGCGAGACACGGGGCTGGTCTACCGACAGCGAGACACAGGGCTAGACTACCGGCAGCGAGACACACGGGGCTAGACTACCGCTAGCGAGACACGGGGCTAGACTACCGCTAGCGAGACACGGGGCTGGTCTACCGGTAGCGAGACACGGGGCTAGTCTACCGCTAGCGACACGGGGCTAGTCTACCGCTAGCGAGACACACGGGGCTAGACTACCGGCAGCGACACGGGGCTGGTCTACCGGTAGCGAGAGACACGGGGCTGGTCTACCGGCAGCGAGAGACACGGGGCTGGCCTACCGCTAGCGAGACACGGGGCTAGCCTACCGCTAGCGAGACACGGGGCTAGTCTACCGGCAGCGAGACACGGGGCTAGCCTACCGCTAGCGAGACACACGGGGCTGGTCTACCGCTAGCGAGACACGGGGCTGGTCTACCGGTAGCGAGACACGGGGCTAGACTACCGGTAGCGAGACACGGGGCTGGTCTACCGGCAGCGAGACACGGGGCTAGTCTACCGCTAGCGAGACACGGGGCTGGTCTACCGGCAGTGAGACACGGGGCTGGTCTACCGGTAGCGAGACACGGGGCTGGACTACCGGTAGCGAGACACGGGGCTGGACTACCGGCAGCGAGACACGAGGCTAGTCTACCGGCAGCGAGACACGGGGCTAGCCTACCGGTAACGAGACACGGGGCTAGCCTACCGCTAGCGACACGGGGCTAGTCTACCGCTAGCGAGACACGGGGCTAGTCTACCGGCAGCGAGACACGGGGCTGGTCTACCGGCAGCGAGACACGGGGCTGGTCTACCGGCAGCGAGACACGGGGCTGGTCTACCGGCAGCGAGAGACACGGGGCTGGTCTACCGGCAGCGAGACACGGGGCTGGTCTACCGGCAGCGAGAGACACGGGGCTGGTCTACCGGCAGCGAGACACGGGGCTGGTCTACCGGCAGCGAGAGACACGGGGCTAGTCTACCGCTAGCGAGACACACGGGGCTAGACTACCGGTAGCGAGACACGGGGCTGGTCTACCGGCAGCGAGACACGGGGCTGGTCTACCGGCAGCGAGACACGGGGCTAGTCTACCGCTAGCGACACGGGGCTAGTCTACCGCTAGCGAGACACGGGGCTAGCCTACCGCTAGCGAGACACGGGGCTAGTCTACTGGCAGCGAGACACGGGGCTAGCCTACCGCTAGCGAGACACACGGGGCTGGTCTACCGCTAGCGAGACACGGGGCTGGTCTACCGGTAGCGAGACACGGGGCTAGACTACCGGTAGCGAGACACGGGGCTGGTCTACCGGCAGCGAGACACGGGGCTAGTCTACCGCTAGCGAGACACGGGGCTGGTCTACCGGCAGTGATACACGGGGCTGGTCTACCGGTAGCGAGACACGGGGCTGGACTACCGGTAGCGAGACACGGGGCTGGACTACCGGCAGCGAGACACGGGGCTAGTCTACCGGCAGCGAGACACGGGGCTAGCCTACCGGTAACGAGACACGGGGCTAGCCTACCGCTAGCGACACGGGGCTAGTCTACCGCTAGGGAGACACGGGGCTAGTCTACCGGCAGCGAGACACGGGGCTGGTCTACCGGCAGCGAGACACGGGGCTGGTCTACCGGCAGCGAGACACGGGGCTGGTCTACCGGCAGCGAGAGACACGGGGCTGGTCTACCGGCAGCGAGACACGGGGCTGGTCTACCGGCAGCGAGAGACACGGGGCTAGTCTACCGCTATCGAGACACACGGGGCTAGACTACCGGTAGCGAGACACGGGGCTGGTCTACGGGCAGCGAGACACGGGGCTAGTCTACCGCTAGCGAGACACGGGGCTAGCCTACCGCCAGCGAGACACGGGGCTAGTCTACCGCTAGCGACACGGGGCTGGTCTACCGCTAGCGACACGGGGCTGGTCTACCGCTAGCGGCACGGGGCTGTTCTACCGCTAGCGAGACACGGCGCTGGTCTAACGGCAGCGAGACACGGGGCTAGACTACCGCTAGCGACACGGGGCTGGTCTACCGCTAGCGAGACACGGGGCTAGTCTACCGGCAGCGAGACACACGGGGCTAGACTACCGGCAGCGAGACACGGGGCTAGCCTACCGGCAGCGAGACACGGGGCTGGTCTACCGCTAGCGAGACACACGGGGCTGGTCTACCGGCAGCGAGACACGGGGCTGGTCTACCGCTAGCGAGACATGCGGCTAGACTACCGCTAGCGAGACACACGGGGCTGGCCTACCGGCAGCGAGACACGGGGCTGGACTACCGGCAGCGAGACACGGGGCTAGCCTACCGGTAGCGAGACACACGGGGCTAGTCTACCGGTAGTGAGACACGGGGCTAGCCTACCGGCAGCGAGACACGGGGCTAGTCTAATGCTAGCGAGACACGGGGCTGGTCTACCGGCAGCGAGACACGGGGCTGGTCTACCGGCAGCGAGAGACACGGGGCTAGTCTACCGCTAGCGAGACACACGGGGCTAGACTACCGGTAGCGAGACACGGGGCTGGTCTACCGGCAGCGAGACACGGGGCTGGTCTACCGGCAGCGAGACACGGGGCTAGTCTACCGCTAGCGACACGGGGCTAGTCTACCGCTAGCGAGACACGGGGCTAGCCTACCGCTAGCGAGACACGGGGCTAGTCTACTGGCAGCGAGACACGGGGCTAGCCTACCGCTAGCGAGACACACGGGGCTGGTCTACCGCTAGCGAGACACGGGGCTGGTCTACCGGTAGCGAGACACGGGGCTAGACTACCGGTAGCGAGACACGGGGCTGGTCTACCGGCAGCGAGACACGGGGCTAGTCTACCGCTAGCGAGACACGGGGCTGGTCTACCGGGAGTGAGACACGGGGCTGGTCTACCGGTAGCGAGACACGGGGCTGGACTACCGGTAGCGAGACACGGGGCTGGACTACCGGCAGCGAGACACGGGGCTAGTCTACCGGCAGCGAGACACGGGGCTAGCCTACCGGTAACGAGACACGGGGCTAGCCTACCGCTAGCGACACGGGGCTAGTCTACCGCTAGGGAGACACGGGGCTAGTCTACCGGCAGCGAGACACGGGGCTGGTCTACCGGCAGCGAGACACGGGGCTGGTCTACCGGCAGCGAGACACGGGGCTGGTCTACCGGCAGCGAGAGACACGGGGCTGGTCTACCGGCAGCGAGACACGGGGCTGGTCTACCGGCAGCGAGAGACACGGGGCTAGTCTACCGCTATCGAGACACACGGGGCTAGACTACCGGTAGCGAGACACGGGGCTGGTCTACGGGCAGCGAGACACGGGGCTAGTCTACCGCTAGCGAGACACGGGGCTAGTCTACCGCCAGCGAGACACGGGGCTAGTCTACCGCTAGCGACACGGGGCTGGTCTACCGCTAGCGACACGGGGCTGGTCTACCGCTAGCGGCACGGGGCTGTTCTACCGCTAGCGAGACACACGGCGCTGGTCTAACGGCAGCGAGACACGGGGCTAGACTACCGCTAGCGACACGGGGCTGGTCTACCGCTAGCGAGACACGGGGCTAGTCTACCGGCAGCGAGACACACGGGGCTAGACTACCGGCAGCGAGACACGGGGCTAGCCTACCGGCAGCGAGACACGGGGCTGGTCTACCGCTAGCGAGACACACGGGGCTGGTCTACCGGCAGCGAGACACGGGGCTGGTCTACCGCTAGCGAGACATGCGGCTAGACTACCGCTAGCGAGACACACGGGGCTGGCCTACCGGCAGCGAGACACGGGGCTGGACTACCGGCAGCGAGACACGGGGCTGGACTACCGGCAGCGAGACACGGGGCTAGCCTACCGGTAGCGAGACACACGGGGCTAGTCTACCGGTAGTGAGACACGGGGCTAGCCTACCGGCAGCGAGACACGGGGCTAGTCTAATGCTAGCGAGACACGGGGCTGGTCTACCGGCAGCGAGACACGGGGCTGGTCTACCGCTAGCGAGACACGGGGCTAGTCTACCGCTAGCGAGACACGGGGCTAGCCTAACGGCAGCGAGACACGGGGCTGGACTACCGGTAGTGAGACACGGGGCTGGTCTACCGCTAGCGAGACACGGGGCTGGACTACCGCCAGCGAGACACGGGGCTAGTCTACCGCTAGCGACACGGGGCTGGTCTACCGCTAGCGACACGGGGCTGGTCTACCGCTAGCGGCACGGGGCTGTTCTACCGCTAGCGAGACACACGGCGCTGGTCTACCGGCAGCGAGACACGGGGCTAGACTACCGCTAGCGACACGGGGCTGGTCTACCGCTAGCGAGACACGGGGCTAGTCTACCGGGAGCGAGACACACGGGGCTAGACTACCGGCAGCGAGACACGGGGCTAGCCTACCGGCAGCGAGACACGGGGCTGGTCTACCGCTAGCGAGACACACGGGGCTGGTCTACCAGCAGCGAGACACGGGGCTGGTCTACCGCTAGCGAGACATGGGGCTAGACTACCGCTAGTGAGACACACGGGGCTGGCCTACCGGCAGCGAGACACGGGGCTGGACTACCGGCAGCGAGACACGGGGCTAGCCTACCGGTAGCGAGACACGGGGCTGGTCTACCGGTAGCGAGAAACGGGGTTGGTCTACCGGCAGCGAGAGACACGGGGCTGGCCTACCGCTAGCGAGACACGGGGCTGGTCTACCGCTAGCGAGACACGGGGCTGGTCTACCGGCAGCGACACACACGGGGCTAGTCTACCGGTAGCGAGACACACGGGGCTGGTCTACCGCTAGCGAGACACGGGGCTGGTCTACCGGTAGCGAGACACGGGGCTGGTCTACCGGCAGCGAGACACGGGGCTAGACTACCGGCAGCGAGACACGGGGCTAGACTACCGCTAGCGAGACACGGGGCTGGTCTACCGCTAGCGAGACACGGGGCTAGTCTACCGCTAGTGAGACGGGGCTAGTCTACCGGCAGCGAGACAAGGGGCTGGTCTACCGGTAGCGAGACACGGGGCTGGTCTACCGGCAGCGAGACACAGGGCTAGACTACCGGCAGCGAGACACACGGGGCTAGACTACCGCTAGCGAGACACGGGGCTAGACTACCGCTAGCGAGACACGGGGCTGGTCTACCGGTAGCGAGACACGGGGCTAGTCTACCGGCAGCGAGACACGGGGCTAGTCTACCGGCAGCGAGACACGGGGCTGGTCTACCGGCAGCGAGACACGGGGCTAGTCTACCGCTAGCGACACGGGGCTGGTCTACCGGCAGCGAGACACGGGGCTAGACTACCGGTAGCGAGACACACGGGGCTAGCCTACCGGCAGCGAGACACGGGGCTGGTCTACCGGTAGCGAGACACGGGGCTGGTCTACCGGCAGCGAGACACGGGGCTGGTCTACCGGCAGCGACACGGGGCTGGTCTACCGGTAGCGAGACACGGGGCTAGACTACCGGCAGCGAGACACGGGGCTAGACTACCGGCAGCGAGACACGGGGCTGGTCTACCGGTAGCGAGACACGGGGCTGGTCTACCGGCAGCGAGACACGGGGCTGGTCTACCGCTAGCGAGACACGGGGCTGGTCTACCGGCAGCGAGACACGGGGCTGGTCTACCGCTAGCGAGACACGGGGCTAGACTACCGCTAGCGAGACACGGGGCTGGTCTACCGGCAGCGAGACACGGGGCTGGTCTACCGGCAGCGAGACACGGGGCTAGACTACCGCTAGCGAGACACGGGGCTAGTCTACCGCTAGCGAGACACGGGGCTAGACTACCGCTAGCGAGACACGGGGCTAGACTACCGCTAGCGAGACACGGGGCTGGTCTACCGGTAGCGAGACACGGGGCTGGTCTACCGGCAGCGAGACACGGGGCTAGACTACCGGCAGCGAGACACGGGGCTAGACTACCGCTAGCGAGACACGGGGCTGGTCTACCGCTAGCGAGACACGGGGCTGGTCTACCGGCAGCGAGACACGGGGCTGGTCTACCGCTAGCGAGACACGGGGCTAGACTACCGCTAGCGAGACACGGGGCTGGTCTACCGGCAGCGAGACACGGGGCTGGTCTACCGGCAGCGAGACACGGGGCTAGACTACCGCTAGCGAGACACGGGGCTAGTCTACCGCTAGCGAGACACGGGGCTAGACTACCGCTAGCGAGACACGGGGCTAGACTACCGCTAGCGAGACACGGGGCTGGTCTACCGGTAGCGAGACACGGGGCTGGTCTACCGGCAGCGAGACACGGGGCTAGACTACCGGCAGCGAGACACGGGGCTAGACTACCGCTAGCGAGACACGGGGCTAGTCTACCGCTAGCGAGACGGGGCTAGTCTACCGGCAGCGAGACAAGGGGCTGGTCTACCGGTAGCGAGACACGGGGCTGGTCTACCGACAGCGAGACACAGGGCTAGACTACCGGCAGCGAGACACACGGGGCTAGACTACCGCTAGCGAGACACGGGGCTAGACTACCGCTAGCGAGACACGGGGCTGGTCTACCGGTAGCGAGACACGGGGCTAGTCTACCGCTAGCGACACGGGGCTAGTCTACCGCTAGCGAGACACACGGGGCTAGACTACCGGCAGCGACACGGGGCTGGTCTACCGGTAGCGAGAGACACGGGGCTGGTCTACCGGCAGCGAGAGACACGGGGCTGGCCTACCGCTAGCGAGACACGGGGCTAGCCTTCCGCTAGCGAGACACGGGGCTAGTCTACCGGCAGCGAGACACGGGGCTAGTCTACCGGCAGCGAGACACGGGGCTAGCCTTCCGCTAGCGAGACAAGGGGCTAGTCTACCGGCAGCGAGACACGGGGCTAGCCTTCCGCTAGCGAGACACGGGGCTAGTCTACCGGCAGCGTGACACGGGGCTGGTCTACCGGTAGCGAGACACGGGGCTAGACTACCGGTAGCGAGACACGGGGCTGGTCTACCGGTAGCGAGACACGGGGCTGGACTACCGGTAGCGAGACACGGGGCTGGACTACCGGCAGCGAGACACGAGGCTAGTCTACCGGCAGCGAGACACGGGGCTAGCCTACCGGTAACGAGACACGGGGCTAGCCTACCGCTAGCGACACGGGGCTAGTCTACCGCTAGCGAGACACGGGGCTAGTCTACCGGCAGCGAGACACGGGGCTGGTCTACCGGCAGCGAGACACGGGGCTGGTCTACCGGCAGCGAGACACGGGGCTGGTCTACCGGCAGCGAGACACGGGGCTGGTCTACCGCTAGCGAGACACGGGGCTAGTCTACCGCTAGCGAGACACGGGGCTAGCCTACCGGCAGCGAGACACGGGGCTGGACTACCGGTAGTGAGACACGGGGCTGGTCTACCGCTAGCGAGACACGGGGCTGGACTACCGCCAGCGAGACACGGGGCTAGTCTACCGCTAGCGACACGGGGCTGGTCTACCGCTAGCGGCACGGGGCTGTTCTACCGCTAGCGAGACACACGGCGCTGGTCTACCGGCAGCGAGACACGGGGCTAGACTACCGCTAGCGACACGGGGCTGGTCTACCGCTAGCGAGACACGGGGCTAGTCTACCGGCAGCGAGACACACGGGGCTAGACTATCGGCAGCGAGACACGGGGCTAGCCTACCGGCAGCGAGACACGGGGCTGGTCTACCGCTAGAGACACGGGGCTAGTCTACCGCTAGAGACACGGGGCTAGTCTACCGCTAGCGAGACACGGGGCTGGTCTATCGGTAGCGAGACGGGGCTAGTCTACCGCTAGTGACACGGGGCTAGTCTACCGCTAGAGACACGGGGCTAGTCTACCGCTAGAGACACGGGGCTAGTCTACCGCTAGCGAGACACGGGGCTGGTCTATTGGTAGCGAGACGGGGCTAGTCTACCGCTAGCGACATGGGGCTAGTCTACCGCTAGTGACACGGGGCTAGTCTACCGGCAGCGAGACACGGGGCTAGTCTACCGCTAGCGACACGGGGCGAGTCTACCGGCAGCGAGACACGGGGCTAGTCTACCGCTAGCGACACGGGGCTAGTCTACCGGTAGCGAGACACGGGGCTAGTCTACCGCTAGCGAGACACGGGGCTGGCCTACCGGTAGCGAGACACGGGGCTAGACTACCGGCAGCGAGACACGGGGCTAGTCTACCGGCAGCGAGACACGGGGCTGGTCTACCGGTAGCGAGACACGGGGCTGGTCTACCGGCAGCGAGACACGGGGCTGGTCTACCGGCAGCGAGACACGGGGCTGGTCTACCGGTAGCGAGACACGGGGCTGGTCTACCGGCAGCGAGACACGGGGCTAGTCTACCGCTAGAGACACGGGGCTGGTCTACCGGTAGCGACACGGGGCTAGTCTACCGCTAGCGACACGGGGCTAGACTACCGGCAGCGACACACGGGGCTAGACTACCGGTAGCGAGACACGGGGTTGGTCTACCGGTAGCGAGACACGGGGCTGGTCTACCGGCAGCGAGACACGGGGCTAGTCTACCGCTAGAGACACGGGGCTGGTCTACCGCTAGCGACACGGGGCTAGTCTACCGCTAGCGACACGGGGCTAGTCTACCGGTAGCGACACGGGGCTAGTCTACCGCAAGCGACACGGGGCTAGACTACCGGCAGCGACACACGGGGCTAGACTACCGGTAGCGAGACACGGGGCTAGTCCACCGGTAGCGAGACACGGGGCTAGTCTACCGGCAGCGAGACACGGGGCTGGTCTACCGGCAGCGAGACACGGGGCTAGTCTACCGGCAGCGAGACACGGGGCTAGTCTACCGCTAGCGAGACACGGGGCTAGCCTACCGGCAGCGAGACACGGGGCTAGTCTACCGCTAGCGACACGGCGCTGGTCTACCGGCAACGAGACACGGGGCTGGTCTACCGGCAGCGAGACACGGGGCTAGACTACCGGCAGCGAGACACGGGGCTAGACTACCGGCAGCGAGACACGGGGCTGGTCTACCGGTAGCGAGACACGGGGCTGGTCTACCGGCAGCGAGACACGGGGCTGGTCTACCGCTAGCGAGACACGGGGCTGGTCTACCGGCAGCGAGACACGGGGCTGGTCTACCGCTAGCGAGACACGGGGCTAGACTACCGCTAGCGAGACACGGGGCTGGTCTACCGGCAGCGAGACACGGGGCTGGTCTACCGGCAGCGAGACACGGGGCTAGTCTACCGCTAGCGAGACACGGGGCTAGACTACCGCTAGCGAGACACGGGGCTAGACTACCGCTAGCGAGACACGGGGCTGGTCTACCGGTAGCGAGACACGGGGCTGGTCTACCGGCAGCGAGACACGGGGCTAGACTACCGGCAGCGAGACACGGGGCTAGACTACCGCTAGCGAGACACGGGGCTGGTCTACCGCTAGCGAGACACGGGGCTGGTCTACCGGCAGCGAGACACGGGGCTGGTCTACCGCTAGCGAGACACGGGGCTAGACTACCGCTAGTGAGACACGGGGCTGGTCTACCGGCAGCGAGACACGGGGCTGGTCTACCGGCAGCGAGACACGGGGCTAGACTACCGCTAGCGAGACACGGGGCTAGTCTACCGCTAGCGAGACACGGGGCTAGACTACCGCTAGCGAGACACGGGGCTAGACTACCGCTAGCGAGACACGGGGCTGGTCTACCGGTAGCGAGACACGGGGCTGGTCTACCGGCAGCGAGACACGGGGCTAGACTACCGGCAGCGAGACACGGGGCTAGACTACCGCTAGCGAGACACGGGGCTGGTCTACCGCTAGCGAGACACGGGGCTAGTCTACCGCTAGTGAGACGGGGCTAGTCTACCGGCAGCGAGACAAGGGGCTGGTCTACCGGTAGCGAGACACGGGACTTGTCTACCGGCAGCGAGACACAGGGCTAGACTACCGGCAGCGAGACACACGGGGCTAGACTACCGCTAGCGAGACACGGGGCTAGACTACCGCTAGCGAGACACGGGGCTGGTCTACCGGTAGCGAGACACGGGGCTAGTCTACCGGCAGCGAGACACGGGGCTAGTCTACCGGCAGCGAGACACGGGGCTGGTCTACCGGCAGCGAGACACGGGGCTAGTCTACCGCTAGCGACACGGGGCTGGTCTACCGGCAGCGAGACACGGGGCTAGACTACCGGTAGCGAGACACACGGGGCTAGCCTACCGGCAGCGAGACACGGGGCTGGTCTACCGGTAGCGAGACACGGGGCTGGTCTACCGGCAGCGAGACACGGGGCTGGTCTACCGGCAGCGACACGGGGCTGGTCTACCGGTAGCGAGACACGGGGCTAGACTACCGGCAGCGAGACACGGGGCTAGACTACCGGCAGCGAGACACGGGGCTGGTCTACCGGTAGCGAGACACGGGGCTGGTCTACCGGCAGCGAGACACGGGGCTGGTCTACCGCTAGCGAGACACGGGGCTGGTCTACCGGCAGCGAGACACGGGGCTGGTCTACCGCTAGCGAGACACGGGGCTAGACTACCGCTAGCGAGACACGGGGCTGGTCTACCGGCAGCGAGACACGGGGCTGGTCTACCGGCAGCGAGACACGGGGCTAGACTACCGCTAGCGAGACACGGGGCTAGTCTACCGCTAGCGAGACATGGGGCTAGACTACCGCTAGCGAGACACGGGGCTAGACTACCGCTAGCGAGACACGGGGCTGGTCTACCGGTAGCGAGACACGGGGCTGGTCTACCGGCAGCGAGACACGGGGCTAGACTACCGGCAGCGAGACACGGGGCTAGACTACCGCTAGCGAGACACGGGGCTGGTCTACCGCTAGCGAGACACGGGGCTGGTCTACCGGCAGCGAGACACGGGGCTGGTCTACCGCTAGCGAGACACGGGGCTAGACTACCGCTAGCGAGACACGGGGCTGGTCTACCGGCAGCGAGACACGGGGCTGGTCTACCGGCAGCGAGACACGGGGCTAGACTACCGCTAGCGAGACACGGGGCTAGTCTACCGCTAGCGAGACACGGGGCTAGACTACCACTAGCGAGACACGGGGCTAGACTACCGCTAGCGAGACACGGGGCTGGTCTACCGGTAGCGAGACACGGGGCTGGTCTACCGGCGGCGAGACACGGGCTAGACTACCGGCAGCGAGACACGGGGCTAGACTACCGCTAGCGAGACACGGGGCTAGTCTACCGCTAGCGAGACGGGGCTAGTCTACCGGCAGCGAGACAAGGGGCTGGTCTACCGGTAGCGAGACACGGGGCTGGTCTACCGACAGCGAGACACAGGGCTAGACTACCGGCAGCGAGACACACGGGGCTAGACTACCGCTAGCGAGACACGGGGCTAGACTACCGCTAGCGAGACACGGGGCTGGTCTACCGGTAGCGAGACACGGGGCTAGTCTACCGCTAGCGACACGGGGCTAGTCTACCGCTAGCGAGACACACGGGGCTAGACTACCGGCAGCGACACGGGGCTGGTCTACCGGTAGCGAGAGACACGGGGCTGGTCTACCGGCAGCGAGAGACACGGGGCTGGCCTACCGCTAGCGAGACACGGGGCTAGCCTACCGCTAGCGAGACACGGGGCTAGTCTACCGGCAGCGAGACACGGGGCTAGCCTACCGCTAGCGAGACACACGGGGCTGGTCTACCGCTAGCGAGACACGGGGCTGGTCTACCGGTAGCGAGACACGGGGCTAGAATACCGGTAGCGAGACACGGGGCTGGTCTACCGGCAGCGAGACACGGGGCTAGTCTACCGCTAGCGAGACACGGGGCTGGTCTACCGGCAGTGAGACACGGGGCTGGTCTACCGGTAGCGAGACACGGGGCTGGACTACCGGTAGCGAGACACGGGGCTGGACTACCGGCAGCGAGACACGAGGCTAGTCTACCGGCAGCGAGACACGGGGCTAGCCTACCGGTAACGAGACACGGGGCTAGCCTACCGCTAGCGACACGGGGATAGTCTACCGCTAGCGAGACACGGGGCTAGTCTACCGGCAGCGAGACACGGGGCTGGTCTACCGGCAGCGAGACACGGGGCTGGTCTACCGGCAGCGAGACACGGGGCTGGTCTACCGGCAGCGAGAGACACGGGGCTGGTCTACCGGCAGCGAGACACGGGGCTGGTCTACCGGCAGCGAGAGACACGGGGCTGGTCTACCGGCAGCGAGACACGGGGCTGGTCTACCGGCAGCGAGAGACACGGGGCTAGTCTACCGCTAGCGAGACACACGGGGCTAGACTACCGGTAGCGAGACACGGGGCTGGTCTACCGGCAGCGAGACACGGGGCTGGTCTACCGGCAGCGAGACACGGGGCTAGTCTACCGCTAGTGACACGGGGCTAGTCTACCGCTAGCGAGACACGGGGCTAGCCTACCGCTAGCGAGACACGGGGCTAGTCTACTGGCAGCGAGACACGGGGCTAGCCTACCGCTAGCGAGACACACGGGGCTGGTCTACCGCTAGCGAGACACGGGGCTAGTCTACCGCTAGCGAGACACGGGGCTGGTCTACCGGCAGTGAGACACGGGGCTGGTCTACCGGTAGCGAGACACGGGGCTGGACTACCGGTAGCGAGACACGGGGCTGGACTACCGGCAGCGAGACACGGGGCTAGACTACCGGTAGCGAGACACGGGGCTGGTCTACCGGCAGCGAGACACGGGGCTAGTCTACCGCTAGCGAGACACGGGGCTGGTCTACCGGCAGTGAGACAAGGGGCTGGTCTACCGGTAGCGAGACACGGGGCTGGACTACCGGTAGCGAGACACGGGGCTGGACTACCGGCAGCGAGACACGAGGCTAGTCTACCGGCAGCGAGACACGGGGCTAGCCTACCGGTAACGAGACACGGGGCTAGCCTACCGCTAGCGACACGGGGCTAGTCTACCGCTAGCGAGACACGGGGCTAGTCTACCGGCAGCGAGACACGGGGCTGGTCTACCGGCAGCGAGACACGGGGCTGGTCTACCGGCAGCGAGACACGGGGCTGGTCTACCGGCAGCGAGAGACACGGGGCTGGTCTACCGGCAGCGAGACACGGGGCTGGTCTACCGGCAGCGAGAGACACGGGGCTGGTCTACCGGCAGCGAGACACGGGGCTGGTCTACCGGCAGCGAGAGACACGGGGCTAGTCTACCGCTAGCGAGACACACGGGGCTAGACTACCGGTAGCGAGACACGGGGCTGGTCTACCGGCAGCGAGACACGGGGCTGGTCTACCGGCAGCGAGACACGGGGCTAGTCTACCGCTAGCGACACGGGGCTAGTCTACCGCTAGCGAGACACGGGGCTAGCCTACCGCTAGCGAGACACGGGGCTAGTCTACTGGCAGCGAGACACGGGGCTAGCCTACCGCTAGCGAGACACACGGGGCTGGTCTACCGCTAGCGAGACACGGGGCTGGTCTACCGGTAGCGAGACACGGGGCTAGACTACCGGTAGCGAGACACGGGGCTGGTCTACCGGCAGCGAGACACGGGGCTAGTCTACCGCTAGCGAGACACGGGGCTGGTCTACCGGCAGTGAGACACGGGGCTAGACTACCGCTAGCGACACGGGGCTGGTCTACCGCTAGCGAGACACGGGGCTAGTCTACCGGCAGCGAGACACACGGGGCTAGACTACCGGCAGCGAGACACGGGGCTAGCCTACCGGCAGCGAGACACGGGGCTGGTCTACCGCTAGCGAGACACACGGGGCTGGTCTACCGGCAGCGAGACACGGGGCTGGTCTACCGCTAGCGAGACATGCGGCTAGACTACCGCTAGCGAGACACACGGGGCTGGCCTACCGGCAGCGAGACACGGGGCTGGACTACCGGCAGCGAGACACGGGGCTGGACTACCGGCAGCGAGACACGGGGCTAGCCTACCGGTAGCGAGACACACGGGGCTAGTCTACCGGTAGTGAGACACGGGGCTAGCCTACCGGCAGCGAGACACGGGGCTAGTCTAATGCTAGCGAGACACGGGGCTGGTCTACCGGCAGCGAGACACGGGGCTGGTCTACCGCTAGCGAGACACGGGGCTAGTCTACCGCTAGCGAGACACGGGGCTAGCCTACCGGCAGCGAGACACGGGGCTGGACTACCGCTAGCGAGACACGGGGCTGGACTACCGGCAGCGAGACACGGGGCTAGTCTACCGGTAGTGAGACACGGGGCTGGTCTACCGCTAGCGAGACACGGGGCTGGACTACCGCCAGCGAGACACGGGGCTAGTCTACCGCTAGCGACACGGGGCTGGTCTACCGCTAGCGACACGGGGCTGGTCTACCGCTAGCGGCACGGGGCTGTTCTACCGCTAGCGAGACACACGGCGCTGGTCTACCGGCAGCGAGACACGGGGCTAGACTACCGCTAGCGACACGGGGCTGGTCTACCGCTAGCGAGACACGGGGCTAGTCTACCGGGAGCGAGACACACGGGGCTAGACTACCGGCAGCGAGACACGGGGCTAGCCTACCGGCAGCGAGACACGGGGCTGGTCTACCGCTAGCGAGACACACGGGGCTGGTCTACCGGCAGCGAGACACGGGGCTGGTCTACCGCTAGCGAGACATGGGGCTAGACTACCGCTAGCGAGACACACGGGGCTGGCCTACCGGCAGCGAGACACGGGGCTGGACTACCGGCAGCGAGACACGGGGCTAGCCTACCGGTAGCGAGACACGGGGCTGGTCTACCGGTAGCGAGAAACGGGGTTGGTCTACCGGCAGCGAGAGACACGGGGCTGGCCTACCGCTAGCGAGACACGGGGCTGGTCTACCGCTAGCGAGACACGGGGCTGGTCTACCGGCAGCGACACACACGGGGCTAGTCTACCGGTAGCGAGACACACGGGGCTGGTCTACCGCTAGCGAGACACAGGGCTGGTCTACCGGTAGCGAGACACGGGGCTGGTCTACCGGCAGCGAGACACACGGGGCTGGTCTACCGCTAGCGAGACACGGGGCTGGTCTACCGGTAGCGAGACACGGGGCTGGTCTACCGGCAGCGAGACACGGGGCTAGACTACCGGCAGCGAGACACGGGGCTAGACTACCGCTAGCGAGACACGGGGCTGGTCTACCGCTAGCGAGACACGGGGCTAGTCTACCGCTAGTGAGACGGGGCTAGTCTACCGGCAGCGAGACAAGGGGCTGGTCTACGGGTAGCGAGACACGGGGCTGGTCTACCGGCAGCGAGACACAGGGCTAGACTACCGGCAGCGAGACACACGGGGCTAGACTACCGCTAGCGAGACACGGGGCTAGACTACCGCTAGCGAGACACGGGGCTGGTCTACCGGTAGCGAGACACGGGGCTAGTCTACCGGCAGCGAGACACGGGGCTAGTCTACCGGCAGCGAGACACGGGGCTGGTCTACCGGCAGCGAGACACGGGGCTAGTCTACCGCTAGCGACACGGGGCTGGTCTACCGGCAGCGAGACACGGGGCTAGACTACCGGTAGCGAGACACACGGGGCTAGCCTACCGGCAGCGAGACACGGGGCTGGTCTACCGGTAGCGAGACACGGGGCTGGTCTACCGGCAGCGAGACACGGGGCTGGTCTACCGGCAGCGACACGGGGCTGGTCTACCGGTAGCGAGACACGGGGCTAGACTACCGGCAGCGAGACACGGGGCTAGACTACCGGCAGCGAGACACGGGGCTGGTCTACCGGTAGCGAGACACGGGGCTGGTCTACCGGCAGCGAGACACGGGGCTGGTCTACCGCTAGCGAGACACGGGGCTGGTCTACCGGCAGCGAGACACGGGGCTGGTCTACCGCTAGCGAGACACGGGGCTAGACTACCGCTAGCGAGACACGGGGCTGGTCTACCGGCAGCGAGACACGGGGCTGGTCTACCGGCAGCGAGACACGGGGCTAGACTACCGCTAGCGAGACACGGGGCTAGTCTACCGCTAGCGAGACACGGGGCTAGACTACCGCTAGCGAGACACGGGGCTAGACTACCGCTAGCGAGACACGGGGCTGGTCTACCGGTAGCGAGACACGGGGCTGGTCTACCGGCAGCGAGACACGGGGCTAGACTACCGGCAGCGAGACACGGGGCTAGACTACCGCTAGCGAGACACGGGGCTGGTCTACCGCTAGCGAGACACGGGGCTGGTCTACCGGCAGCGAGACACGGGGCTGGTCTACCGCTAGCGAGACACGGGGCTAGACTACCGCTAGCGAGACACGGGGCTGGTCTACCGGCAGCGAGACACGGGGCTGGTCTACCGGCAGCGAGACACGGGGCTAGACTACCGCTAGCGAGACACGGGGCTAGTCTACCGCTAGCGAGACACGGGGCTAGACTACCGCTAGCGAGACACGGGGCTAGACTACCGCTAGCGAGACACGGGGCTGGTCTACCGGTAGCGAGACACGGGGCTGGTCTACCGGCAGCGAGACACGGGGCTAGACTACCGGCAGCGAGACACGGGGCTAGACTACCGCTAGCGAGACACGGGGCTAGTCTACCGCTAGCGAGACGGGGCTAGTCTACCGGCAGCGAGACAAGGGGCTGGTCTACCGGTAGCGAGACACGGGGCTGGTCTACCGACAGCGAGACACAGGGCTAGACTACCGGCAGCGAGACACACGGGGCTAGACTACCGCTAGCGAGACACGGGGCTAGACTACCGCTAGCGAGACACGGGGCTGGTCTACCGGTAGCGAGACACGGGGCTAGTCTACCGCTAGCGACACGGGGCTAGTCTACCGCTAGCGAGACACACGGGGCTAGACTACCGGCAGCGACACGGGGCTGGTCTACCGGTAGCGAGAGACACGGGGCTGGTCTACCGGCAGCGAGAGACACGGGGCTGGCCTACCGCTAGCGAGACACGGGGCTAGCCTTCCGCTAGCGAGACACGGGGCTAGTCTACCGGCAGCGAGACACGGGGCTAGTCTACCGGCAGCGAGACACGGGGCTAGCCTTCCGCTAGCGAGACACGGGGCTAGTCTACCGGCAGCGAGACACGGGGCTAGCCTTCCGCTAGCGAGACACGGGGCTAGTCTACCGGCAGCGAGACACGGGGCTGGTCTACCGGTAGCGAGACACGGGGCTAGACTACCGGTAGCGAGACACGGGGCTGGTCTACCGGTAGCGAGACACGGGGCTGGACTACCGGTAGCGAGACACGGGGCTGGACTACCGGCAGCGAGACACGAGGCTAGTCTACCGGCAGCGAGACACGGGGCTAGCCTACCGGTAACGAGACACGGGGCTAGCCTACCGCTAGCGACACGGGGCTAGTCTACCGCTAGCGAGACACGGGGCTAGTCTACCGGCAGCGAGACACGGGGCTGGTCTACCGGCAGCGAGACACGGGGCTGGTCTACCGGCAGCGAGACACGGGGCTGGTCTACCGGCAGCGAGACACGGGGCTGGTCTACCGCTAGCGAGACACGGGGCTAGTCTACCGCTAGCGAGACACGGGGCTAGCCTACCGGCAGCGAGACACGGGGCTGGACTACCGGTAGTGAGACACGGGGCTGGTCTACCGCTAGCGAGACACGGGGCTGGACTACCGCCAGCGAGACACGGGGCTAGTCTACCGCTAGCGACACGGGGCTGGTCTACCGCTAGCGGCACGGGGCTGTTCTACCGCTAGCGAGACACACGGCGCTGGTCTACCGGCAGCGAGACACGGGGCTAGACTACCGCTAGCGACACGGGGCTGGTCTACCGCTAGCGAGACACGGGGCTAGTCTACCGGCAGCGAGACACACGGGGCTAGACTACCGGCAGCGAGACACGGGGCTAGCCTACCGGCAGCGAGACACGGGGCTGGTCTACCGCTAGCGAGACACACGGGGCTGGTCTACCGGCAGCGAGACACGGGGCTGGTCTACCGGTAGCGAGACACGGGGCTAGACTACCGGTAGCGAGACACGGGGCTGGTCTACCGGTAGCGAGACACGGGGCTGGACTACCGGTAGCGAGACACGGGGCTGGACTACCGGCAGCGAGACACGAGGCTAGTCTACCGGCAGCGAGACACGGGGCTAGCCTACCGGTAACGAGACACGGGGCTAGCCTACCGCTAGCGACACGGGGCTAGTCTACCGCTAGCGAGACACGGGGCTAGTCTACCGGCAGCGAGACACGGGGCTGGTCTACCGGCAGCGAGACACGGGGCTGGTCTACCGGCAGCGAGACACGGGGCTGGTCTACCGGCAGCGAGACACGGGGCTGGTCTACCGCTAGCGAGACACGGGGCTAGTCTACCGCTAGCGAGACACGGGGCTAGCCTACCGGCAGCGAGACACGGGGCTGGACTACCGGTAGTGAGACACGGGGCTGGTCTACCGCTAGCGAGACACGGGGCTGGACTACCGCCAGCGAGACACGGGGCTAGTCTACCGCTAGCGACACGGGGCTGGTCTACCGCTAGCGGCACGGGGCTGTTCTACCGCTAGCGAGACACACGGCGCTGGTCTACCGGCAGCGAGACACGGGGCTAGACTACCGCTAGCGACACGGGGCTGGTCTACCGCTAGCGAGACACGGGGCTAGTCTACCGGCAGCGAGACACACGGGGCTAGACTACCGGCAGCGAGACACGGGGCTAGCCTACCGGCAGCGAGACACGGGGCTGGTCTACCGCTAGCGAGACACACGGGGCTGGTCTACCGGCAGCGAGACACGGGGCTGGTCTACCGCTAGCGAGACATGGGGCTAGACTACCGCTAGCGAGACACACGGGGCTGGCCTACCGGCAGCGAGACACGGGGCTAGCCTACCGGTAGCGAGACACACGGGGCTAGTCTACCGGTAGTGAGACACGGGGCTAGTCTACTGCTAGCGAGACACGGGGCTGGTCTACCGGCAGCGAGACACGGGGCTGGTCTACCGGTAGCGAGACACGGGGCTGGTCTACCGGCAGCGAGAGACACGGGGCTGGCCTACCGCTAGCGAGACACGGGGCTGGTCTACCGCTAGCGACACGGGGCTGGTCTACCGGCAGCGAGACACGGGGCTAGCCTACCGCTAGCGAGACACACGGGGCTAGCCTACCGCTAGCGAGACACACGGGGCTAGACTACCGCTAGCGAGACACACGGGGCTAGTCTACCGCTAGCGAGACACCCGCCGGACCGTACCGGCGAGCGACCGCTGAGTGTGGTTGTTGACGGCGAGCCCCGCGAGGAGCAGGAGGAGCGCGGGGCCGAGGGCGGACAGGCCGGCCAGGGCCGGGTTCCGCCCCGGCGAGCAGGGGCAAGCCGTCGCCACGACGGTGAACAGCTCGTGGCCGGCGAACACGCAGAGGGCCACCAGCGACGCCACCAGCGACGACTGGCGGCCACGCAGGAACGCCATCGCCGGGACCAGCAGAGACTCCATGGCTGGTGGGGGGGGGGGGAGAGAGGGGGGGGGGAGAGGGGGGAGAGATGGGGGGGAGAGTGTGGGTCTTCTCTGTGGGTGTGGGTCTCTGTGGGTCTCTATGAGTGTGGGTCTCTGTGTGGGTCTCTGTGGGTCTCTATGAGTGTGGGTCTCTGTGTGGGTCTCTGTGGGTCTCTATGAGTGTGGGTCTCTATGAGTGTGGGTCTCTATGGGTCTGGGTCTCTATGAGTGTGGGTCTCTGTGGGTCTCTATGAGTGTGGGTCTCTATGAGTGTGGGTCTCTGTGGGTGTGGGTCTCTATGAGTGTGGGTCTCTGTGGGTCTCTATGAGTGTGGGTCTCTATGAGTGTGGGTCTCTGTGGGTCTCTGTGAGTGTGGGTCTCTGTGGGTCTCTATGGGTGTGGGTCTCTATGGGTGTGGGTCTCTATGAGTGTGGGTCTCTGTGAGTGTGGGTCTCTGTGGGTCTCTATGAGTGTGGGTCTCTGTGGGTCTCTGTGAGTGTGGGTCTCTGTGGGTCTCTGTGAGTGTGGGTCTCTATGGGTGTGGGTCTCTATGAGTGTGGGTCTCTATGAGTGTGGGTCTCTGTGGGTCTGGGTCTCTATGAGTGTGGGTCTCTATGAGTGTGGGTCTCTGTGGGTCTGGGTCTCTATAAGTGTGAGTCTCTGTGGGTCTCTATGAGTGTGGGTCTCTGTGAGTGTGGGTCTCTATGAGTGTGGGTCTCTATGAGTGTGGGTCTCTGTGGGTCTCTATGAGTGTGGGTCTCTATGAGTGTGGGTCTCTGTGGGTGTGGGTCTCTATGAGTGTGGGTCTCTATGAGTGTGGGTCTCTATGAGTGTGGGTCTCTATGAGTGTGGGTCTCTATGAGTGTGGGTCTCTGTGGGTCTCTGTGAGTGTGGGTCTCTATGAGTGTGGGTCTCTATGAGTGTGGGTCTCTGTGGGTGTGGGTCTCTATGAGTGTGGGTCTCTATGGGTCTCTGTGGGTGTGGGTCTCTATGAGTGTGGGTCTCTATGGGTGTGGGTCTCTATGAGTGTGGGTCTCTGTGGGTCTCTATGAGTATGGGTCTCTGTGTGTCTCTATGAGTGTGGGTCTCTGTGGGTCTCTGTGAGTGTGGGTCTCTGTGGGTCTCTATGAGTGTGGGTCTCTATGAGTGTGGGTCTCTATGGGTCTCTGTGGGTGTGGGTCTCTATGAATGTGGGTCTCTATGAGAGTGGGTCTCTATGGGTCTCTGTGGGTGTGGGTCTCTATGGGTCTCTGTGGGTGTGGGTCTCTATGAGTGTGGGTCTCTATGGGTCTCTGTGGGTGTGGGTCTCTATGAGTGTGGGTCTCTATGAGAGTGGGTCTCTATGAGTGTGGGTCTCTATGAGTGTGGGTCTCTGTGAGTGTGGGTTTCTGTGAGTGTGGGTCTCTGTGAGTGTGGGTCTCTATGAGTGTGGGTCTCTGTGGGTCTCTATGAGTGTGGGTCTCTATGAGTGTGGGTCTCTGTGGGTGTGGGTCTCTGTGGGTCTCTATGAGTGTGGGTCTCTATGAGTGTGGGTCTCTATGAGTGTGGGTCTCTATGAGTGTGGGTCTCTATGAGTGTGGGTCTCTGTGGGTGTGGGTCTCTATGAGTGTGGGTCTCTATGAGTGTGGGTCTCTATGAGTGTGGGTCTCTGTGTGTCTCTATGAGTGTGGGTCTCTATGGGTGTGGGTCTCTGTGAGTGTGGGTCTCTGTGTGTCTCTATGAGTGTGGGTCTCTGTGTGTCTCTATGAGTGTGGGTCTCTATGGGTGTGGGTCTCTGTGAGTGTGGGTCTCTATGAGTGTGGGTCTCTATGAGTGTGGGTCTCTATGAGTGTGGGTCTCTGTGGGTCTCTGTGAGTGTGTGTCTCTGTGGGTCTCTGTGAGTGTGTGTCTCTGTGAGTGTGGGTCTCTATGAGTGTGGGTCTCTATGAGTGTGGGTCTCTATGGGTGTGGGTCTCTATGAGTGTGGATCTCTGTGTGTCTCTATGAGTGTGGGTCTCTATGAGTGTGGGTCTCTGTGGGTGTGGGTCTCTATGAGTGTGGGTCTCTGTGTGTCTCTATGAGTGTGGGTCTCTATGGGTGTGGGTCTCTGTGAGTGTGGGTCTCTGTGTGTCTCTGTGAGTGTGTGTCTTTGTGGGTCTCTGTGAGTGTGTGTCTCTGTGAGAGTGGGACTCTATGAGTGTGGGTCTCTATGAGTGTGGGTCTCTGTGGGTGTGGGTCTCTATGAGTGTGGGTCTCTGTGTGTCTCTATGAGTGTGGGTCTCTATGGGTGTGGGTCTCTGTGAGTGTGGGTCTCTGTGTGTCTCTATGAGTGTGGGTCTCTGTGGGTGTGGGTCTCTATGAGTGTGGGTCTCTATGAGTGTGGGTCTCTGTGGGTCTGGGTCTCTGTGGGTTTCTGTGAGTGTGGGTCTCTGTGGGTCTCTATGAGTGTGGGTCTCTGTGTGGGTCTCTGTGGGTCTCTATGGGTCTCTGTGAGTGTGGGTCTCTATGAGTGTGGGTCTCTATGAGTGTGGATCTCTATGGGTGTGGGTCTCTATGAGTGTGGGTCTCTGTGGGTGTGGGTCTCTGTGAGTGTGGGTCTCTATGAGTGTGGGTCTCTATGAGTGTGGATCTCTATGGGTGTGGGTCTCTATGAGTGTGGGTCTCTGTGGGTGTGGGTCTCTGTGTGGGTCTCTGTGGGTGTGGGTCTCTGTGGGTCTCTATGAGTGTGGGTCTCTGTGTGGGTCTCTGTGGGTCTCTATGGGTCTCTGTGAGTGTGGGTCTCTGTGAGTGTCTATGAGTGTGGGTCTCTATGAGTGTGGGTCTCTGTGGGTCTCTATGAGTGTGGGTCTCTGTGGGTGTGGGTCTCTGTGGGTGTGGGTCTCTATGAGTGTGGGTCTCTGTGGGTCTCTATGAGTGTGGGTCTCTATGAGTGTGGGTCTCTATGAGTGTGGGTCTCTGTGAGTGTGGGTCTCTGTGGGTCTCTGTGAGTGTGGGTCTCTGTGGGTGTGGGTCTCTATGAGTGTGGGTCTCTGTGAGTGTGGGTCTCTATGAGTGTGGGTCTCTGTGAGTGTGGGTCTCTGTGAGTGTGGGTCTCTATGAGTGTGGGTCTCTGTGAGTGTGGGTCTCTATGAGTGTGGGTCTCTATGAGTGTGGGTCTCTGTGAGTGTGGGTCTCTATGAGTGTGGGTCTCTATGAGTGTGGGTCTCTATGAGTGTGGTTCTCTATGAGTGTGGGTCTCTATGAGTGTGGGTCTCTGTGAGTGTGGTTCTCTATGAGTGTGGGTCTCTATGAGTGTGGGTCTCTGTGAGTGTGGGTCTCTATGAGTGTGGGTCTCTATGAGTGTGGGTCTCTATGAGTGTGGGTCTCTGTGAGTGTGGGTCTCTGTGGGTGGGGGTCTCTATGAGTGTGGGTCTCTGTGAGTGTGGGTCTCTGTGGGTCTCTGTGAGTATGGGTCTCTATGAGTGTGGGTCTCTGTGAGTGTGGGTCTCTGTGGGTCTCTGTGAGTATGGGTCTCTATGAGTGTGGGTCTCTGTGAGTGTGGGTCTCTATGAGTGTGGGTCTCTGTGGGTGTGGGTCTCTATGAGTGTGGGTCTCTGTGGGTGTGGGTCTCTGTGGGTTTCTGTGAGTGTGGGTCTCTATGAGTGTGGGTCTCTGTGGGTCTCTATGAGTGTGAGTCTCTGTGGGTCTCTATGAGTGTGGGTCTCTATGAGTGTGGGTCTCTGTGGGTGTGGGTCTCTGTGGGTTTCTGTGAGTGTGGGTCTCTATGAGTGTGGGTCTCTGTGGGTCTGGGTCTCTGTGAGTGTGGGTCTCTATGAGTGTGGGTCTCTGTGGGTCTGGGTCTCTATAAGTGTGAGTCTCTGTGGGTCTCTATGAGTGTGGGTCTCTGTGGGTCTCTATGAGTGTGGGTCTCTATGAGTGTGGGTCTCTGTGAGTGTGGGTCTCTGTGGGTCTGGGTCTCTGTGAGTGTGGGTCTCTGTGAGTGTGGGTCTCTGTGGGTGTGGGTCTCTATGAGTGTGGGTCTCTATGAGTGTGGGTCTCTATGAGTGTGGGTCTCTGTGGGTGTGGGTCTCTGTGGGTTTCTGTGAGTGTGGGTCTCTGTGGGTCTCTATGTGTCTCTATGGGTCTCTATGTGTCTCTATGTGTCTCTATGGGTCTCTATGGGTCTCTATGTGTCTCTATGGGTCTCTATGTGTCTCTATGGGTCTCTATGTGTCTCTATGTGTCTCTATCTATCTCTATGGGTCTCTATGTGTCTCTATGTGTCTCTATGAGTATGTGTCTCTATGGGTCTCTATGTGTCTCTATGTGTCTCTATGAGTATGTGTCTCTATGGGTCTCTATGTGTCTCTATGTATTTCTATGTGTCTCTATGTATCTCTATGGGTCTCTGTGTCTCTATGTATCTCTATGTGTCTCTATGTATCTCTATGTATCTCTGTGTCTCTATGTATCTCTATGGGTCTCTATGTATGTCTATGAGTCTCTATGTATCTCTATGGGTCTCTATGTATCTCTATGTATCTCTATGAGTCTCTATGTATCTCTATGTATCTCTATGGGTCTCTATGTATCTCTATGTATCTCTATGAGTCTCTATGTATCTCTATGTATCTCTATGGGTCTCTATGTATCTCTATGTATCTCTATGAGTCTCTATGTATCTCTATGTATCTCTATGTATCTCTATGTGTCTCTATGTATCTCTATGGGTCTCTATGTATCTCTATGTATCTCTATGAGTCTCTATGTATCTCTATGTATCTCTATGGGTCTCTATGTATCTCTATGTATCTCTATGTGTCTCCGTGGGTCTCTATGTATCTCTATGTATCTCTATGTATGTCTATGAGTCTCTATGTATCTCTATGGGTCTCTATGTATCTCTATGTATCTCTATGTATGTCTATGTATCTCTATGTATCTCTATGGGTCTCTATGTATCTCTATGTGTCTCTGTGGGTCTCTCTTTCCTCACCTGCACGAGGTCTGCGAGGCCGATGTATCCCTCCGCATGCGCCAAAGTCGAAGTGGGCGGGGCGACTTGGGGGGGGCGGGGGGCGTGACCGAAGTGGCGGAAGCGGCGGCAACTGAGGCGGTGAAGCGGCCCAACCAGCGCGCGGCGCGCGCCGTTGCCCCGCCCCCTTTTCTCTCCCACGGCCCCGCCCCCGTCGCCCAAGCGCCTTGCCCCTCCCCGTTCGCTCAAAACGCCCCGCCCACCGTTGCGCTCCTTGGCCACGCCCCCGCCCCGCCCCTCACGCACCCCCCCCCGCACTGACCCCGCCCCGTCGCGCCCGGAGTGGAAGTGAAGGCACGGCGGCCATGTTGGGTAGGGCAGGGGGGGGCTGTCTGTGAGTGTCTATGAGTGTCTATGGGTCTCTGTGGGTCTCTATGAGTGTCTATGGGTCTCTGTGGGTCTCTATGAGTGTCTATGGGCCTCTATGGGCCTCTGTGGGTCTCTGTGGGTCTCTATGGGTGTGGGTCTCTATGGGTCTCTGTGGGTCTCTATGAGTGTCTATGGGTTTCTGTGGGTCTCTATGAGTGTCTATGGGTTTATGTGGGTCTCTATGAGTGTCTATGGGTGTTTGTGGGTCTCTTTGGGTCTCTGTGGGTCTCTTTGGGTCTCTATGGGTGTGGGTCTCTATGGGTCTCTGTGGGTTTCTATGAGTGTGGGTCTCTATGAGTGTCTATGGGCCTCTGTGGGTCTCTATGAGTGTCTATGGGTCTCTGGGTCTCTATGGGTCTCTATGGGTCTCTATGTGTCTCTATGTGTCTCTATGAGCATGTGTCTCTATGTATCTCTATGAGTCTCTATGGGACTCTATGTATATCTATGTATCTCTATGAGTGTGGGTCTCTATGTGTCTCTATGTATCTCTCTGTGTCTCTATGTATCTCTATGTGTCTCTATGTGTCACTATGTATCTCTATGAGTCTCTATTGGTTTCTATGTATCTCTATGTATCTCTATGAGTGTGGGTCTCTATGTATCTCTATGTGTCTCTATGGGTCTCTGTGGGTCTCTATGTATCTCTATGTGTCTCTATGGGTCTCTATGTATCTCTATGTGTCTCTATGGGTCTCTATGTATCTCTATGTGTCTCTATGGGTCTCTATGTGTCTCTATGGGTCTCTATGTATCTCTATGTGTCTCTATGGGTCTCTATGTGTCTCTATGTGTCTCTATGTGTCTCTATGGGTCTCTATGTGTCTCTATGTGTCTCTATCTATCTCTATGGGTCTCTATGTGTCTCTATGTGTCTCTATGAGTATGTGTCTCTATGGGTCTCTATGTGTCTCTATGGGTCTCTATGTGTCTCTATGTGTCTCTATGAGTATGTGTCTCTATGGGTCTCTATGTGTCTCTATGTATTTCTATGTGTCTCTATGTATCTCTATGGGTCTCTGTGTCTCTATGTGTCTCTATGTATCTCTATGTATCTCTATGTGTCTCTATGTATCTCTATGGGTCTCTATGTATCTCTATGTATCTCTATGTATGTCTATGGGTCTCTATGTATCTCTATGGGTCTCTATGTATCTCTATGTATCTCTATGGGTCTCTATGCATCTTTATGTATCTCTATGTATGTCTATGGGTCTCTATGTATCTCTATGGGTCTCTATGTATCTCTATGTGTCTCTATGTTTCTCTATGTATCTCTATGAGTCTCTATGTATGTCTATGAGTCTCTATGTATCTCTATGGGTCTCTATGTATCTCTATGTATCTCTATGGGTCTCTATGTATCTCTATGTATCTCTATGTGTCTCTATGTTTCTCTATGTATCTCTATGAGTCTCTATGTATGTCTATGAGTCTCTATGTATCTCTATGGGTCTCTATGTATCTCTATGTATCTCTATGAGTCTCTATGTATCTCTATGGGTCTCTATGTATCTCTATGTGTCTCTATGTATCTCTATGTATCTCTATGAGTCTCTATGTATCTCTATGTATCTCTATGGGTCTCTATGTATCTCTATGTATCTCTATGTATCTCTATGAGTCTCTATGTATCTCTATGTATCTCTATGGGTCTCTATGTATCTCTATGGGTCTCTATGTATCTCTATGGGTCTCTATGTATCTCTATGTATGTCTATGAGTCTCTATGTATCTCTATCGGTCTCTATGTATCTCTATGTGTCTCTATGTATCTCTATGAGTCTCTATGTATCTCTATGTATCTCTATGTGTCTCTGTGGGTCTCTATGTATCTCTATGTGTCTCTGTGGGTCTCTATGTATCTCTATGTATCTCTATGGGTCTCTATGTATCTCTATGTATCTCTATGTGTCTCTATGTGTCTCTATGTGTCTCTATGTATCTCTATGAGTCTCTATGGGTCTCTATGTATCTCTATGTATCTCTATGTGTCTCTATGTATCTCTATGTATCTCTATGGGTCTCTATGTATCTCTATGGGTCTCTATGTATCTCTATGTATCTCTATGGGTCTCTATGTATCTCTATGTATGTCTATGAGTCTCTATGTATCTCTATCGGTCTCTATGTATCTCTATGTGTCTCTATGTATCTCTATGAGTCTCTATGTATCTCTATGTATCTCTATGTGTCTCTGTGGGTCTCTATGTATCTCTATGTGTCTCTGTGGGTCTCTATGTATCTCTATGTATCTCTATGGGTCTCTATGTATCTCTATGTATCTCTATGTGTCTCTATGTGTCTCTATGTATCTCTATGAGTCTCTATGGGTCTCTATGTATCTCTATGTATCTCTATGTGTCTCTATGTATCTCTATGGGTCTCTGTGGGTCTCTATGTATCTCTATGTATCTCTATGTGTCTCTATGTATCTCTATGTATCTCTATGTATCTCTATGTGTCTCTATGTATCTCTATGGGTCTCTGTGGGTCTCTCTTTCCTCACCTGCACGAGGTCTGCGAGGCCGATGTATCCCTCCGCATGCGCCAAAGTCGAAGTGGGCGGGGCGACTTGGGGGGGGCGGGGGGCGTGACCGAAGTGGCGGAAGCGGCGGCAACTGAGGCGGTGAAGCGGCCCAACCAGCGCGCGGCGCGCGCCGTTGCCCCGCCCCCTTTTCTCTCCCACGGCCCCGCCCCCGTCACCCACGCGCCTTGCCCCTCCCCGTTCGCTCAAAACGCCCCGCCCACCGTTGCGCTCCTTGGCCACGCCCCAGCCCCGCCCCTCACGCACCCCCCCCCCCCGCACTGACCCCGCCCCGTCGCGCCCGGAGTCGAAGTGAAGGCACGGCGGCCATGTTGGGTAGGGCAGGGGGGGGTGTGTCTGTGACTATCTATGAGTGTCTATGGGTCTCTGTGGGTCTCTATGAGTCTCTGTGGGTCTCTATGGGTCTCTATGAGTGTCTATGGGTCTCTATGGGTCTCTATGGGTGTGGGTCTCTATGGGTCTCTGTGGGCCTCTGTGGGTCTCTATGAGTGTCTATGGGTCTCTATGGGTCTCTGTGGGTCTCTATGAGTGTCTATGGGTCTCTATGGGTCTCTGTGGGTCTCTATGAGTGTATATGGGTCTATGTGGGTCTCTATGGGTCTCTGTGGGTCTCTATGGGTCTCTGTGGGTCTCTATGAGTGTCTATGGGTCTCTGTGGGTCTCTATGAGTGTCTATGAGCCTCTGTGGGTCTCTATGGGTCTCTATGAGTGTCTATGGGTCTCCATGGGTCTCTGTGGTTCTCTATGGGTCTCTGTGGGTCTCTATGGGTCTCTGTGGGTCTCTTTGGGTCTCTGTGGGCCTCTGTGGGTCTCTGTGGGTCTCTATGAGTGTCTATGGGTCTCTGTGGGTCTCTATGGGTGTGGGTCTCTATGGGTCTCTATGAGTGTCTATGGGTCTTTGTGGGTCTTTGTGGGTCTCTATGGGTGTCTGTGGGTCTCTATGGGTCTCTGTGGGTCTCTATGAGTGTCTATGGGTCTCTGTGGGTCTCTATCGGTCTCTGTGGTTCTCTATGAGTCTCTGTGGGTCTCTATAAGTGTCTATGGGTCTCTATGTATCTCTATGGGTGTCTGTGGGTCTCTATGGGTCTCTGTGGGTCTCTATGGGTCTCTGTGGGTCTCTCTGGGTCTCTATGAGTGTCTATGGGTCTCTGTGGGTCTCTATGGGTCTCTGTGGTTCTCTATGGGTCTCTGTGGGTCTCTATAAGTGTCTATGGGTCTCTATGTATCTCTATGGGTGTCTGTGGGTCTCTATGGGTCTCTGTGGGTCTCTATGGGTCTCTGTGGTTCTCTGTGGGTCTCTGTGGGTCTCTGTGGGTCTCTATAAGTGTCTATGGGTCTCTGTGGGTCTCTGTCAGTGTGGGTCTCTATGTATCTCTATGTGTCTCCATGTATCTCTATGGGTCTCTGTGTATCTCTATGTGTCTCTATTTATCTCTATGTATCGCTATGGGTCTATGGGTCTCTATGCGTCTCTGTGGGTCTCTATGTATATCTATGTATCTCTATGGGTCTCTATGCGTCTCTATGGGTCTATGTGTCTCTATGTGTCTCTGTGGGTCTCTATGTATCTCTATGTATCTCTATGGGTTTCTATGTATCTCTGTGTGTCTCTATGTGTCTCTATGGGTCTCTATGTGACTCTGTGTATCTCTATGTGTCTCTATGGGTCGCTTTGGTATATAAGTGAGATACACAGAGATACATAGAGATCCATTCAGTATAGTAGCGTAGTGTGTAGTAGTGTAGTGTATAGTAGTGTAGTGTATAGCAGTGTAGTGTATAGTGTAGTGTATAGTAGTGTAGTGTATAGTAGTAGTGTAGTGTATAGCAGTTTATTGAAAGAGGTTTATTGAAACAGGTTTATTGAAAAAGTTTATTGAAACAGGTTTATTAGGAGTGTAGCATATAGCAGTGTAGTGTCAAGTGTATAGTAGTGTAGCATATAGTAGTGTAGCGTATAGTGTAGTAGTGTGTAGTGTAGTAGTGTGTAGTGTAGTAGTGTGTAGTGTAGTAGTGTATAGTGTAGTAGTGTAGTGTAGTAGTGTGTAGTGTAGTAGTGTATAGTGCAGTAGTGTATAGTGTAGTAGTGTATATTGTAGTAGTGTATAGTGTAGTAGTGTATAGTGTAGTCGTGTATAGTGTAGTGTAGTCGTGAATACTGTAGTAGTGTATAGTGTAGTGTAGTAGTGTATAGTGTAGTGTATAGTATGGTAGTGTATAGTGTAGTAGTGTAGAGTGTAGTGTAGTAGTGTATAGTGTAGTGTAGTAGTGTATAGTGTAGTAGTGTATAGTGTAGTGTAGTGTATAGTGTGGAAGTGTATAGTGTAGTAGTGTATAGTGTAGTAGTGTATAGTGTAGTAGTGTATCGTGTAGTGTATAGTGTAATGTAGCAGTGTATAGTGTAGTGTATAGTGTAGTAGTGTATAGTGTAGTAGTGTATAGTGTAGTGTATAGTGTAGTGTAAAGTGTAGTAGTGTAATAGTGTATAGTGTAGTGTAGTAGTGTATAGTATAGTAGTGTATAGTATCGTGTAGTAGTGTATAGTGTAGTAGTGTATAGTGTAGTAGTGTATAGTGTAGTAGTGTATAGTGTAGTAGTGTATAGTGTAGTGTAGTGTATAGTATGGTAGTGTATAGTGTAGTAGTGTATAGTGTAGTAGTGTATTGTGTAGTGTAGTGTATAGTGTAGTAGTGTATAGTGTAGTGTATAGTGTAGTGTATATTGTAGTGTATAGTGTATTGTGTTGTGTAGTGTATAGTGTAGTGTATGGTGTAGTGTATAGTATAGTGTATAGTGTAGTAGTGTAGTGTATAGTGTAGTAGTGTATAGTGTAGTAGTGTATAGTGTAGTTTATACTGTAGTAGTGTATAGTGTAGTAGTGTATAGTGTAGTAGTGTATAGTGTAGTAGTGTATAGTGTAATAATGTAGTGTATAGTGTAGTAGTGTATAGTGTAGTGTAGTAGTGTATAGTGTAGTAGTGTATTAGTGTTTAGTGTGATAGTGTATAGTGTAGTAGTGTATAGTGTAGTAGTGTATAGTGTAGTAGTGTATAATGTAGTAGTGTAGTAGTGTATAGTGTAGTAGTGTATAGTGTAGTGTATAGTGTAGTGTATAGTGTAGTAGTGTAGTGTATAGTGTAGTATATAGTGTGTAGTGTAGTAGTGCATAGTGTAGTAGTGTATAGTGTAGTAGTGTAGTGTAGTAGTGTATAGTGTAGTAGTGTATAGTGCAGTAGTGTAGAGTGTAGTAGTGTATATTGTAGTAGTGTATAGTGTAGTAGTGTATAGTGTAGTAGTGTATAGTGTAGTAGTGTAGTGTATAGTGTAGTAGTGTATAGTGTAGTAGTGTAGTGTAGTGTATAGTGTAGTAGTGTATAGTGTAGTGTATAGTGTAGTAGTGTATAGTGTAGTGGTGTATAGTGTAGTAGTGTATAGTGTAGTGTATAGTGTAGTAGTGTATAGTGTAGTAGTATATAGTGTAGTAGTGTATAGTGTAGTAGTGTAGTAGTGTATAGTGTAGTGTAGTAGTGTATAGTGTAGTATTGTATAGTGTAGTGTAGTGTATAATGTAGTAGTGTATAGTGTTGTAGTGTATAGTGTAGTGTATAGTGTAGTAGTGTATAGTGTAGTAGTGTATAGTGTAGTGTAGTAGTGTATAGTGTAGTGTATAGTGTAGTGCAGTAGTGTATAGTGTAGTAGCGTATAGTGTAGTAGTGTATAGTGTAGTGTATAGTGTAGTAGTGTATAGTGTAGTAGTGTATCGTGTAGTAGTGTATAGTGTAGTAGTGTATAGTGTAGTAGTGTATAGTGTAGTAGTGTATAGTGTAGTAGTGTAGTGTATAGTGTAGTAGTGTATAGTGTAGTAGTGTATAGTGTAGTAGTGTATAGTGTAGTAGTGTATAGTGTAGTAGTGTATAGTGTAGTGGTGTATAGTGTAGTAGTGTATAGTGTAGTAGTGTATAGTATAGTATATAGTGTAGTAGTGTATAGTGTAGTGGTGTATAGTGTAGTGGTGTATAGTGTGGTAGTGTATAGTGTAGTAGTGTATAGTGTAGTAGTGTATAGTGTAGTAGTGTATAGTGTAGTAGTGTATAGTGTAGTAGTGTATAGTGTAGTAGTGTATAGTATAGTATATAGTGTAGTAGTGTATAGTGTAGTGGTGTATAGTGTAGTGGTGTATAGTGTGGTAGTGTATAGTGTAGTAGTGTATAGTGTAGTAGTGTATAGTGTAGTAGTGTATAGTGTAGTAGTGTATAGTGTAGTAGTGTACAGTGTAGTAGTGTATAGTGTAGTAGTGTAGTGTATAGTAGTGTATAGTGTAGTAGTGTATAGTGTAGTAGTGTAGTAGTGTATAGTGTAGTAGTGTATAGTGTAGTAGTGTATAGTGTAGTAGTGTATAGTGTAGTAGTGTATAGTGTAGTGGTGTATAGTGTAGTAGTGTATAGTGTAGTAGTGTATAGTGATTAGTGTAGTAGTGTATAGTGTAGTAGTGTATAGTGTAGTAGTGTATAGTGTAGTAGTGTATAGTGTAGTGGTGTATAGTGTAGTAGTGTATAGTGTAGTAGTGTATAGTGTAGTGTATAGTGTAGTAATGTATAGTGTAGTAGGGTATAGTGTAGTAGTGTATAATGTAGTAGTGTAGTAGTGTATAGTGTAGTAGTGTATAGTGTAGTGTATAGTGTAGTGTATAGTGTAGTAGTGTAGTGTATAGTGTAGTATATAGTGTATAGTGTAGTAGTGCATAGTGTAGTAGTGTATAGTGTAGTAGTGTAGTGTAGTAGTGTATAGTGTAGTAGTGTATAGTGCAGTAGTGTAGAGTGTAGTAGTGTATATTGTAGTAGTGTATAGTGTAGTAGTGTATAGTGTAGTAGTGTATAGTGTAGTAGTGTAGTGTATAGTGTAGTAGTGTATAGTGTAGTAGTGTAGTGTAGTGTATAGTGTAGTAGTGTATAGTGTAGTGTATAGTGTAGTAGTGTATAGTGTAGTGGTGTATAGTGTAGTAGTGTATAGTGTAGTGTATAGTGTAGTAGTGTATAGTGTAGTAGTATATAGTGTAGTAGTGTATAGTGTAGCAGTGTATAGTGTAGTAGTGTATAGTGTAGTAGTGTAGTAGTGTATAGTGTAGTGTAGTAGTGTATAGTGTAGTAGTGTATAGTGTAGTGTAGTGTATAATGTAGTAGTGTATAGTGTTGTAGTGTATAGTGTAGTGTATAGTGTAGTAGTGTATAGTGTAGTAGTGTATAGTGTAGTGTAGTAGTGTATAGTGTAGTGTATAGTGTAGTGCAGTAGTGTATAGTGTAGTAGCGTATAGTGTAGTAGTGTATAGTGTAGTGTATAGTGTAGTAGTGTATAGTGTAGTAGTGTATCGTGTAGTAGTGTATAGTGTAGTAGTGTATAGTGTAGTAGTGTATAGTGTAGTAGTGTATAGTGTAGTAGTGTAGTGTATAGTGTAGTAGTGTATAGTGTAGTAGTGTATAGTGTAGTAGTGTATAGTGTAGTAGTGTATAGTGTAGTAGTGTATAGTGTAGTGGTGTATAGTGTAGTAGTGTATAGTGTAGTAGTGTATAGTATAGTATATAGTGTAGTAGTGTATAGTGTAGTGGTGTATAGTGTAGTGGTGTATAGTGTGGTAGTGTATAGTGTAGTAGTGTATAGTGTAGTAGTGTATAGTGTAGTAGTGTATAGTGTAGTAGTGTATAGTGTAGTAGTGTATAGTGTAGTAGTGTATAGTGTAGTAGTGTATAGTATAGTATATAGTGTAGTAGTGTATAGTGTAGTGGTGTATAGTGTAGTGGTGTATAGTGTGGTAGTGTATAGTGTAGTAGTGTACAGTGTAGTAGTGTATAGTGTAGTAGTGTATAGTGTAGTAGTGTATAGTGTAGTAGTGTACAGTGTAGTAGTGTATAGTGTAGTAGTGTAGTGTATAGTAGTGTATAGTGTAGTAGTGTATAGTGTAGTAGTGTATAGTGTAGTAGTGTATAGTGTAGTAGTGTATAGTGTAGTAGTGTATAGTGTAGTAGTGTATAGTGTAGTAGTGTATAGTGTAGTAGTGTATAGTGTAGTGGTGTATAGTGTAGTAGTGTATAGTGTAGTAGTGTATAGTGATTAGTGTAGTAGTGTATAGTGTAGTAGTGTATAGTGTAGTAGTGTATAGTGTAGTAGTGTATAGTGTAGTGGTGTATAGTGTAGTAGTGTATAGTGTAGTAGTGTATAGTGTAGTGTATAGTGTAGTAATGTATAGTGTAGTAGGGTATAGTGTAGTAGTGTATAGTGTAGTAGTGTATAGTGTAGTAGTGTATAGTGTAGTGGTGTATAGTGTAGTAGTGTATAGTGTAGTAGTGTATAGTGTAGTGTATAGTGTAGTAATGTATAGTGTAGTAGGGTATAGTGTAGTAGTGTATAGTGTAGTAGTGTATAGTGTAGTAGTGTATAGTGTAGTAGTGTATAGTGTAGTAGTGTATAGTGTAGTAGTGTATAGTGTAGTAGTGCATAGTGTAGTAGTGTATGGTGTAGTAGTGTAGTGTATAGTGTAGTGTAGTAGTGTATAGTGTAGTGTATAGTGTAGTAGTGTGTAGTGTAGTAGTGTATAGTGTAGTAGTGTATAGTGTAGTGTATAGTGTAGTGTATAGTGTAGTAGTGTATAGTGTAGTATAGTGTAGTGTATAGTGTAGTGTATAGTGTATAGTAGTGTATAGTGTAGTGTATAGTGTAGTGTATAGTGTAGTGTATTCATGAGGTCAAGATGGGGGCAGGTGCTGAGCGATGACTTTGCGAGTTTCATCGTCGATGGAACTCGGAAAGGCGATGGAGAAGGCGATGATCAGGTCACCCCTTCCACCACCTCTGCCTACCACTCCACTACCTCCTCCATTACCTCCTCCACCTCCTCCACCTACCACTCCACTACCTCCTCCACCTACTCCACCTACCACTCCACTACCTCTACTACCTCCTACTCCGCCTACCACTCCACTACCTCCTCCTCCTCCGCCTACCACTCCACTACCTCCTCCACCTCCTCCACCTACCACTCCACTACCTCCTCCATTACCTCCTCCACCGACTCCACCTACCACTCCACTACCTCTACTACCTCCTACTCCGCCTACCACTCCACTACCACCTCCACCTCCTCTGCCTACCACTCCACTACCTCCTCCATTACCTCCTCCACCTACTCCGCCTACCACTCCACTACCTCTACTACCTCCTCCTCCTGCTCCACTACCTCCTCCACTACCTCCACTACCTCCACCACCACCACGACCTCCACTACGAGCACCTCCTCCTCCTCCTCGGGGTGGTGCAGGTGGTGCAGGTGGTGCAGGTGGTGCAGGTGGTGCGTGTCGTGTGGCTGGTGGCGGTGTGGGTAGTCCCTCTCCCCGTAGACGCTTCACGGTGCTGGGCGTGAGGATGGAGCGGCAAGGCAGGGGGAGAATTCGGCCGGACAGCGTGGGGACGGATACCGTGCACCCACACAGAGCCTAGTTAGACACACACACGCAGATAGACACACAGACATAGACACACACACACACATAGACACACAACAACAACAACAACAACCGCCATTCGCCACTAAGTGGCGGTGACGTCACCACGACGCTTGTGCCAGGCTATGTGCACCCTGAGGCCACGTGAAGTGTCGAACGCCCGCTGGCAGGAGGTCACGGGGCAGACCCAGGTGCCACGGGTCGACTGACTGAGATGACTACTGGCTGATGCACCACCTGTGCCCCCTACTGTGCCAACCTGCTGTGCTTTAGCCACCCGGCGCTCCGCTCGTTGTTTTGAGCGTCGCTCCTCCGCCCTCCGTTGTTGTTGGAGGGCGACTACCTCCAACTGCCCAGTAGCATCCTTCACGAGCCTCCTCCACAGAGGTCGATCTTGACACCGCTGGTACCGGTCATCGGCAAGTCCACTCAGCTCCACGTCCTCCTGTACCACATCACTCCATCTCTTCTCAAGCCTGTGCCGCGCCCGTTTAGCCCCCTCGATCCGGCCGAACAAAAGCTGTTTCGGCATGCGGTGACCCAGCCAACGCAGCCTTGCCTGCCGGAGGAGCTCACCGATGGGACCTTGCCCAGATCTTTCAAGGATTTGTGAGCTCCTCACACAATCCAGCCTGGTTAAACCCAGGATGGATAGTTAGCAGGCTAGCCTAAATATTTCTAACCGGCAAAGATGTTCCATTAGGGGGGTCCACGTTTCGCAAGCGTAGAGAAGGGAGGGAATGACCGTGGCTGAGAAGACCTGACGCTTCGTGTGGAGCGACAGACCAGGTAGCTTCCACACAGCGTTATGCAACCGATGAAAAGATAATGCCGCTCGACCGATTTGGAGCGAGACCTCTGCTGTCAAATCGGAGCCGGTCATAAGAATACTGCCCAGGTATTTGGAAACAACTAACACTGATTTTAACCAGTGACATGCATGTCAAAAATGTTATAAATTGATTTGCATTTTAATGAGGGAAATAAGTATTTGATCCCCTCTCAATCAGAAAGATTTCTGGCTCCCAGGTGTCTTTTATATAGGTAACGAGCTGAGATTAGGAGCACACTCTTAAAGGGAGTGCTCCTATTCTCAGCTTGTTACCTGTATAAAAGACACCTGTCTATAGAAGCAATAAATCAATCAGATTACAAACTCTCCACCATGGCCAAGACCAAAGAGCTCTCCAAGGATGTCAGGGACAAGATTGTAGACCTACACAAGGCTGGAATGGGCTACAAGACCATTGCCAAGCAGCTTGGTGAGAAGGTGACAACAGTTGGTGCGATCATTCGCAAATAGAAGAAACACAATAGAACTGTCATTCTCCCTCGGCCTGGGGCTCCATGCAAGATCTCACCTCGTGGAGTTGCAATGATCATGAGAACGGTGAGGAATCAGCCCAGAACTACACGGGAGGATCTTGTCAACGATCTCAAGGCAGCTGGGACCATAGTCACCAAGAAAACAATTGGTAACACACTACGCCGTGAAGGACTGAAATCCTGCAGCGCCCGCAAGGTCCCCTTGCTCAAGAAAGCACATATACATGCCCGTCTGAAGTTTGCCAATGAACATCTGAATGATTCAGAGGACAACTGGGTGAAAGTGTTGTGGTCAGATGAGACCAAAATGGAGCTCTTTGGCATCAACTCAACTCGCCGTGTTTGGAGGAGGAGGAATGCTGCCTATGACCCCAAGAACACCATCCCCACCGTCAAACATGGAGGTGGAAACATTATGCTTTGGGGGTGTTATTCTGCTAAGGGGACAGGACAACTTCACCGCATCAAAGGGACAATGGACGGGGTGAGAACCTCCTTCCCTCAGCCAGGGCATTGAAAATGGGTCGTGGATGGGTATTCCAGCATGACAATGACCCAAAACACACGGCCAAGGCAACAAAGGAGTGGCTCAAGAAGAAGCACATCAAGGTCCTGGAGTGGCCTAGCCAGTCTCCAGACCCTAATCCCATAGAAAATCTGTGGAGGGAGCTGAAGGTTCGAGTTGCCAAACATCAGCTTCGAAACCTTAATGACTTGGAGAAGATCTGCAAAGAGGAGTGGGACAAAATCCCTTCTGAGATGTGTGCAAACCTGGTGGCCAACTACAAGAAACATCTGACCTCTGTGATTGCCAACAAGGGTTTTGCCACCAAGTACTAAGTCATGTTTTGCAGAGGGGTCAAATACTTATTTCCCTCATTAAAATGCAAATCAATTCATAACATTTTTGACATGCGTTTTTCTGGATTTTGTTGTTGTTATTCTGTCTCTCACTGTTCAAATAAACTTACCATTAAAATTATAAACTGATCATTTATTTGTCAGTGGGCAAATGTACAAAATCAGCAGGGGATCAAATACTTTTTTTCCCTCAATGTAGTAGTAGTTAGTAATAGTTATAGTATTAGTAGTAATAGCAGTAGTTATAGTTAGTAATAGTTATAGTAGTAATAGTTAGTAGTAGTTATAGTTAGTAGTAGTAATAGTAGTTATAGTTTGTAATAGTAGTAGTAGTTAGTAGTTATAGTTAGTAGTAATAGTTAGTAATAGTAGTAATAGTAGTTATAGTTAGTAGTAATAGTATTAGTAGCTAAAGTAGTAATAGTTAGTAGTTAAAGTGAGTAGTTATAGTTAGTATTAGTTAGTAGTTAAAGTTAGTAATAGTTGGTAGTTAAAGTTAGTAGTTATAGTTAGTAGTAGTTATCGTTAGAAGTAGTTAGTAGTAATGGTGAGTATGGGTTAGTAATAGTAGTAATAGTACTAATAATAGTAATAGTACTAGCAATAGTAGTACTAGTATTAGTACTAGTAATAATAGTACCAGTAGTAGTATTAGTACTAGTAATAGTAGTACTAGTAATAGTAGTAATAGTACTAATAATAGTATTAGTACTAGTAATAGTACTAGTAGTAGTATTAGTACTAGTAATAGTAGTACTAGTAGTAGTATTAGTACTAGCAATAGTAGTACTAGTAGTATTAGTACTAGTATTAGTAGTAGTACTAGTAATAATAGTAGCACTATTAGTACTAGCAATAGTAGTACTACTAGTAGTACTAGTAATAGTAGTATTAGTACTAGTAATAGTAGTATTAGTACTAGCAATAGTAGTACTACTAGTAGTAATAGTAGTAGTATTAGTAATAGTACTAGTAGTATTAGTACGAGTGATAGTACTAGTAGTAGTATTAGTACTAGTACTGGTAGTAGTACTAGTATTAGTACTAGTAGTATTAGTACTAGTAGTAGTATTAGTACTAGTAATAGTACTAGTAACAGTAGTACTAGTATTAGTAATAGTAGTATTAGTACTAGTAATAGTAGTACTGGTAGTAGTATTAGTACTAGTAGTAGTATTAGTACTAGTAATAGTACTAGTAACAGTAGTATTAGTAATAGTAGTATTAGTACTAGTAATAGTAGTACTAGTAGTAGTATTAGTAATAGTAGTACTAGTAATAGTAGTACTAGTAGTAGTACTAGTAATAGTAGTACTAGTAGTAATAGTATTAGTAATAGTACTACTAGTAAAAGTACTAGTAATAGTAGTACTAGTAGTAATAGTACTAGTAATAGTAGTATTAGTACTAGTAATAGTAGTACTAGTATTAGTACTAGTAATAGTAGTACTAGTAGTAGTACTAGTAATAGTAGTACTAGTAGTAATAGTATTAGTACTAGTAGTATTAGTAATAGTACTAGTAATAGTATTAGTACTAGTAATAGTAGTACTAGTTATAGTAGTATTAGTACTAGTAATAGTAGTACTAGTAGTATTAGTACTAGTAATAGTAGTACTAGTAGTATTAGTACTAGTAATAGTAGTACTAGTAGTATAAGTACTAGTAATAGTAGTTCTAGTAGTACTAGTAATAGTAGTACTAGTAGTATTAGTAATAGTAGTAATAGTATTGGTACTAGTAATAGTAGTACTAGTAATAGTAGTACTATTAGTACTAGTATTAGTACTAGTAATAGTAGTATTAGTAATAGTAGTATTAGTACTAGTAATAGTAGTTCTAGTAGTTTTAGTACTAGTAATAGTAGTACTAGTAATAGTAGTATTAGTACTAGTAATAGTAGTTCTAGTAGTTTTAGTACTAGTAATAGTAGTACTAGTAGTATTAGTAGTAATAGTATTGGTACTAGTAATAGTAGTACTAGTAATAGTAGTACTATTAGTAATAGTATTAGTACTAGTAACAGTAGTATTAGTAATAGTAGTAATAGTATTGGTACTAGTAATAGTAGTACTAGTAGTAATAGTATTAGTACTAGTAATAATAGTACTAGTAATAGTATTGGTACTAGTAATAGTAGTACTACTAGTAGTAATAGTATTGGTACTAGTAATAGTAGTAATAGTAGTACTACTAGTAATAGTATTAGTACTAGTAATAGTAGTATTAGTAATAGTAGTAATAGTATTGGTACTAGTAATAGTAGTACTAGTAGTAATAGTATTAGTACTAGTAATAGTAGTACTAGTAGTATTAGTAATAGTAGTAATAGTATTGGTACTAGTAATAGTACTAGTAATAGTATTGGTACTAGTAATAGTAGTACTAGCAGTAATAGTATTAGTACTAGTAATAATAGTACTAGTAATAGTATTGGTACTAGTAATAGTAGTAGTAATAGTAGTATTAGTACTAGTAATAGTACTAGTAATAGTAGTATTAGTAATAGTAGTAATAGTATTGGTACTAGTAATAGTAGTACTAGTAGTAATAGTATTAGTACTAGTAATAATAGTACTAGTAATAGTATTGGTACTAGTAATAGTAGTACTACTAGTAGTAATAGTAGTAGTATTAGTACTAGTAATAGTACTAGTAGTAGTATTAGTAATAGTAGTAATAGTATTGGTACTAGTAATAGTAGTACTAGTAATAGTAGTACTACTAGTAATAGTATTAGTACTAGTAATAGTAGTATTAGTAATAGTAGTAATAGTATTGGTACTAGTAATAGTAGTACTAGTAGTAATAGTATTAGTACTAGTAATAGTAGTACTAGTAGTATTAGTAATAGTAGTAATAGTATTGGTACTAGTAATAGTACTAGTAATAGTATTGGTACTAGTAATAGTAGTACTAGCAGTAATAGTATTAGTACTAGTAATAATAGTACTAGTAATAGTATTGGTACTAGTAATAGTAGTACTAGTAATAGTAGTATTAGTACTAGTAATAGTAGTACTAGTAGTATTAGTAATAGTAGTAATAGTATTGGTACTAGTAATAGTAGTAATAGTAGTAATGGTACTAGTAATAGTATTAGTACTAGTAATAACAGTACTAGTAATAGTATTAGTACTAGTAATAGTATTAGTACTAGTAATAATAGTACTAGTAATAGTATTGGTACTAGTAATAATAGTACTAGTAGTATTAGTACTAGTAGTATTAGTAGTACTAGTAATAATTGTACTAGTAATAGTATTGGTACTAGTAATAGTACTAGTAGTACTAGTATTAGTACTAGTAATACTAGTACTAGTAATAGTATTGGTACTAGTAATAGTAGTACTAGCAGTAATAGTATTAGTACTAGTAATAATAGTACTAGTAATATTATTGGTACTAGTAATAGTAGTAATAGTACTAGTAGTAATAGTCTTGGTACTAGTATTAGTAGTACTAGTAATAGTATTGGTCCTAGTAATAGTAGTACTAGCAGTAATAGTATTAGTAATAATAGTACTAGTAATAGTATTGGTACTAGTAATAGTATTAGTACTAGTAATAGTGTTGGTACTAGTAATAGTAGTAATAGTACTAGTAGTAATAGTATTGGTACTAGTAGTATTAGTAGTACTAGTAATAGTATTGGTCCTAGTAATAGTAGTACTAGCAGTAATAGTATTAATAATAATAGTACTAGTAATAGTATTGGTCCTAGTAATAGTAGTACCAGCAGTGTGTCTCACCTCTGTGAGACTGATGTGCGCCGTGTAGATGACATTCGCCCCATCTCTGGTGAAGTGAGCATGTGGCAAAATCTTCACCACCACCTCCATCGTCATCATCGCATCACCACCACCATCACCACCACCATCGCCACCACCATCACCACCACCATCATCACCAGCATCACCATCACGGGCAGTGCGAGCGATTAGCCGGGAGCCATCGACAGCACCCACAGGGACCTGGGGGTAAGAGTGGAGGTTTGATAGCAGGTTATGGCGTGGAGGGTAACTAGGAGACAGATACACACACACACACACAGACACACAGTGACACACACACACAGACACACACAGACACACAGTGACACACACACAGAGACACACACACACACAGACACACACACAGACACACACACAGACGATTGGGAGTTGTGAGGGTGGAGTGTCCGATGGTACAAAATACCCAGGCAGGTGCTTAGTTTTGGTGGGGATGATGGTAAGGCCCCATCTCTTAGTGGCACGCTCCAGTCTCAGCAGCAGCGTCTCCAACTCCTCCTCTGAATGAGCAGCTATTATCAAATCATCGGCATACATAACGTGGTTGGGCAATAGGGAGCCATCCCTTGACCGCACCCGGGCATCGATTAGCCTCCCATTATATCTGTACCAAATGGAGATTCCCCCGGTACAGCTATTGAAGGCTTCACGAACTACGTGGTCAAAATAGATGTTAAATAATGTGGGAGCCAGAGGACATCCCTGTCGCACCCCAAGGTGTACACAGAATGGCTCTGACTCCTGGCCACGTAGTTTTACCCGGGCCCGCTCACCATCATGAAGGTCCTTAATGATCGTGAGCAGGGGGTCAGGGACTCCAAAAGCACGAAGAACAACCCAGAGCCCAGGCCTACTGATGATGTCATAGGCCTTGACCAGGTCAATAAAGCAGAGATGTAGGTCTTGTTGGAATTCCCTACACCTCTGCTGTAGCAGACGAACAGAAAATATGGCATCTGTGCAGGACCGCCCTTTCCTGAAACCGCATTGGGGCTCCGCAAGCCTCTCCTCAGCGTGCCTGGCAAAGCGATGTTGAATAATCTTTGCCAGGACCTTTCCCGGTACACTGAGGAGTGAGATGCCCCTGTAGTTGTTACAGTCTGTGCGGTCCCCCTTCTTAAAGAGGGGGACCACCAGCGCATCCTTCCAATCCTGCGGAACCCGTCCAGCGGTCCAGACTGTGGTTATGATGTCATATAGGGCAGTCTGTGCACAAACGCCACCCTCATTTAGCATTTCACTTGGGAGACCATCTCTGCCCGATGCCTTTCCTAGTCTCAGACTCCGGATCGCCTTCAGTACTTCCTCAACAGATGGTACTTCAGCCAGCCACTCACAGGGGGTGACTTCTTCCAATATTTGAGGCACCGCAGCCTCAGCAGGGTCATCCCCACTTTGTGCCACGATGCTTTCCTGGCTGAGGGGTTTCCCCTCCCCCAGGACCTCACAGAAATGCTCAGCAAATCTGCGAACCTGTTCCTGGGGGTCGGAGATTGGATCACCGTTTTTTCCCCTAATGATGGTAATAGGTGTGGCGCTGCAGGTTACTATTTTGATGGAGTCAAATAGAGATTTGTGATCGCGGGCCACTGAGGCAGACTCCATTTCCTCAGCAACCCGCGACCACCACCCATCCTTGCAGCGCCTCACGGCTCTCCGAACCTCCGAGCGAAGGCTGTGGTAAGCCTTCTCATTCTCTGACGTGGGATTATGTAGCCGACGACAGTGGGCCTGTCGCTTTTTCTCAGCCATCCTGAACACCTCCTCTGTTAGCCAGGGTCTCTGAGGAGGTCTGGACCGTGTACCCAAAGCAGCCAATGCAGCTGCATGAGTGACAGTCCTAAACCTCGCCCATTTACCCTCGACATCAGGAGGAGTCGGGGACGATGCCAACCCCAGACGCAAGCGATGATGAAATTCTCGCCTGCAACTTCCATCAGCTAGCTGATATCATGCCACTATGGGTGTGAATGGGGCTCTGGGTGTACACCCACCACCGGAGTGGAAGAATGGCAGGCGCATCTTACAGATGACAATTCGATGGTCAGTGGGCAGATCAGCTCCACGGTAGGTCCTGGTGTCAAGGACATGGGCTCGTATCCGCTGTTCCGTCACTATGTAGTCCAGCAGATGTTCTTGCTTGGACCCGGCATGCATCCATGATGTTGTGTGGATGCGCCGATGCTGGAACAGCGTGTTGGTAATTACAAGCCCATGGGCTGCACAAAAATTTAGCAGCTTCCTACCACTGTTGTTGAGCTGATCTGGCCCATGTCTTCAAATCAATCCAGACCAGGTGCCAGCATCATGACCAACTCCGGCATTGAAGTCACCCAACAGAATGACTCTATCCCGAGGGGCCACTTTAGCCAGCACCTGTGACAGGAGGTCATAGAACGCATCTGACTCATCGGCCTTGCCTGCATCCCTCCACGGATGTTCGTCTTCGGTGGGGGCATAAGTAACCACGACCACCACTCCTCGCTTCTGGTTGATGGGATGGCGAGCCCAAAGTAGCCTGGGGCTTACAGCTTCCCACACCTCACCGCCACGCTCCCACGCCCCCTTCATTCTTTTGTTTGGCAGTCTCCTGCCCCGAGTAGAGGACTGTCCACCCCTCATAATTGCAGGAGCCAGAGCTGGTCCACCGGACCTCCTGAATGCCGCATAGATCCAGGCGGTACCGGTCCAGCTCCCGACAGAGGAGTGGGTAGCCTCTCCTCCGCAGTGAGCATTCGAACATTCCACGTGGCCACACGAAGTGGCTTTTCGTTGGTTCTGGAGTAGCCCCGAGGGTAGGTATTCAATCTCCTGGCTCCGCCAATTGGGGTTTGGCCAGGAGACGTCATAGACGCCTGGCCCCCCGGGGCCTCCGGCACAAGCTTATTAGTTACATATTTCAGTCGTGGTTTAGTGGTAGTTAATTGAAGGTGGAGGGGTTACCAGCCCCTCGCACCCATCTAGAGGCCCCCGTTTGACCGTTGTGGTGGTTACAGACGCCATGAGGGGAGGAGCCAATCAAAATTGGCCCTGCCCCAAAGGCACTGACCTCCATAACGTTGCCGACCGACACCACGTGGAGGTAGGAGGTTGTTTTTGTTGGACACACAGACACACACACATAGACACACACGCAGATCGACACACACAGACACACACGCAGATAGACACACAGACACACAGACACACACGCAGATAGACACACAGACACACACAGACACACAGACACATGCACAGACACACACACAGACACAGACACACACGCATATAGACAAACACACACACAGACACAGATACACACACAGACACGCACACACAGACACACACACAGATACACACACACACAGACACACACACAGATACACACACAGACACGCACACACAGGTGTATGTGACACCTGTGTGTGCGTGTCTGTGTGTGTATCTGTGTGTGTGTGTCTGTGTGTGTGTCTGTGTGTGTGTGTGTGTGTCTGTATGTGTCTGTGTGTGTCTATCTGTGTGTGTGTGTCTGTGTGTGTCTGTGTGTGTGCGTTTAATTCGTGGTTTCGTGGTAATTAATTGAAGGTGCTTATGACTGGCTCCAGTTTAACAGCAGAGGTCTCACTCCGAATCAGTCGAGCGGCAATATCTTTTCATCGGTTGCGTAACGCTGTGTGGAAGCTACCTGGTCTGTCGCTCCGCACTAAGCTTCAGGTCTTCTCGGCCACGGTCATTCCCTCCCTTCTCTACGCTTGCGAAACTTGGACCCCCCTAATGGAACATCTTCGCCGGTTAGAAACATTTAGGCTGGCCTGCCTACGATCCATCCTGGGTTTAACCAGACTGGATTGTGTGAGGAGCTCACAAATCCTTGAAAGATCTGGGCAGGGTCCCATCGGTGAGCTCCTCCGGCAGGCAAGGCTGCGATGGCTGGGTCATGTAGCCCGCATGCCCAGCCACCGCATGCCGAAACAGCTTTTGTTTGGCCGGATTGAGGGGGCTAAGCGGGCGCGGCACGGGCTAGAGAAGAGATGGAGTGATGTGGTACAGGAGTACGTGGAGCTGAGTGGACTTGCCGATGACTGGTACCAGCGGTGTCAAGATCGGCCTCTGTGGAGGAGGCTCGTGAAAGATGCTACTGGGCAGTTGGAGGCAGTCGCCCTCCAACAACAACGGAGGGCGGAGGAGCGACGCTCAGAACAACGAGCGGAGCGCCGGGTGGCTAAAGCACAGCAGGTTGGCACAGTAGGGGGCACAGGTGGTGCATCAGCCAGTCATCTCAGTCAGTCGACCCGTGGCACCTGGGTCTGCCCCGTGACCTCCTGCCAGCGGGCGTTCGACACTTCACGTGGCCTCAGGGTGCACATAGCCTGGCACAAGCGTCGTGGTGATGTCACTGCCACTTAGTGGCGAATGGCGGTTGTTGTTGTTGTTGTGTCACTGTGTATGTGTGTCTATGTGTCTGTGTGTGTGTGTCTGTGTGTGTCTGTGTGCGTCTGTCTCGTCACCTGCACGGACAGCTTAGTCCGCCTGCTGTGTCCGTGTCTACCCCGCGTCTCCACGGACAAAGTCTTGGTGGTGCCTGTCAGCAGATCCTCCAGAGACACAGCAACAACCTCGGTGACAGGGGCCTGGAGTGACACACACACAGTGACACACACACAGTGACACACACAGTGACACACACACAGTGACACACACAGTGACACACACACAGTGATACACACAGTGACACGCACACAGTGACACACACACAGTGACACACACAGTGACACACACACAGTGACACACACAGTGACACTCACACAGTGACACACACAGTGACACACACACACAGTGACACACACACAGTGACACACACACAGTGACAACAACAACAACCGCCATTCGCCACTAAGTGGCGGTGACGTCACCACGACGCTTGTGCCAGGCTATGTGCACCCTGAGGCCACGTGAAGTGTCGAACGCCCGCTGGCAGGAGGTCACGGGGCAGACCCAGCAGGTGCCACGGGTCGACTGACTGAGATGACTGGCTGATGCACCACCTGTGCCCCCTACTGTGCCAACCTGCTGTGCTTTAGCCACCCGGCGCTCCGCTCGCTGTTGTGAGCGTCGCTCCTCCGCCCTCCGTTGTTGTTGGAGGGCGACTGCCTCCAACTGCCCAGTAGCATCCTTCACGAGCCTCCTCCACAGAGGCCGATCTTGACACCGCTGGTACCAGTCATCGGCAAGTCCACTCAGCTCCACGTCCTCCTGTACCACATCACTCCATCTCTTCTCTAGCCCGTGCCGCGCCCGCTTAGCCCCCTCAATCCGGCCAAACAAAAGCTGTTTCGGCATGCGGTGGCTGGGCATGCGGGCTACATGACCCAGCCATCGCAGCCTTGCCTGCCGGAGGAGCTCACCGATGGGACCCTGCCCAGATCTTTCAAGGATTTGTGAGCTCCTCACACAATCCAGTCTGGTTAAACCCAGGATGGATCGTAGGCAGGCCAGCCTAAATGTTTCTAACCGGCGAAGATGTTCCATTAGGGGGGTCCACGTTTCGCAAGCGTAGAGAAGGGAGGGAATGACCGTGGCCGAGAAGACCTGAAGCTTAGTGCGGAGCGACAGACCAGGTAGCTTCCACACAGCGTTACGCAACCGATGAAAAGATATTGCCGCTCGACTGATTCGGAGTGAGACCTCTGCTGTTAAACTGGAGCCAGTCATAAGCACACTGCCCAGGTATGGGAAACTCTCCACTCTCTCCACAACTGCCCCATCACCGATTGGGAGTTGTGGGGGTGGAGTGTCCGATGGTACAAAATACCCACACAGTGACACACACACAGTGAAACACACAGTGACACATACACAGTGACACACACAGTGACACACACACAGTGATACACACAGTGACACGCACACAGTGACACACACACAGAGACACACACAGTGACACAGACACACACAGACACACACACAGTGACACACACACACAATGACACACACATACACACACAGTGACACAGACACACACACACAGATACACACACAGTGATACTCACATAGTGACACAGACACACACACACAGACACACACAGACACACACAGACACACAGACACACACAGTTGCACGCACAGTGACACAGACACACACACAGTGACACTCACACAGTGACACAGGCACACACAGTGACACACACACACAGACCACGTGGTGGTGGTGGTGGTGGTGGAGGTGGTGGAGGTGGTGGAGGTTGTGGTGGTGGAGTTGGTGGTGGTGTTGGTTGTGGTGGTGTTGGTTGTGGTGGTGTTGGTTGTGGGGGTGGTGGTGGTTGTGGTGGTGGTGGTTGTGGTCGTGGTGGTGGTTGTGGTGGTGGTGGAGGTGGTGGTTGTGGTGGTTGTGGTGGTGGAGTTGTTGCTGGAGGTGGTGGTGGAGGTGGTGTTGGTTGTGGTGGTATTGGTTGTGGTGGTGGATCTATTGTTGTTGTTGTGGTGGTGGTGGTGTTGGTTGTGGTGGTTGTGTTGGTGGTGGCGGTGGTGGTGGAAGTGGTGTTGGTTGTGGTGGTATTGGTTGTGGCGGTGGTGGTGGTGGAGGTGGTGGTGGTGGTGGACGTGGTGGAGGTGGTGGACGTGGTTGTGGTGGTGGTGGATCTATTGTTGTTGTTGTTGTGGTTGTTGTTGCTGTCCAAGTCGTGCTGATTGTTACCTGTGGTGGTGCTGGTGGTGGTGAGGGAGTCGTGCTCTGCGGTCGTCTTCTGAGTAGACGCAGACAGAGACAGACAGAGAGGATAACCACCACCACATTCACCCTGCACGTGACACCACCACCACCACCACATTCACCCTGCACGTGACACCACCACCACCACCATATTCACCCTGCACGTGACACCACCACCACCACCACATTCACCCTGCACGTGACACCACCACCACATTCACCCTGCACGTGACACCACCACCACCACATTCACCCTGCAGGTGACACCACCACCACATTCACCCTGCACGTGACACCACCACCACCACATTCACCCTGCACGTGACACCACCACCACCACATTCACCCTGCACGTGACACCACCACCACCACATTCGCCCTGCACGTGACACCACCACCACCACATTCACCCTGCACGTGACACCACCACCACATTCACCCTGCACGTGACACCACCACATTCACCCTGCAGGTGACACCACCACCACATTCACCCTGCACGTGACACCACCACCACCACATTCACCCTGCACGTGACACCACCACCACCACCACCACATTCACCCTGCAGGTTTACACCACCACCACTACCACCACCACCACCACCGCTACCACCACCACCACTACCACCACCACTACCACCACCACCACCACTACCACCACCACCACCACCACTACCACCACCACTACCACCACCACCGCCACTACCACCACCACCACCACCACCGCCACTACCACCACCGCCACTGCCACCGCCACTGCCACCACCACAGCCACTACCACCACCACCACCACTATCACCACCACCACCACTACCACCGTCACTACCACCACCACCACCGCCACCACCACCACCACCACTACCACCACCACCACCACCAACTTGCCTGTGCTTCCCGAAGCCGCAGAATCTGGTGAACGGTGACCCAGGAGGCGACGGTGACTCCCTGCCGTACCCATCCCACACGGAGCGGCGACTCAGAGGATCTCTCATCCTCCCCCATCCACCACCACCGCCACCACCGCCACCACCACCACCACCACCGCCACCACCACCACCACCACCACCACCGCCACCACCACCACCGCCGTCACTTGGCAGCCGCGAGAGCCCGCGGCGGGACGGCGACGCGGGCCCGGGGGCGTGGCGTTGCCCGGACGAGCCCCCAAAATTTCGGGGGAACGGCCACTCCGGGTCGAGGGAGAGGAAGGGAAAGAAGAGGAAGGAGGAGGAGGAGGACGAGGAGGAGGAAGGGGACGAGGAGGAAGGGGACGAGGAGGAAGGGGATGAGAAGGAAGGGTCCCCGGTGTTGAAGAACGAGGAGAACGAGGAGAAGGAGGAGGGAGCGGAGAAGAAGTGTGCCGCTTGGGACCCGCCGGGGTGAAAGAAGGGGTCCCCCGAGCCGCTCCGGCGAGAGGGGGTAGCTGAGAGGGGTCCGCCGGGGTACCCGAGGGGGTCCCCCGGGCCGCCCTGCTGAAAGGGAGGAGACATTTGGGATCCCAGGGGAGAGCGGAGAAGGGGGGGGGAGAGAAATCCGGGGTCCGCTGGGGCAGCTGAGGAGGGTCTCCGGAGGCGCCCTGGAGAGAGGGGGTAGCTGAGAGGGGTCCGCCGGGGTAGCCGAGGGGGTCTCCGGAGCCAGGGGGTCTCCGCTGGAGGGGAGGACGTTGGGTGGGGAGGAGAGGTCAGGGGAGAGAGGTGTCAAGCTTGTGGGTGTGTGTGTGGTGTGTGTGGTGTGTGTGTGTGTGTGGTGTGTGTGGTGTGTGTGTGTAGTGTGTGGTGTGTGTGTGGTGTGTGTGGTGTGTGTGGTGTGTGTGGGGGTGTGTGGTGTGTGTGTGGTGTGTGTGGTGTGTGTGGATGTGTGTGTGTGTAGTGTGTGGTGTGTGTGTGGTGTGTGTGTGGGTGTGTGTTTGGGTGTATGTGTATGGTGTGTGTGGTGTGGTGTGTGTGTGGGTGTGTGTGAGTGTGTGTGGTGTGTGTGGTGTGTGTGGGTGTGTGTGGTGTGTGTGTGTGGTATGTGTGTGTGTGTGTGTGGGTGTGTGTGGACACTCCACCTCCACAACTCCCAATCGGTGATGGGGCAGTTGTGGAGAGAGTGGAGAGTTTCCCATACCTGGGCAGTGTGCTTATGACTGGCTCCAGTTTAACAGCAGAGGTCTCACTCCGAATCAGTCGAGCCGCAATATCTTTTCATTGGTTGCGTAACGCTGTGTGGAAGCTACCTGGTCTGTCACTCCGCACTAAGCTTCAGGTCTTTTCGGCCATGGTCATTCCCTCCCTTCTCTATGCTTGCGAAATGGGGACCCCCCTAATGGAACATCTTCGCCGGTTAGAATCATTTAGGCTAGCCTGCCTACGATGCATCCTGGGTTTAACCAGACTGGATTGTGTGAGGAGCTCACAAATCCTTGAAAGATCTGGGCAAGGTCCATTGGTGAGCTCCTCCGGCGGGGAAGGCTGCGATGGCTGGGTCATGTAGCCCGCATGCCCAGCCACCGCATGCCGAAACAGCTTTTGTTCGGCCGGATTGAGGGGGCTAAGCGGGAGCGGCACGGGCTAGAGAAGAGATGGAGTGATGTGGTACAGGAGGACGTGGAGCTGAGTGGACTTGCCGATGACTGGTGCAAGCGGTGTCAAGTTCGGCCTCTGTGGAGGAGGCTCGTGAAGGATGCTACTGGGCAGTTGGAGGCAGTCGCCCTCCAACAACAACGGAGGGCGGAGGAGCGATGCTCACAACAACGAGCGGAGCGCCGGGTGGCTAAAGCACAGCAGGTTGGCACAGTAGGGGGCACAGGTGGTGCATCAGCCAGTCATCTCAGTCAGTCGACCCGTGGCACCTGGGTCTGCCCCGTGACCTCCTGCCAGCGGGCGTTCGACACTTCACGTGGCCTCAGGGTGCACATAGCCTGGCACAAGTGTCGTGGTGACGTCACTACCACTTAGTGGCGAATGGCGGTTGTTGTCGTTGTTGTGTTGGTGTGTGTGTGGTGTGTGTGGGTGTGTGTGTGGTGTGTGTGGGTGTGTGTGGTGTGTGTGTGGGTGTGGGTGTGGGGGGGTGTATCTGGTGTGGTCTCAGTTAGCTGATGAAAGTTGCAAGCGAGAATTTCATCATTGCTTGAGGCTGGGATTGGCATCGTCCCCGACTCCTCCTGATGTCGAGGGTAAATGGGCGAGGTTTAGGACTGTGACTCATGCAGCTGCAATGGCTGCTTGGGGTACGCGGTCCAGACCTCCCCAGAGACCCTGGCTGACAGAGGAGGTGTTCAGGATGGTTGAGAAAAAGCGACAGGCCCACTGTCATCGGCTACAGAATCCCACGCCAGAGAATGAGGAGGCTTACCGCAGCCTTCGCTCGGAGGTTCGGAGAGCCGTGAGGCGCTGCAAGGATGGGTGGTGGTCGCGGGTTGCTGAGGAGATGGAGTCTGCCTCAGTGGCCCGCGATCACAAATCTCTATTTAACTCCATCAAAAAAGTAACCTGCAGCACCACACCTATTACCATCATTAGGGGAAAAAAAGGTGATCCAATCTACGACCCCCAGGAACAGGTTTGCAGATTTGCTGAGCATTTCTGTGAGGTCCTGGCGGAGGGAAAATCCCTCAGCCAGGAAAACATCGTGGCACAAAGTGAGGATGACCCTGTTGAGGCTGCGGTGCCTCAAATATTGGAAGAAGTCACTGCCTGTGAGTGGCTGGCTGAAGTGCCATCTGTTGAGGAAGTACTGGAGGCTATCCGGAGTCTGAGACCAGGAAAGGCAGCGGGCAGAGATGATCTCCCAAGCGAAATGCTGAGGGAGGGTGGCGTTTGTGCACAGACTGCCCTATATGACATCATAACAACAGTCTGGACCACTGGACGGGTTCCGCAGGATTGGAAGGATGCCCTGGTGGTCCCCCTCTTTAAGAAGGGGGACCGCACAGACTGTAACAACTACAGGGGAATCTCACTCCTCAGTGTGCCGGGAAAGGTCCTGGCAAGGATTATTCAACATCGCCTTGCAAGGCACGCTGAGGAGAGCTTGCTGAGCCCCAATGCGGTTTCAGTAAAGGGCGGTCCTGCACAGATGCCATATTTTCTGTCCGTCTCCTACAGCAGAGGTGTAGGGAATTCCAGCAAGACCTACATCTCTGCTTTATTGACCTGGTCAAGGCCTATGATACCATCAGTAGGCCTGGGCTCTAGGTTGTTCTTCGTGCTTTTGGAGTACCTGACCCTCTGCTCACGATCATTAAGGACCTTCATGATGGTGAGCGGGCCCGGGTAAAACTACGTGGCCAGGAGTCAGAGCCATTCCCTGTACACCTTGGGGTGCGACAGGGATGTCCTCTGGCTCCCACATTATTTAACATCTATTTTGATCACGTAGTTCGTGAAGCCTTCAACAGCTGTACCGGGGGAATCTCCATATGGTACAGATATAATGGAAGGCTGATCGATGCCCGGGTGCGGTCAAGGGATGGCTCCCTATTGCTCACCCACGTTATGTATGCCGATGATTTGGTTATAGCTGTTCATTCAGAGGAAGAGTTGGAGACGCTGCTGCTGAGACTGGAGCATGCCATTAAGAGATGGGGCGTTACCATCAGCCCCACCAAAACTAAGCACCTGCCTGGGTAATTTGTACCATCGGACACTCCACCCCCACAACTCCCAATCGGTGATGGGCAGTTGTGGAAAGAGTGGAGAGTTTCCCATACCTGGGCAGTGTGCTTATGGCCTGCCTACGATCCATCCTGGGTTTAACCAAACTGGATTGTGTGAGGAGCTTACAAATCCTTGAAAGATCTGGGTAAGGTCCCATCGGTGAGCTCGTCCGTCCTCCGGCAGGCAAGGCTGCGATGGCTGGGTCATGTAGCCCGCATGCCCAGCCACCGCATGCCGAAACAGCTTTTGTTCGGCCGGATCGAGGGGGCTAAACGGGCGCGGCATGGGCTAGAGAAGAGATGGAGTGATGTGGTACAGGACGACGTGGAGCTGAGTGAACTTGCCGATGACTGGTACCAGCGGTGTCAAGATCGGCCTCTGTGGAGGAGGCTCGTGAAGGACGCTACTGGGCAGTTGGAGGCAGTCGCCCTCCAACAACAACGGAGGGCGGAGGAGCGACGCTCACAACAACGAATGGAGCGCCGGGTGGCTAAAGCACAGCAGATTGGCACAGTAGGGGGTACAGGTGGTGCATCAGCCAGTCATCTCAGTCAGTCGACCCGTGGCACCTGGGTCTGCCCCGTGACCTCCTGCCAGCGGGCGTTCGACACTTCACGTGGCCTCAATGTGCACATGGCCTGGCACAAGCGTCGTGGTGACGTCACCGCCACTTAGTGGTGAATGGCGGTTGTTGTGTGTGTGGGTGTGTGTGGTGTGTGTGGATGTATGTGTGGTGTGTGCGGTGTGTGTATGGGTGTGTGTGGTGTGTGTGGGAGTGTGTGTGGGTGTGGTATGTGATGTGTGTGTGAGTGGGTGTGTTTGTGGGTGTGTGTGTGTGAGTGGGTGTGTGTGTGGGGGTGTGTGTGTGTATGTGGGGGTGTGTGGGGGTGTGGGTGGTGTGTGGGTGGTGTGTGGATGTGTGTGGTTTGTGTGGGTGTGTGTAGGTGTGGGTGTGTGTGGTGTGGGGGTGTGTGTGGTTGGTGTGTGGATGTGTGTGGTGTGTGTGTGTGGTGTGTGTGCCTGTGTGTGTCTCTATGTTACACAGACACACACACAGACACACACACAGACACACAAAAACACACACGCAGACACACACAGACAGACACACACACAGACACACACACACAGACACACAGACACACACACAGAGACACACACACATCCACACACATACACACACACAGACACACACACAAACACACACACACAGACACACACACACAGACACACACACATCCACACACAGACACACACACAGACACAGACACATACAGAGACTCACACACAGACAAACACACAGACACAGACAGACACACACACATACAGATCCACACAAACACACACACACAGACACACACACAGACACACACACAGACAGACACACACACAGACAGACACACACACACAGACACACACACAGACACACACACAGACACACACACAGACAGACACACACACAGACGCACACACAGACACACACACATAGACACACACACATAGACACACACACAGACACACACACAGACACACACGTAGACACACACGTAGACACACACACGTAGACACACACACAGACACACAGACACACACACAGACACACACAGAGAGACACACAGACACACACACAGACACACACACAGTCACACACACAGTCACACACACATAGACACACACACACAGTCACACACACACAGTCACAGACACACACACACAGACACACAGACACACACAGACACACACACAGACACACACACAGTCACACACACACAGACACACACACATAGACACACACACATAGACACACACACAGACACACACACAGACACACACGTAGACACACACGTAGACACACACACGTAGACACACACACAGCCACACACACACAGTCACAGACACACACACACACACAGACACACAGACACACACAGACACACACACAGACACACACACAGTCACACACACACAGACACACACACACAGACACACACACACAGACACGTAGACTCACCTCTACGACGTTGCGATGACCGCAATCACTCCGTCTCTTCCCCCTGTACCTCCCCTGGCAAACCTCTCTCTAATCTCTCTCTTGTCTCTCTCTCTCTTATCTCTCTGTGTCTCTGTCTCTCTCTCTGTGTCTCTCTCTGTATCTCTCTCTCTGTGTGCCTCTCTGTGTCTCTCTCTGAGTCTCTCTCTGTCTGTCTCTCTGTATCTCTCTCTGTCTCAATCTGTCTTTCTCTCTCTGTGTGTCTCTCTCTCTGTGTCTCTCTGTCTTTCTCTCTGTGTGTCTCTCTGTCTTTCTCTCTGTGTGTCTCTGTCTCTCTCTGTGTATCTCTCTCTGTGTGCCTCTCTGTGTATCTCTCTCTGTGTGCCTCTCTCTCTGTGTGCCTCTCTGTCTCTCTCTGAGTCTCTCTCTCTTTATCTCTCTCTGTCTCAATCTGTCTTTCTCTCTCTGTGTGTCTCTCTCTCTCTCTCTCTGCGTCTCTGTCTCTCTCTCTGTCTTCTCTGTCTGTCTCTCTCTGCGTCTCTCTGTCTCTCTCTGTTTTTCTCTCTGTCTCAATCTGTCTTTCTCCCCCCCCGGCTCTTTCTCTCTCTGTATCTCTCTCTGTGTGTGTCCCTCTCTCCCACTCTCCTGACGCCCTCTGCATCTGTCCCGTGTCTAAATTTGTCCCAAATGCCTTGCACGTTCATTATCCCACACACACACACAGAGACACACACACAGTCACACACACACAGACGCACACAGACACACACAAAGACACACACACAGATACACACAGACACACACAAAGACACACAAACACACAGACACACACAGACACACACACAGTCACACACAGACACACACAAACAAACACACACAGACATACAGACACACACAGACACACACAGACACATACAGACACACACAGATACACACACACAGACACACACACAGACACACACACACTATCACTCCCACTACTACCCCTATCACTACCACTTGCCCCTACAGCCCTGCTACAGGTTACCTGGGGGAGCTTTGTCTGTGTGACAGCACTTGCCTCTATAGCCCTGCTAGAGGCTACCTGGGGGAGCTTTGTCTGTGTGTGTAACAGCACTTGCCTCTACAGCCTTGCTAGAGGCTACCTGGGGGAGCTTTGTCTGTGTGTGTAACAGCACTTGCCCCTACAGCCCCGTCAGAGGCTACCTGGGGGAGCTTTGTCTGTGTGTAACAGCACTTGCCCCTACAGCCCTGCTAGAGGCTACCTGGGGGAGCTTTATCTGTGTGTGACAGCACTTGCCCCTACAGCCCTGCTTGAGGCTACCTGGGGAGCTTTGTCTGTGTGTGACAGCACTTGCCCCTACAGCCCTGCTACAGGCTACCTGGGGGAGCTTTGTCTGTGTGTGACAGCACTTGCCCCTACAGCCCTGCTTGAGGCTACCTGGGGAGCTTTGTCTGTGTGTGACAGCACTTGCCCCTACAGCCCTGCTACAGGCTACCTGGGGGAGCTTTGTCTGTGTGTGACAGCACTTGCCCCTACAGCCCTGCTAGAGGCTACCTGGGGGAGCTTTGTCTGTATGTCACAACACTTGCCCCTACAGCCCTGCAAGAGGCTACCTGGGGGAGCTTTGTCTGTGTGTGTAACAGCACTTGCCCCTACAGCCCTGTCAGAGGCTACCTGGGGGAGCTTTGTCTCTGTGTGTAACAGCACTTGCCCCCTAAAGCCCTGCTAGAGGCTACCTGGGGGAGCTTTATCTGTGTGACAGCACTTGCCCCTACAGCCCTGCTAGAGGCTACCTGGGGAGCTTTGTCTGTGTGACAGCACTTGCCCCTACAGCCCTGCTAGAGGCTACCTGGGGGAGCTTTGTCTGTGTGTGTAACAGCACTTGCCTCTACAGCCTTGCTAGAGGCTACCTGGGGGAGCTTTGTCTGTGTGTAACAGCACTTGCCCCTACAGCCCTGCTAGAGGCTACCTGGGGAGCTTTGTGTGTGTCACAGCACTTGCCCCTATAACCCTGCAAGAGGCTACCTGGGGGAGCATTTGTCTGTGTGTAACAGCACTTGCCCCTACAGCCTTGTCAGATGCTACTTGGGGGAGCTTTGTCTGTGTGTAACAGCACTTGCCCCTACAGCCCTGCTAGAGGCTACCTGGGGAGCTTTGTCTGTGTGTAACAGCACTTGCCCCTACAGCCCTGCTAGAGGCTACCTGGGGGAGCTTTGTCCGTGTGTGTAACAGCACTTGCCCCTACAGCCCTGCTAGAGGCTACCTGGGGGAGCTTTGTCTGTGTGTAACAGCACTTGCCCCTACAGCCCTGCTAGAAGCTACCTGGGGAGCTTTATTTGTGTGAGAGCACTTGCCCCTACAGCCCTGCCAGAGGCTACCTGGGGGAGCTTTGTCTGTGTGTAACAGCACTTGCCCCTACAGCCCTGCTAGAGGCTACCTGGGGGAGCTTTGTCTGTGTGTAACAGCACTTGCCCCTACAGCCCTGCTAGAGGCTACCTGGGGGGAGCTTTGTCTGTGTGTAACAGCACTTGCCCCTACAGCCCTGCTAGAGGCTACCTGGGGAGCTTTGTCCGTGTGTGTAACAGCACTTGCCCCTACAGCCCTGCTAGAAGCTACCTGGGGAGCTTTGTCTGTGTGTAACAGCACTTGCCCCTACAGCCCTGCGAGAGGCTACCTGGGGGAGCTTTGTCTGTGTGTGTAACAGCACTTGCCTCTACAGCCTTGCTAGAGGCTACCTGGGGGAGCTTTGTCTGTGTGTGTAACAGCACTTGCCCCTACAGCCCTGCTAGAGGCTACCTTGGGGGAGCTTTGTCTGTGTAACAGCACTTGCCCCTACAGCCCTGCTAGAGGCTACCTGGGGGAGCTTTGTCTGTGTGTAACAGCACTTGCCCCTACAGCCTGCTAGAGGCTACCTTGGGGAGCTTTGTCTGTCACAGCACTTGCCCCTACAGCCCTGCTAGAGGCTACCTGGGGGAGCTTTGTCTGTGAGTTTCCAGTGACGTCACTCGAGCCTCTCTCTGGATGGAGTCACGTGCTCCACATTCCGAATCTAATTATAACCTCACCATCACCACCACCACCATCACCACCACCATCACCACCACCACCACCATCACCACCATCACCACCACCATCACCACCACCATCACCACCATCACCACCACCATCACCACCACCACCATCACCACCATCACCACCGTCATGTGGGCGGGTGGGTGGGCGAGTGAGTGGGTGAGTGGGTGAGTGTGTCTGTGTGGGTGAGTGGCAGAGTGAGTTGGTGTGTGGGTGAGTGAGTGGATGTGTGGGAGTGGCAGAGTGGGTGAGTGAGATTGAGTGCGAGTGTGTGGGTGAGTGAGTGGGTGAGTGTGTGTGGGTGAGTGGCAGAGTGAGTTGGTGAGTGTGTGTGAGTGAGCGAGCGGGTGAGTGAGTGAGCGTGTGGGTGAGTGAGTGGGTGGGTGAGCGTGTGAGTGAGTGGGTGTGTGGGTGAGTGGGTGGGTGAGCGTGTGGGTGAGTGAGTGAGCGGGTGAGCGTGTGGGTAAGTGAGCGTGTGGGTGAGTGAGCGGGTGGATGAGTGTGTGTATGAGCGAGTGAGTGAGCGAGCGTGTGCGAGTGTGTGGGTGAGTTGGTGAGTGGGTGAGTGAGTGGCAGTGAGTTGGTGAGTGTGTGTGAGTGAGCGAACGAGTGAGTGAGTGAGCGTGTGGGTGAGCGTGTGAGTGTGTGAGCATGTGAGTGAGCGTGTGGGTGAGTGCGTGGGTGGGTGAGTGAGCGTGTGTGTGAGTGAGCGTGTGTGTGAGTGAGCGGGTGAGCGTGTGGGTGAGTGAGCGGGTGGATGAGTGAGTGAGCGTGTGGGTGAGTGTGTGAGTGAGTGTGTGTGTGAGCGTGTGAGTGAGCGTGTGGGTGAGTGCGTGGGTGTGTGAGTGAGCGGGTGAGTGAGCGTGTGGGTGAGTGAGCGGGTGGATGAGTGTGTGTATGAGCGAGCGGGCGAGCGAGCGGGTGAGCGTGTGCGTCAGTGTGTATAGGCGCCGCTGCTGCTGCCGTTTCTGCGACTCGCTACTAACGCCACTTGCCCCCTACCGCTCTGCTGGAGGCTACACGGGTTGACCCTTTTTGTCCGGGTGTCCGTGTAAGAGATCTGTGGACCGGGCGAGGTAGTCAACACCTCCCACAGCCACCCTGGCTACAGGCGCACACGGACACGGCGAGGAGGAGGGAACTTTATTCATCGCCTTTCATTTGCGAATAAAAACAAAACTGGGATTGCCGGAGCAAGCTCCACGTCTCGACGAGCCGGCAGGAGGAGGTGGCGCTGGATGAGGAGGTGGTGGTGGTGGTGGTAGAGGAGATTGAGGAAGGAGGTGTAGGATGAGGAGGAGGATGAGGAGGAGGTGGAGGACCATGAGGAGGTGGTTGGAGGTGGAGCAATCCGAGAAAATAAAAAAAACAACGGGGACATGCGAACGTGTGCGCAACTCCTCAACGCTCCGGGGTTGAGGAGGTGTAGGAGTAGGAGGAGTAGGTGTAGGAGGGAGTGTAGGAGTAGGTGTAGGAGGTGTAGGTGTAGGAGTAGGAGGTGTAGGAGTAGGTGTAGGAGGTGTAGGTGTAGGAGTAGGAGGTGTAGGTGTAGAGGTGTAGTGTAGGAGGTTAGGTGTAGGAGTAGGTGTAGGAGGTGTAGGTGTAGGAGTAGGAGGTGTAGGTGTAGGAGTAAGGTGTAGGAGTAGGTGTAGGAGTAGGTGTAGGAGTAGGTGTAGGTGGTGTAGGAGGTGTAGGAATAGGTTGCGGAGGTTGAGGTGTAGGAGGAGGTTAGGGAGGTGTAGGAGGGAGGTTTAGGAGGTGTAGGAGGAGGTTTAGGAGGTGTAGGAGGAGGTTTAGGAGGTGTAGGAGGAGTTTTAGGTGTTGTAGGAGGTGTAGGAGGTGTGAGAGGAGTTGAGGTGTAGGAGGAGGTTGAGGTGGAGGAGGTTGAGGTGGAGGAGGTTGAGGTGGAGAGTGTAAGGAGGTGTAGGAGGTGGAGGAGGTGAGGTTAGGAGTTGAGTTGGAGAGGTGTTTGGAGGTTGAGGTGGAGGAGGGTTGAGGTGGAGGTGTAAGAGTAGGTGTAGGAGGTTGAGTGGAAGAAGAGGTGGGTGTTGAGTGGGAAGAAGAGGTGGGTAGGAAGTTTTAAAAGCCAGGGGGGAGGGGTTGACGGATCACGGAGACGGGGGAGGAGGGAGTGGAGGGAGTGGAGGTGATGGAGAGCCGGGCATGTCCAGGGATGGAAGCCACAGCTCAGAGTCTGGAGGGGGGGAGAGACACAGACACACACAGAGACACACACAGAGACACAGACACACACACACAGAGACACAGACACACACACACACAGAGAAACAGACACACACAGACACAGACACACACAGAGACACAGACACAGACACACACAGAGACACAGACACACACACACAGAGACACAGAGACACAGACACACACAGAGACACAGACACACACAGAGACACAGACACACACAGAGACACAGACACACACAGAGACAGACACACACATAGACGCACACACAGAGACACAGACACACACACACATAGACACACACACAGACACAGACAGACACACACACACACATAGACACACACACACAGAGACACACACAGAGACACACACACACACGTGTTAGTAGCAAAAGCAGGCACGCCCACACAGCCGTCCACAGTTATATTACAATATAATTATTATATTATATAATAATAGTGTTAATACAATTATTATTACAATGGCCGTAATTATTTTAATATATTACTAAAATATTATCATATCACATTAAAACAATTATTAAATGAAATAATCGTTATTATATGATTAAATAATAATTAAAAACAATGCATACACAAGTAACAGTATAATTATTTTACTGGTCCACTGACACTTGAAATGACAATGAGAATCTCAGCGAGCCACTCTTAATTATTTACACTTTTAAAATTGTGTCCCATGATGTAGATGCTCGCCTACGAACTATGCATGGGTCTCAGTGGCATGGTGCTTGTGATGGGCACCTAGTGCTGTTGTTCTCAACTCTGACGCTGTCAGCTGATGGTGATCATAATCTCAGCACGCCTCCCCCTGGTCGGCTACGGTCACCACCCACCCCCACCCACCATCCTCCCCACCCACCCACCCACCCCCACCACCCCCCCCCCACCCACCCCACCCCACCACCCCCTTCTCACCCACCCCACCACCCACCCCCTTCTCACCCACCCCCACCCACCCCCACCCACCCACCCCTCCCACCCACCCCACCCACCCACCCCTTCCCACCCACCCACCCACCCCTTCTCACCCACCCACCCCTTCTCACCCACCCACCCCACCCACCCCCCCTTCCTCACCCACCCACCCCTTCTCACCCACCCACCCCTTCTCAACCCACCCACCCCTTCTCACCCACCCACCCCTACCCACCCACCCCTTCTCACCCCTTCTCACCCACCCACCCCTTCTCACCCACCCACCCCTTCTCACCCACCCACCCCTTCTCACCCCTTCCCACCCACCCCTTCTCACCCCTTCTCACCCACCCCTTCTCACCCCTTCTCACCCACCCACCCCCTTCTCACCCACCCACCCCCTTCTCACCCACCCACCCACCCCTTTCTCACCCACCCACCCACCCCACACCTTCTCCCCACCCACCCACCCACCCTTCCCCCCACCCATCCCACCCTTCCCCCCACCCACACCACCCACCCCACCCCTTCTCCCCACCCACCCACCCTTCCCCCCACCCTTCCCCCCCACCCACCCCACCCTTCCCCCCACACCACCCACACCACCCACACCACCCACACCACACCTTCTCCCACCCACCCACCCACATCATTTGTCCCCGAGCGACGTCTCAGAACTGACCGAGCCAGCGATCGCCAAGGCAGAAGGAGGAGGAGTAGGAGGTGGCGGGGTAGGTGGGGTAGGCGGTGGGGTAGGTGGGGTAGGTGGGGTAGGCGGTGGGGTAGGTGGGGTAGGTGGGGTAGGCGGTGGGGTAGGTGGGGTAGGTGGGGTAGGTGGGGTAGGTGGTGTCGTAGGGGTTGCTGGTGTTGCGCTCAGCCCAGTGAAGATCGCTGTCGTTGTTGTTGTGGCGGTTGTTGTTGTTGTTGGTGGTGGTGTTGTGGCGGTTGTTGTTGTTGTTGTTGGTGGTGTTGTGGCGGCTGTTGCCGTGAGCGGCCGGCTTGCCCAGGCCAGAGAGACACAGGCGGCCGAGGCTGTGCTCCTTGGGAACTCCCAGCCAGCAGTCGTCGTCTGGAGAGAGAGGGGAGAGAGAGGGGAGAGAGAGAGGGGAGAGGGAGAGAGAGAGAGAGGGGAGAGAGAGAGAGAGGGGGGAGAGAGAGGAGAGGGGGGGGGGAG
>NC_133744.1:4783987-4878987 GCF_048934315.1 Petromyzon marinus
GGAGAAGGGGTGGGTGGGTGGGGTGGGTGGGGAGAAGGGGTGGGGTGGGTGTGGGTGGGTGGGAGAAGGGGGTGGGTGGGTGGGTGGGTGGGTGGGAGAAGGGGTGGGTGGGGTGGGTGGGTGGGGAGAAGGGGTGGGTGGGTGGGTGGGTGGGGAGAAGGGGTGGGTGGGTGGGTGGGTGGTTGGGAGAAGGGGTGGGTGGGTGGGTGGGTGGGTGGGGAGAAGGGGTGGGTGGGTGGGTGGGTGGGTGGGGAGAAGGGGTGGGTGGGTGGGTGGGTGGGTGGGGAGAAGGGGTGGGTGGGTGGGTGGGTGGGGAGAAGGGGTGGGTGGGTGGGTGGGTGGGTGGGGAGAAGGGGGTGGGTGGGTGGGTGGGGAGAAGGGGTGGGTGGGTGGGTGGGTGGGGAGAAGGGGTGGGTGGGTGGGTGGGGAGAAGGGGTGGGGAGAAGGGGGTGGGTGGGTGGGTGGGTGGGGAGAAGGGGTGGGTGGGTGGGTGGGTGGGTGGAGAGGGGTGGGTGGGTGGGTGGGTGGGTGGGGAGAAGGGGTGGGTGGGTGGGTGGGTGGGTGGGGGAGAAGGGGGGTGGGTGGGTGGGTGGGGTGGGGGAGAAGGGGGTGGGTGGGGTGGGGGGGGTGGGGGAGTGGGTGGGTGGGTGGGTGGGGGGGAGAAGGGGTGGGTGGGTGGGTGGGTGGGTGGGGGGGGGGGTGGGGTGGGTGGGTGGGTGGGGTGGGGGGTGGGTGGGTGGGTGGGGGATGGGGAGAAGGGGTGGGTGGGTGGGTGGGTGGTGGGGAGAAGGGGTGGGTGGTGGGTGGGTGGGGAGAAGGGGGTGGGTGGGTGGGTGGGGGTGGGGAGAAGGGGTGGGGTGGGTGGGTGGGGAGGGTGGGGGTGGGTGGGGAGAAGGGGTGGGTGGGGAGAAGGGGGGGGTGGGTGGGTGGGTGGGGAGAAGGGGTGGGTGGGTGGGTGGGGAGAAGGGGTGGGTGGGTGGGTGGGGAGAAGGGGTGGGTGGTGTGGGTGGTGTGGGTGGTGACCTGTGTAGACCAGGGGGAGGCGTGCTGAGATTATGATCACCATCAGCTGACAGCGTCAGAGTTGAGAACAACAGCACTAGGTGCCCATCACAAGCACCATGCCACTGAGACCCATGCATAGTTCGTAGGCGAGCATCTACATCATGGGACACAATTTTAAAAGTGTAAACAATTAAGAGTGGCTCGCTGAGATTCTCATTGTCATTTCAAGTGTCAGTGGACCAGTAAAATAATTATACTGTTACTTGTGTATGCATTGTCTTTAATAATTATTAATATTTAATAATATAATAACGATTATTTCATTTAATAATTGTTTTAATGTGATATAATAAATATTTTAGTAATATATTAAAATAATTACGGCTATTGTAATAATAATTGTATTAACACTATTATTATATAATATAATAATTATATTGTAATATAACTGTGGACAGCTATGTGGGCGTGCCTGCTTTTGCTACTAACACGTGTGTGTGTGTGTCTATGTGTGTGTCTGTCTCTGTGTGTCTGTGTCTCTGTGTCTCTGTGTGTGTGTGTCTATGTGTGTGTCTCTGTGTGTGTGTCTGTCTCTGTGTGTGTCTCTGTGTGTCTGTGTCTCTGTGTGTGTCTCTGTGTGTCTGTGTCTCTGTGTGTGTGTGTCTGTGTCTCTGTGTGTGTGTGTGTCTCTGTGTGTGTGTGTCTCTGTGTCTCTGTGTGTGTGTGTCTCTCGTGTGTGTGTGTCTGTGTCTCTGTGTGTGTGTCTGTGTGTGTCTCTGTGTGTGTGTCTGTGTGTGTGTGTCTGTGTCTCTGTGTGTGTCTCTGTGTGTGTCTGTCTGTGTGTCTCTGTGTGTGTCTGTCTGTGTGTGTGTGTGTCTCTGTGTGTGTCTCTGTGTGTGTCTCTGTGTGTGTCTGTGTCTGTGTCTCTCCCCCCCCCCCAGACTCTGAGCTGTGGCTTCCATCCCTGGACATGCCCGGCTCTCCATCACCTCCACTCCCTCCACTCCCTCCTCCCCCGTCTCCGTGATCCGTCAACCCCTCCCCCCTGGCTTTTAAAACTCCCTACCCACCTCCTCTTCCCACTCAACCTCCTACACCTACTCTTACACCTCCTACTCCTCCTCAACCTCCTACACCTCAACCTCCTACACCTCCTACACCTCAACCTCCTACACCTCCTACACCTCAACCTCCCACACCTCAACCTTCTCCACCTCCTACACCTCAACCTCCTACACCTCCTACACCTCAACCTCCCACACCTCAACCTTCTCCACCTCAACCTCCTACACCTCCTACACCTCCTACACCTCTTACACCTCCTCCACCTCCTCCACCTCAACCTCCTCCACATCAACCTCCTTCACCTCAACCTCCTCCACCTCCTTCACCTCAACCTCCTTCACCTCATCCTACAACTCCTACACCTCAACCTCCTACACCTACTCCTCCACCTCAACCTCCTCCACCTCAACCTCCTCAACCTCCTCCACCTCAACCTCCTCCACCTCAACCTCCTCCTACACCTCAACCTCCTCCTACACCTCAACCTCCTCCTACACCTCCTCCACCTCCTACACCTCCTACACCTCAACCTCCTCCTCTACCTCAACCTCCTCCTACACCTCCTCCTACACCTCCTCCTACACCTCCTCCTACACCTCCTCCTACACCTCCTCCTACACCTCACCTCAACCTCCTCCTACACCTCAACCTCAACCTCCTCCTACACCTCAACCTCCTCCTACACCTCAACCTCAACCTCCTCCTACACCTCAACCTCCTCCTACACCTCAACCTCCTCCTACACCTCCTCAACCCCGGAGCGTTGAGGAGTTGCGCACACGTTCGGATGGTCCCCGTTGTTTTTTTATTTTCTCGGATTTGCTCCACCTCCAACCACCTCCTCATGGTCCTCCACCTCCTCCTCATCCTCCACCTCCTCATCCTACACCTCCTTCCTCAATCTCCTCTACCACCACCACCACCACCTCCTCATCCAGCGCCACCTCCTCCTGCCGGCTCGTCGAGACGTGGAGCTTGCTCCGGGAATCCCAGTTTCGTTTTTATTCGCAAATGAAAGGCGATGAATAAAGTTCCCTCCTCCTCGCCGTGTCCGTGTGCGCCTGTAGCCAGGGTGGCTGTGGGAGGTGTTGACTACCTCGCCCGGTCCACAGATCTCTTACACGGACACCCGGACAAAAAGGGTCAACCCGTGTAGCCTCCAGCAGAGCGGTAGGGGGCAAGTGGCGTTGGTAGCGAGTCGCAGAAACAGCAGCAGCAGCGGCGCCTATACACACTGACGCACACGCTCGCTCTCTCGCTCGCTCATACACACACTCATCCACCCGCTCACTCACCCACACGCTCACTCACTCACCCACACGCTCACTCACTCACCCACACGCTCACTCACTCACCCACACGCTCACTCACACACCCACTCACTCACCCACCCACGCACTCACACACACTCACCCACACGCTCACTCACCCGCACGCTCACTCACCCGCTCGCTCACTCACACACACTCACCAACTCACTCTGCCACTCACACACTCACTCACCCACTCACCAACTCACCCACACACTCGCACACGCTCGCTCACTCACTCGCTCATACACACACTCATCCACCCGCTCACTCACTCACACACCCACTCACCCACACGCTCACCCACCCACTCACCCACACGCTCACCCACCCACTCACACACACTCACTCACCCACACGCTCACTCACTCACCCGCTCGCTCACTCACACACACTCACCAACTCACTCTGCCACTCACCCACTCACTCACCCACACACTCGCACTCAATCTCACTCACCCACTCTGCCACTCCCACACATCCACTCACTCACCCACACACCAACTCACTCTGCCACTCACCCACACAGACACACTCACCCACTCACTCACCCACTCACTCGCCCACATTATGACGGTGGTGATGGTGGTGGTGATGGTGGTGGTGGTGATGGTGGTGATGGTGGTGGTGATGGTGGTGGTGGTGGTGATGGTGGTGGTGGTGATGGTGGTGGTGGTGATGGTGGTGGTGGTGATGGTGGTGGTGGTGATGGTGGTGGTGGTGATGGTGGTGGTGGTGGTGGTGATGGTGGCGAGGTTATAATTAGATTCGGAATGTGGAGCACGTGACTCCATCCAGAGAGAGGCTCGAGTGACGTCACTGGAAACTCACAGACAAAGCTCCCCCAGGTAGCCTCTAGCAGGGCTGTAGGGGCAAGTGCTGTGACACAGACAAAGCTCCCCCAGGTAGCATCTGACAAGGCTGTAGGGGCAAGTGCTGTTACACAGAGACAAAGCTCCCCCAGGTAGCCTCTGGCAGGGCTGTAGGGGCAAGTGCTGTTACACAGACAAAGCTCCCCCAGGTAGCCTCTGACAGGGCTGTAGGGGCAAGTGCTGCGACACAGACAAAGCTCCCCCAGGTAGCCTCTGGCAGGGCTGTAGGGGCAAGTGCTGTTACACATACATACAAAGCTCCCCCAGGTAGCCTCTGACAGGGCTGTAGGGGCAAGTGCTGTTACACACAGAGACAAAGCTCCCCCAGGTAGCCTCTTGCAGGGTTATAGGGGCAAGTGCTGTGATACACACAAAGCTCCACCAGGTAGCCTCTAGCAGGGCTGTAGGGGCAAGTGCTGTTACACACACAGACAAAGCTCCCCCAGGTAGCCGCTAGCAAGGCTGTAGAGGCAAGTGCTGTTACACACAGACAAAGCTCCCCCAGGTAGCCTGTAGCAGGGCTGTAGGGGCAAGTGCTGTCACACACAGACAAAGCTCCCCAGGTAGCCTCTAGCAGGGCTGTAGGGGCAAGTGCTGTCACACACAGATAAAGCTCCCCCAGGTAGCCTCTAGCAGGGCTGTAGGGGCAAGTGCTGTTACAGAGACAAAGCTCCCCCAGGTAGCCTCTGACAGGGCTGTAGGGGCAAGTGCTGTTACACACACAGACAAAGCTCCCCCAGGTAGCCTCTAGCAGGTCTGTAGGGGCAAGTGCTGTTACACACAGACAAAGCTCCCCCAAGTAGCCTCTGACAGGGCTGTAGGGGCAAGTGCTGTTACACACAGACAAAGCTCCCCCAAGTAGCCTCTGACAGGGCTGTAAGGGCAAGTGCTGTTACAGAGACAAAGCTCCCCCAGGTAGCCTCTGACAGGGCTGTAGGGGCAAGTGCTGTTACACACACAGACAAAGCTCCCCCAGGTAGCCTCTGGCAGGGCTGTAGGGGCAAGTGCTGTTACACATACATACAAAGCTCCCCCAGGTAGCCTCTGACAGGGCTGTAGGGGCAAGTAATGTTACACACAGAGACAAAGCTCCCCCAGGTAGCCTCTTGCAGGGCTATAGGGGCAAGTGCTGTGACACACAAAGCTCCCCCAGGTAGCCTCTAGCAGGGCTGTAGGGGCAAGTGCTGTTACACACACAGACAAAGCTCCACCAGGTAGCCTCTTGCAGGGCTGTAGGGGCAAGTGCTGTTACACACAGACAAAGCTCCCCCAGGTAGCCTCTAGCAGGGCAGTATGGGCAAGTGCTGTTACACACACAGACAAAGCTCCCCCAGGTAGCCTCTAGCAGGGCTGTAGGGGCAAGTGCTGTTACACACACAGACAAAGCTCCCCCAGGTAGCCTCTAGCAAGGCTGTAGAGGCAAGTGCTGTTACACACACAGACAAAGCTCCCCTAGGTAGCCTCTAGCAGGGCTGTAGGGGCAAGTGCTGTTAAACAGACAAAGCTCCCCCACGTAGCCTCTAGCAGGGCAGTAGGGGCAAGTGGTAGTGATAGGGGTAGTAGTGGGAGTGATAGTGTGTGTGTGTCTGTGTGTGTGTCTGTAGTGGGGAGCGATATTGTAGCGGTTAGCGGGTTCGATTCCCGCTCACGGCCAACACCAGTGACGATTATCTGAACCGGTCCCGGGCCTCCCCTAGGTCGACTCAGCCTCAAATGAGTACCTGGTATGGTGTGTAAACATCGCCACTAGGGAGACAAAGGCGGTCGGGCGTGGTGCTGGCCACCCACCCCCTCGTGTACCGTTCCGGCCTTCATAGGTGCTCGCTAACAGCACTTGCCCCTACAGTCTGTTAAGGTTATACGGGGGATTTTTTGTGTCTGTGTGTGTGTATCTGTGTGTCTGTATGTGTGTGTGTGTCTGTGTGTGTGTCTGTGTGTGTCTGTGTGTGTGTGTCTGTGTGTGTGTCTGTGTGTTTGTGTGTGTGTATCTGTGTGTGTGTCTTTGTGCGTCTGTGTGTGTGTGACTGTGTGTGTCTCTGTGTGTGTGTGGGATAATGAACGTGCAAGGCATTTGGGACAAATTTAGACACGGGACAGATGCAGAGGGCGTCAGGAGAGTGGGAGAGAGGGACACACACAGAGAGAGAGATACAGAGAGAGAGAGAAAGAGCCGGGGGGGGGGGGGAGAAAGACAGATTGAGACAGAGAGAAAAACAGAGAGAGAGACAGAGAGACGCAGAGAGAGAGACAGACAGAGAAGACAGAGAGAGAGACAGAGACGCAGAGAGAGACAGAGAGAGAGACACACAGAGAGAGAAAGACAGATTGAGACACAGAGAGATAAAGAGAGAGAGACTCAGAGAGAGACAGAGAGGCACACAGAGAGAGAGGCACACAGAGAGAGATACACAGAGAGAGACAGAGACACACAGAGAAAAAGACAGAGAGACACACAGAGAGAAAGACAGAGAGACACAGAGAGAGACAGAGAGAGAGACACACAGAGAGAGAAAGACAGATTGAGACGGAGAGAAATACAGAGAGACAGAGAGAGACTCAGAGAGATAAGAGAGAGGTTTGCCAGGGGAGGTACAGGGGGAAGAGACGGAGTGATTGAGGTCATAGCAACGTCGTAGAGGTGAGTCTGCGTGTCTGTATGTGTGTCTGTGTGTGTGTCTATGTGTGTGTGTGTCTATGTGTGTGTCTGTGTGTGTGTGTGTGTCTGTGTGTGTGTCACTGTCTGTGTGTCTGTGTGTGTGTCTGTGAGTGTGTCTGTGTGTGTCTGTGTGTGTGTCTACGTGTGTGTCTGTGTTCTGTGTGTGTGTCTGTGTGTGTGTGTGTGTGTCTGTGTGTGTCTGTGTGTGTGTCTGTGTGTGTGTGTCTGTGTGTGTGTGTCTGTCTGTGTGTGTGTGTGTGTCACTGTGTGTTTGTGTCTGTGTGTGTGTGCCTGTGTGTGTGTCTGTCTCTGTGTCTGTCTCTGTGTCTGCGTGTGTGTGTGTCTGTGTGTGTGTCTGTGTGTGTGTCTGTGTGTGTGTGTGTCTGTGTGTGTCTATGTGTGTGTCTGTGTGTGTCTATGTGTGTGTCTGTGTGTGTGTGTCTGTGTGTGTGTGTCTGTGTGTGTGTGTGTGTCTGTGTGTGTGTCTGTGTGTGTGTGTCTGTGTGTGTGGGACTGTGTGTCTCTGTGTGTGTGTGTGACTGTATGGGTGTGAGTGTGTCTGTGTGTGTGTGTCTGTGTGTGTGTGACTGTGTGTGTGTGTCTGTGTGTGTGTCTGTGTGTGTCTGTGTGTGTGTCTGTGACTGTGTGTGTGTGACTGTGTGTGTGTGTGTCTATGTCTATGTGTGTGTGACTGTGTGTGTGTCTGTGTGTGTGTGACTGTGTGTGTGTCTGTGACTGTGTGTGTGACTGTGTGTGTGTCTGTGTGTGTCTGTGTGTGTGTGTGTCTGTGTGTCTCTCTGTGTGTGTCTGTGTGTGTCTGTGTGTGTGTCTGTGTGTGTCTGTGTGTGTGTCTGTGTGTGTCTGTGTGTGTGTCTGTGTGTGTGTCTACGTGTGTGTGTCTACGTGTGTGTCTGTGTCTACGTGTGTGTCTGTGTGTGTGTCTGTGTGTGTGTCTGTGACTGTGTGTGTGACTGTGTGTGTGTCTGTGTGTGTCTGTGTGTGTGTGTGTCTGTGTGTCTCTCTGTGTGTGTCTGTGTGTGTGTCTGTGTGTGTGTCTGTGTGTGTCTGTGTGTGTGTCTGTGTGTGTGTCTACGTGTGTGTGTCTACGTGTGTGTCTGTGTCTACGTGTGTGTCTGTGTGTGTGTCTGTGTGTGTGTCTATGTGTGTGTGTCTATGTGTGTGCGTCTGTGTGTGTGTCTGTCTGTGTGTGTGTCTGTGTGTGTGTCTGTGTGTCTGTCTGTGTGTGTGTCTGTGTGTGTGTCTGTGTGTGTCTCTGTGTGTGTGTGTCTGTGTGTGTGTCTGTGTGTGTGTGTGTTTGTGTGGATCTGTGTGTGTCTGTGTGTGTATGTGTGTGTGTCTGTCTGTGTCTGTGTGTTTGTCTGTGTGTGCGTCTCTGTATGTGTCTGTGTCTGTGTGTGTGTCTGTGTGTGGATGTGTGTGTGTCTGTGTGTGTGTGTGTGTCTGTGTGTGTGTGTTTGTGTGTGTGTCTGTGTGTGTATGTGTGTGTGTGTCTGTGTGTGTCTGTGTGTCTGTGTGTCTGTGTGCGTGTCTGTGTGTGTCTGTGTGTCTCTGTGTGTGTGTCTCTGTGTGTGTCTGTGTGTGTGTCTGTGTGTCTGTGTGTTTGTCTGTGTGTGTGTGTCTGTGTGTGTGTGTGTCTGTGTGTGTGTCTGTGTGTGTGTGTCTGTGTGTGTGGGACTGTGTGTGTCTGTGTGTGTGTGTGACTGTATGGGTGTGAGTGTGTCTGTGTGTGTGTGTCTGTGTGTGTGTGACTGTGTGTGTGTGTCTGTGTGTGTGTCTGTGTGTGTCTGTGTGTCTGTGTGTGTGTCTGTGTGTCTGTGACTGTGTGTGTGTGACTGTGTGTGTGTGTGTCTATGTGTGTGTGACTGTGTGTGTGTCTGTGTGTGTGTGACTGTGTGTGTGTCTGTGACTGTGTGTGTGTGACTGTGTCTGTGTGTGTCTGTGTGTGTGTCTGTGTGTCTCTCTGTGTGTGTCTGTGTGTGTGTCTGTGTGTGTGTCTGTGTGTGTCTGTGTGTGTGTCTGTGTGTGTGTCTACGTGTGTGTGTGTGTCTACGTGTGTGTCTGTGTCTACGTGTGTGTCTGTGTGTGTGTCTGTGTGTGTGTCTATGTGTGTGTGTCTATGTGTGTGTGTCTGTGTGTGCGTCTGTGTGTGTGTCTGTCTGTGTGTGTGTCTGTGTGTGTGTCTGTGTGTCTGTCTGTGTGTGTGTCTGTGTGTGTGTCTGTGTGTGTCTCTGTGTGTGTGTGTCTGTGTGTGTGTCTGTGTGTGTGTGTTTGTGTGGATCTGTGTGTGTCTGTGTGTGTATGTGTGTGTGTCTGTCTGTGTCTGTGTGTTTGTCTGTGTGAGTCTCTGTATGTGTCTGTGTCTGTGTGTGTGTCTGTGTGTGGATGTGTGTGTGTCTGTGTGTGTGTGTGTCTGTGTGTGTGTCTGTGTGTGTGTGTGTTTGTGTGTGTGTCTGTGTGTGTGTGTGTGTGTCTGTGTGTGTCTGTGTGTGTATGTGTGTGTGTGTCTGTGTGTGTCTGTGTGTCTGTGTGCGTGTCTGTGTGTGTCTGTGTGTCTCTGTGTGTGTGTCTCTGTGTGTGTCTGTGTGTGTGTCTGTGTGTCTGTGTGTTTGTCTGTGTTTCTGTGTGTGTGTCTGCGTGTGTCTGTGTGTGTGTCTGTCTGTGCGTGTCTGCGTGTGTGTTTTTGTGTGTCTGTGTGTGTGTCTGTGTGTGTCTGTGTAACATAGAGACACACACAGGCACACACACCACACACACACACACCACACACACCCACACACCAACCACACACACCCCCACACCACACACACCCACACCTACACACACCCACACACACCACACACATCCACACACCACACACCACCCACACACCACCCACACACCACCCACACCCCCACACACCCCCACATACACACACCCCCACACACACACCCACTCACACACACACACCCACTCACACACCCACTCACACACACACATCACACACCACACCCACACACACACCCACACACACTCCCACACACACCACACACACACCCATACACACTCCGCACACACCACACATACACCCACACACACCACACACACCCACACACACCCACACACAACAACCGCCATTCGTCACTAAGTGGCGGTGACGTCACCACGACGCTTGTGCCAGGCTATGTGCACCCTGAGGCCACGTGAAGTGTCGAACGCCCGCTGGCAGGAGGTCACGGGGCAGACCCAGCAGGTGCCACGGGTCGACTGACTGAGATGACTGGCTGATGCACCACCTGTGCCCCCTACTGTGCCAACCTGCTGTGCTTTAGCCACCCGGCGCTCCATTCGTTGTTGTGAGCGTCGCTCCTCCGCCCTCCGTTGTTGTTGGAGGGCGACTGCCTCCAACTGCCCAGTAGCGTCCTTCACGAGCCTCCTCCACAGAGGCCGATCTTGACACCGCTGGTACCAGTCATCGGAAAGTTCACTCAACTCCACGTCCTCCTGTACCACATCACTCCATCTCTTCTCTAGCCTATGCCGCGCCCGTTTAGCCCCCTCGATCCGGCCGAACAAAAGCTGTTTCGGCATGCGGTGGCTGGGCATGCGGTCGATGGGACCTTACCCAGATCTTTCAAGGATGTGTAAGCTCCTCACACAATCCAGTCTGGTTAAACCCAGGATGGATCGTAGGCAGGCCATAAGCACACTGCCCAGGTATGGGAAACTCTCCACTCTTTCCACAACTGCCCCATCACCGATTGGGAGTTGTGGGGGTGGAGTGTCCAATGGTACAAAATACCCAGGCAGGTGCTTAGTTTTGGTGGGGCTGATGGTAAGGCCCCATCTCTTAATGGCACGCTCCAGTCTCAGCAGCAGCGTTTCCAACTCTTCCTCTGAATGAGCAGCTATTACCAAATCATCGGCATACATAACGTGGTTGAGCAATAGGGAGCCATCCCTTGACTGCACCCGGGCATCGATCAGCCTTCCATTATATCTGTACCATATGGAGATTCCTCCGGTACAGCTGTTGAAGGCTTCACGAACTACGTGGTCAAAATAGATGTTAAATAATGTGGGAGCCAGAGGACATCCCTGTCGCACCCCAAGGTGTACAGGGAATGGCTCGGACTCTCAGCCACGTAGTTTTACCCGGGCCCGCTCACCATCATGAAGGTCCTTAATGATCGTGAGCAGAGGGTCAGGTAATCCAAAAGCACGAAGAACAACCCAGAGCCCAGGCCTACTGATGGTATCATAGGCCTTGACCAGGTCAATAAAGCAGAGATGAAGGTCTTGCTGGAATTCCCTACACCTCTGCTGTAGGAGACGGACAGAAAATATGGCATCTGTGCAGGACCGCCCATTCCTGAAACCGCATTGGGGCTCCGCAAGCTGTCCTCAGCGTGGCTTGCAAGGCGATGTTGAATAATCCTTGCCAGGACCTTTCCCGGCACACTGAGGAGTGGGATGCCCCTGTAGTTGTTACAGTCTGTGCGGTCCCCCTTCTTAAAGAGGGGGACCACCAGGGCATCCTTCCAATCCTGCGGAGCCCGTCCAGTGGTCCAGACTGTTGTTATGATGTCATATAGGGCAGTCTGTGCACAAACGCCACCCTCCCTCAGCATTTCGCTTGGGAGATCATCTCTGCCCGCTGCCTTTCCTGGTCTCAGACTCCGGATAGCCTCCAGTACTTCCTCAACAGATGGCACCTCAGCCAGCCACTCACAGGCAGTAACTTCTTCCAATAATTAAGGCACCGCAGCCTCAGCAGGGTCATCCTCACTTTGTCCCACGATGTTTTCCTGGCTGTGGGATTTTCCCTCCCCCAGGACCTCACAGAAATGCTCAGCAAATCGGCAAACCTGTTCCTGGGGGTCGGAGATTGGATCACCGTTTTTTCCCCTAATGATGGTAATAGGTGTGGTGCTGCAGGTTACTTTTTTGATGGAGTTAAATAGAGGTTTATGATCGCGGGCCACTGAGGCAGACTCCATCTTCTCAGCAACCCGCGACCACCACCCATCCTTGCAGCGCCTCACGGCTCTCCGAACCTCCGAGCGAAGGCTGCGGTAAGCCTCCTCATTCTCTGACGTGGGATTCTGTAGCCGATGACAGTGGGCCTGTCGCTTTTTCTCAACCATCCTGAACACCTCCTCTGTCAGCCAGGGTCTCTGGGGAGGTCTGGACCGCGTACCCAAAGCAGCCATTGCAGCTGCATGAGTCACAGTCCTAAGCCTCGCCCATTTACCCTCGACATCAGGAGGAGTCGGTGACAATGCCAACCCCAGCCGCAAGCGATGATGAAATTCTCGCTTGCAACTTTCATCAGATAACTGAGACCACACCAGACACACCCCCCACACCAACACACACACTACACACACACCCACACACACACCCACACACACACTACACACACACACACCCACACACACCACACACACACCCACATCACACACCCACACACACACCTACACACACACACACACTACACACACCCACACACACCACACACACACCCACACACACACCACACACACACCCACACACACCACACACACACCAACACAACAACGACAACAACCGCCATTCGCCACTAAGTGGCGGTGACGTCACCACGACACTTGTGCCAGGCTATGTGCACCCTGAGGCCACGTGAAGTGTCGAACGCCCGCTGGCAGGAGGTCACGGGGCAGACCCAGGTGCCACGGGTCGACTGACTGAGATGACTGGCTGATGCACCACCTGTGCCCCCTACTGTGCCAACCTGCTGTGCTTTAGCCACCCGGCGCTCCGCTCGTTGTTCTGAGCATCGCTCCTCCACCCTCCGTTGTTGTTGGAGGGCGACTACCTCCAACTGCCCAGTAGCGTCCTTCACGAGCCTCCTCCACAGAGGCCGATCTTGACACCGCTTGTACCAGTCATCGGCAAGTCCACTCAGCTCCACGTCCTCCTGTACCACATGACTCCATCTCTTCTCTAGCCCGTGCCGCGCCCGCTTAGCCCCCTCAATCCGGCCGAACAAAAGCTGTTTCGGCATGCGGTGGCTGGACATGCGGGCTACATGACCCAGCCATCGCAGCCTTCCCCGCCGGAGGAGCTCACCGATGGGACCTTGCCCAGATCTTTCAAGGATTTGTGAGCTTCTCACACAATCCAGTCAGGTTAAACCCAGGATGGATCGTAGGCAGGCTAGCCTAAATGTTTCTAACCAGCGAAGATGTTCTATTAGGGGGGTCCACGTTTTGCAAGAGAGAAGGGAGGGCCGAAAATACCTGAAGCTTAGTGCGGAGCGACAGACCAGGTAGCTTCCACACAGCGTTACGCAACCGATGAAAAGATATTGCCGCTCGACTGATTCGGAGTGAGACCTCTGCTGTTAAACTGGAGCCAGTCATAATCACACTGCCCAGGTATGGGAAACTCTCCACTCTCTCCACAACTGCTCCATCACCGATTGGGAGTTGTGGAGGTGGAGTGTCCACACACACCCACACACACACCCACACACACACACACCCACACACACCACACACACCACACACACCCACACACACCACACACACACTACACACAACACACACACACACCCACACACACACCACACACATACACCCAAACACACACCCACGCACACCACACACACACCACACACACACCACACACTACACACACCCACACACACCACACACACACCACACACACCCACACACCCCACACACACCACACACACCACACACACACCCACACACACCACACATACCACACACACCACACACACACCCACACACACACACACCCACACACACCACACACACACCACACACTACGCACACACCCACACACACCACACACACACACACCACACACCACACACTACACCCACACACACCACACACACACCCACACACACCCACAAGCTTGACACCTCTCTCCCCTGACCTCTCCTCCCCACCCAACGTCCTCCCCTCCAGCGGAGACCCCCTGGCTCCGGAGACCCCCTCGGCTACCCCGGCGGACCCCTCTCAGCTACCCCCTCTCTGCAGGGCGGCTCCGGAGACCCCCCTCAGCTGCCCCGGCGGACCCCGGATTTCTCTCCCCCCCCCACCCCCCCTCCTCCGCTCTCCCCTGGGGTCCCAAATGTCTCCTCCCTTTCAGCAGGGCGGCCCGGGGGACCCCCTCGGGTACCCCGGCGGACCCCTCTCAGCTACCCCCTCTCGCCGGAGCGGCTCGGGGGACCCCTTCTTTCACCCCGGCGGGTCCCAAGCGGCACACTTCTTCTCCGCTCCCTCCTCCTTCTCCTCGTTCTCCTCGTTCTTCAACACCGGGGACCCTTCCTTCTCATCCCCTTCCTCCTCGTCCCCTTCCTCCTCGTCCCCTTCCTCCTCCTCGTCCTCCTCCTCCTCCTTCCTCTTCTTCCCCTTCCTCTCCTTCGACCCGGAGTGGCCGTTCCCCCGAAATTTTGGGGGCTCGTCCGGGCAACGCCACGCCCCCGGGCCCGCGTCGCCGTCCCGCCGCGGGCTCTCGCGGCTGCCGAGTGACGGCGGTGATGGTGGTGATGGTGGTGGTGGTGGTGGCGGTGGTGGTGGTGGTGGTGACGGCGGTGGTGGTGGTGGTGGCGGTGGTGGTGGATGGGGGAGGATGAGAGATCCTCTGAGTCGCCGCTCTGTGTGGGATGGGCACGGCGGGGAGTCACCGTCGCCTCCTGGGTCACCGTTCACCAGATTCTGCGGCTTCGGGAAGCACAGGCAAGTTGGTGGTGGTGGTGGTAGTGGTGGTGGTGGTAGTGGCGGTGGTGGTGGTGGTAGTGACGGTGGTAGTGGTGGTGGTGGTGATAGTGGTGGTGGTAGTGGCTGTGGCGGTGGTGGTGGCAGTGGCGGTGGCAGTGGCGGTGGTGGTAGTGGCGGTGGTGGTAGTGGTGGTGGTGGTGGTAGTGGTGGTGGTGGTGGTGGTAGTGGTGGTGGTGGTAGTGGTGGTGGTGGCGGTGGTGGTGGTGGTGGTGGTGGTAGTGGTGGTGGTAGTGGTGGTGGTAGTGGTGGTGGTGGTGGTGGCAGTGGTGGTGGTGGTAATGGTGGTGGTGATGGTAGTGGTGGTGGTAGTGGTGGTGGTGTCACGTGCAGGGTGAATGTGGTGGTGGTGTCACGTGCAGGGTGAATGTGGTGGTGGTGGTGTCACGTGCAGGGTGAATGTGGTGGTGGTGTCACGTGCAGGGTGAAGGTGGTGGTGGTGGTGGTGGTGTCACGTGCAGGGTGAATGTGGTGGTGGTGGTGGTGGTGTCACGTGCAGGGTGAATGTGGTGGTGGTGGTGGTGTCACGTGCAGGGTGAATGTGGTGGTGGTGGTTATCCTCTCTGTCTGTCTCTGTCTGCGTCTACTCAGAAGACGACCGCAGAGCACGGCTCCCTCACCACCACCAGCACCACCACAGGTAACAATCAGCACGACTTGGACAGCAACAACAACCACAACAACAACAACAATAGATCCACCACCACCACAACCACGTCCACAACCTCCACCACGTCCACCACCTCCACCACGACCACCGCCACAACCAATACCACCACAACCAACACCACTTCCACCACCACCGCCACCACCACCACCTCCACCACCACCTCCACCACCACAACCACCACAACCAACACCACCACAACAACAACAATAGATCCACCACCACCACAACCAATACCACCACAACCAACACCACCTCCACCACCACCTCCAGCAACAACTCCACCATCACAACCACCACCACCACAACCACCACAACCACCACCACGACCACAACCACCACCACCACAACCACCACCACCCCCACAACCACCACAACCAACACCACCACAACCAACACCACCACCACCACCAACTCCACCACCACAACCTCCACCACCTCCACCACCACCTCCACCACCACCACCACGTGGTCTGTGTGTGTGTCACTGTGTGTGTCACTGTGTGTGCCTGTGTCATTGTGTGAGTGTCACTGTGTGTGTGTCTGTATGTGTCTGTGTCACTGTGTGTGTGTCACTGTGTGTGTCTGTGTGTGTCTGTGTGTGTGTGTCTGTGTCACTATGTGAGTGTCACTGTGTGTGTATCTGTGTGTGTGTCACTGTGTGTGTCTCTGTGTGTGTGTGTCACTGTGTGTGTGTCACTGTGTGTGTGTCACTGTGTGAGTGTCACTGTGTCTGTGTCACTGTGTGTGTGTCACTGTGAGTGTCTGTGTGTGTGTGTCACAGTGTGTGTGTCACTTTGTGTGTCATTGTGTGTGTGTCACTGTGTGTGTGTCACTGTGTGTGTCAATGTCTGTGTGTGTCACTGTGTGTGTGTCACTGTGTGTGTGTCACTGTGTGTCACTGTGTGTGTCACTGTGTGTGTGTGTCACTGTGTGTGTGTCACTGTGTGTGTCACTGTGTGTGTGTGTTTCACTGCGTGTGTCACTGTGTGTGTGTGACTGTGTGTGTGTGCGTACTGGTGCAGGCCTGAGGCTTTGTGGTGTTTCACGTGCGTCACTGTGTGTGTGTGTCACTGTGTGTGTCACTGTGTGTGTGTGTCACTGTGTGTGTGTCACTGTGTGTGTGTGTCAATGTGTGTGTGTGTCACTCTGTGTGTGTCACTGTGTGTGTGTGTGTCACTGTGTGTGTGTCACTGTGCGTGTGTCACTGTGTGTCACTGTGTGTCACTGTGTGTGTGTCACTGAGTGTCACTGTGTGTGTGTGTCACTGTGTGTGTGTCACTGTCTTTGTGTCACTGTGTGTGTGTGTCACTGTGTGTGTGTCACTGTGTGTCACTGTGTGTGTGTGTCACTGTGTGAGTGTCACTGTGTGTATCACTGTGTGTGTCACTGTGTGTGTGTCACTGTGTGTGTGTGTCACTGTGTGTGTCTGTGTGTGTGTGTCACTGTGTGTGTGTCACTGTGTGTGTGTGTCACTCTGTGTGTCTGTGTGTGTGTCACTGTGTGTGTGTCACTGTGTGTGTGTCACTGTGTGTGTGTGTGTCACTGTGTGTGTGTCACTGTGTGTATGTGTGTCACTGTGTGTGTGTCACTGTGTGTGTGGCACTGTGTGTGTGTGTCACTGTGTGTGTGTGTCACTGTGTGTGTGCCACTGTGCGTGTGTGTCACTGTGTGTGTCACTGTGTGTGTGTCACTGTGTGTCACTGTGTGTGTGTCACTGTGTGTGTCACTGTGTGTCACTGTGTGTGTGTCACTGTGTGTGTCACTGTGTGTGTGTCACTGTGTGTGTGTCACTGTGTGTGTGTGTGTCACTGTGTGTGTCACTGTGTGTGTGTCACTGTGTGTGTCACTGTGTGTGTCACTGTGTGTGTGTGTCACTGTGTGTGTCACTGTGTGTGTGTCACTGTGTGTGTGTGTCACTGTGTGTGTGTCACTGTGTGTGTGTGTCACTGTGTGTGTGTGTCACTGTGTGTGTGTCACTGTGTGTGTCACTGTGTGTGTGTCTCACTGTGTGTGTGTCACTGTGTGTGTGTCACTGTGTGTGTCACTGTGTGTGTCACTGTCTGTGTGTGTCACTGTGTGTGTGTCACTGTGTGTGTGTGTCACTGTGTGTGTCACTCCAGGCCCCTGTCAGCGAGGTTGTTGCTGTGTCTCTGGAGGATCTGCTGACAGGCACCACCAAGACTTTGTCCGTGGAGACGCGGGGTAGACACGGACACAGCAGGCGGACTAAGCTGTCCGTGCAGGTGACGAGACAGACGCACACACACAGACACACACAGACGCACACACACAGACACACACACACAGACACACACAGACACACACACACAGATAGACACACACAGACACATACAGACACACACAGACACATACAGACACATACACAGACACACACACAGACACGCACACACAGGTGTATGTGACACCTGTGTGTGCGTGTCTGTGTGTGTATCTGTGTCTGTGTGTGTGTTTGTCTATATGCGTGTGTGTCTGTGTCTGTGTGTGTGTGTCTGTGTGTGTGTCTGTGTGTCTGTGTGTGTCTGTGTGTCTATCTGCGTGTGTGTCTGTGTGTGTGTCTGTGTGTCTGTGCGTGTGTCTGTGTGTCTGTGTGTGTCTGTGTGTCTATCTGCGTGTGTGTCTGTGTGTGTGTCTGTGTGTCCAACAAAAACAACCTCCTACCTCCACGTGGTGTCGGTCGGCAACGTTGCGGAGGTCAGTGCCTTTGGGGCAGGGCCAACTTAGATTGGCTCCTCCCCTCATGGCGTCTGTGACCACCACAACGGTCAAACGGGGGCCTCTAGACGGGTGCGAGGGGCTGGTAACCCCTCCACCTTCAATAAACTACCACTAAACTACGACTGAAATATGTAACTAATAAGCTTGTGCCGGAGGCCCCGGGGGGCCAGGCGTCTATGACGTCTCCTGGCCAAACCCCAATTGGTGGAGCCAGGAGATTGAATCTCCACCCTCGGGGCTCCTCCAGAAACAACGAAAAGCCACTTCGAGTGGCCACGTGGAATGTTCGAACGCTCACTGCGGAGGAGAGGCTACCCACTCCTCTGTCGGGAGCTGGACCGGTACCGCCTGGGTCTCTGTGGCATTCAGGAGGTCCGGTGGACCGGCTCTGGCTCCTGCAATTATGAGGGGTGGACAGTCCTCTACTCGGGGCAGGAGACTGCCAAACAAAAGAATGAAGGGGGCGTGGGAACGTGGCGGTGAGGTGTGGGAAGCTGTAAGCCCCAGGCTACTTTGGGCTCGCCATCCCATCAACCAGATGCGAGGAGTGGAGGTCGTGGTTACTTATGCCCCCACCGAAGATGAACAACCGTGGAGGGATGCAGGCAAGGTCAATGAGTCAGATGCCTTCTATGACCTCCTGTCACAGGTGCTGGCTAAAGTGGCCCCTCGGGATAGAGTCATTCTGTTGGGTGACTTCAATGCCGGAGTTGGTCATGATGCTGGCACCTGGTCTGGATTGATTGGAAGACATGGGCCAGATCAGCTCAACAACAGTGGTAGGAAGCTGCTAGATTTTTGTGCAGCCCATGGGCTTGTAATTACCAACACGCTGTTCCAGCATCGGCGCATCCACACAACATCATGGATGCATGCCGGGTCCAAGCAAGAACATCTGCTGGACTACATAGTGACAGACCAGCGGATACGAGCCCATGTCCTTGACACCAGGACCTACCGTGGAGCTGATATGCCCACTGACCATCGAATTGTCATCTGTAAGATGCGCCTGCCATTCTTCCACTCCGGTGGTGGGTGTACACCGAGAGCCCCATTCACACCCATAGTGGCATGATCTCTGCTAGCTGATGGAAGTTGCAAGCGAGAATTTCATCATCGCTTGCGGCTGGGGTTGGCATCGTCCCCCACTCCTCCTGATGTCGAGGGTAAATGGGCGAGGTTTAGGACTGTCACTCATGCAGCTGCATTGGCTGCTTTGGGTACACGGTCCAGACCTCCTCAGAGACCCTGGCTAACAGAGGAGGTGTTCAGGATGGCTGAGAAAAAGCGACAGGCCCACTGTCATCGGCTACATAATCCCACGTCAGAGAATGAGAAGGCTTACCACAGCCTTCGCTCGGAGGTTCGGAGAGCCGTGAGGCGCTGCAAGGATGGGTGGTGGTCGCGGGTTGCTGAGGAAATGGAGTCTGCCTCAGTGGCCCGCGATCACAAATCTCTATTTGACTCCATCAAAATAATAACCTGCAGCGCCACACCTATTACCATCATTAGGAGAAAAAAATGGTGTTCCAATCTCTGACCCCCAGGAACAAGTTTGCAGATTTGCTGAGCATTTCTGTGAGGTCCTGGGGGAGGGGAAACCCCTCAGCCAGGAAAGCATCGTGGCACAAAGTGGGGATGACCCTGCTGAGGCTGCGGTGCCTCAAATATTGGAAGAAGTCACCCCCTGTGAGTGGCTGGCTGAAGTACCATCTGTTGAGGAAGTACTGAAGGCGATCCGGAGTCTGAGACCAGGAAAGGCATCGGGCAGAGATGGTCTCCCAAGTGAAATGCTAAATGAGGGTGGCGTTTGTGCACAGACTGCCCTATATGACATCATAACCATAGTCTGGACCACTGGACGGGTTCCGCAGGATTGGAAGGATGCCCTGGTGGTCCCCCTCTTTAAGAAGGGGGACCGCACAGACTGTAACAACTACAGGGGCATCTCACTCCTCAGTGTACCGGGAAAGGTCCTGGCAAAGATTATTCAACATCGCTTTGCCAGGCATGCTGAGGAGAGGCTTGCGGAGCCCCAATGCTGTTTCAGGAAAGGGCGGTCCTGCACAGATGCCATATTTTCTGTTCGTCTGCTACAGCAATGGTGTAGGGAATTCCAACAAGACCTACATCTTTGCTTTATTGACCTGGTCAAGGCCTATGACATCATCAGTAGGCCTGGGCTCTGGGTTGTTCTTCGTGCTTTTGGAGTCCCTGACCCCCTGCTCACGATCATTAAGGACCTTCATGATGGTGAGCGGGCCCGGGTAAAACTACGTGGCCGGGAGTCAGAGCCATTCCCTGTACACCTTGGGGTGCGACAGGGATGTGCTCTGGCTCCCACATTATTTAACATCTATTTTGACCACGTAGTTCGTGAAGCCTTCAATAGCTGTACCGGGGGAATCTCCATATGGTACAGATATAATGGGAGGCTAATCGATGCCCGGGTGCGGTCAAGGGATGGCTCCCTATTGCTCAACCACGTTATGTATGCTGATGATTTGGTAATAGCTGCTCAGTCAGAGGAGGAGTTGGAGACGCTGCTGCTGAGACTGGAGCGTGCCACTAAGAGATGGGGCCTTACCATCAGCCCCACCAAAACTAAGCACCTGCCTGGGTATTTTGTACCATCGGACACTCCACCACCACAACTCCCAATCGTCTGTGTGTGTGTCTGTGTGTGTGTCTCTGTGTGTGTATCACTGTGTGTCTGTGTGTGTGTGTGTCTGTGTGTCTGTGTGTGTATCTGTCTCATAGTTACCCTCCACGCCATAACCTGCTATCAAACCTCCACTCTTACCCCCAGGTCCCTGTAGGTGCTGTCGATGGCTCCCGGCTAATCGCTCGCACTGCCCGTGATGGTGATGCTGGTGGTGGTGATGGTGATGATGGTGGTGGTGATGGTGGTGGTGATGGTGGTGGTGATGGTGGTGGTGATGCGATGATGACGATGGAGGTGGTGGTGAAGATTTTGCCACATGCTCACTTCACCAGAGATGGGGCGAATGTCATCTACACGGCGCACATCAGTCTCACAGAGGTGAGACACACTGCGAGTACTACTATTACTAGGACCAATACTATTACTAGTACTATTATTACTAATACTATTACTACTAGTACTACTATTACTAGTACCAATACTATTACTACTAGTACTACTATTACTAGTACCAATACTATTACTAGTACTATTATTACTAGTACCAATACTATTACTACTAGTACTACTATTACTAGTACCAATACTATTACTACTAGTACTACTATTACTAGTACCAATACTATTACTACTAGTACTACTATTACTAGTACCAATACTATTACTACTAGTACTACTATTACTAGTACCAATACTATTACTAGTACTATTATTACTAGTACCAATACTATTACTACTAGTACTACTATTACTAGTACCAATACTATTACTACTAGTACTACTATTACTAGTACCAATACTATTACTAGTACTATTATTACTAGTACTAATACTATTACTGCTAGTACTACTTTTACTAGTACCAATACTATTACTACTAGTACTACTATTACTAGTACCAATACTATTACTACTAGTACTACTATTACTAGTACCAATACTATTACTACTAGTACTACTATTACTAGTACCAATACTATTACTAGTACTATTATTACTAGTACTAATACTATTACTGCTAGTACTACTATTACTAGTACCAATACTATTACTAGTACTATTATTACTAATACTATTACTAGTACTACTATTACTAGTACTACTATTACTAGTACCAATACTATTACTACTATTACTAATACTACTACTAGTACTATTACTAATACTACTACTATTACTACTAGTAGTACTATTACTAGTACCAATACTATTACTAGTACTACTATTACTAGTACCAATACTATTACTACTAGTACTACTATTACTAGTACCAATACTATTACTAGTACTATTATTACTAGAACTAATACTATTACTGCTAGTACTACTATTACTAGTACCAATACTATTACTAGTACTATTATTACTAATACTATTACTAGTACTACTATTACTAGTACTACTATTACTAGTACCAATACTATTACTACTATTACTAATACTACTACTAGTACTATTACTAGTACTAATACTACTACTACTAGTAGTACTATTACTAGTACCAATACTATTACTAGTACTACTATTACTAGTACCAATACTATTACTACTACTACTATTACTAGTACCAATACTATTACTAATACTACTATTACTAGTACTACTATTACTAGGACCAATACTATTACTAGTACTATTATTACTAGTACTAATACTATTACTACTAGTACTACTATTACTAGTACTACTATTACTAGTACTATTACTAGTACCAATACTATTACTACTAGTACTACTATTACTAGTACCAATACTATTACTAGTACTATTATTACTAGTACTAATACTATTACTGCTAGTACTACTATTACTAGTACCAATACTATTACTAGTACTATTATTACAAATACTATTACTATTACTAGTACTACTATTACTAGTACTACTATTGCTAGTACCAATACTATTACTACTATTACTAATACTACTACTAGTACTATTACTAGTACTAATACTACTACTACTAGTAGTACTATTACTAGTACCAATACTATTACTAGTACTATTATTACTAGTACTAATACTATTACTGCTAGTACTACCATTACTAGTACCAATACTATTACTAGTACTATTATTACTACTAGTACTATTATTACTAGTACCAATACTATTACTAGTACTATTATTACTAGTACCAATACTATTACTAGTACTATTATTACTAGTACTAATAATATTACTGCTAGTACTACTATTACTAGTACCAATACTATTACTAGTACTATTATTACTAGTACCAATACTATTACTACTATTACTAATACTACTAGTACTACTATTACTACTATTACTAATACTACTAGTACTACTATTACTAGTACTAATACTACTAGAACTACTATTACTAGTACCAATACTATTACTAGTACCAATACTATTACTAGTACTATTATTACTAGTACTAATACTATTACCACTAGTACTACTATTACTAGTACCAATACTATTACTACTATTACTAATACTACTAGTACTACTATTACTAGTACTAATACTACTAGAACTACTATTACTAGTACCAATACTATTACTAGTACTATTATAACTAGTACTAATACTATTACTACTAGTACTACTATTACTAGTACCAATACTATTACTAGTATTACTAATACTACTAGTACTACTATTACTAGTACTAATACTACTAGAACTACTATTACTAGTACTATTATTACTAGTACTAATACTACTAGTACTAGTACTACTATTACTAGTACCAATACTATTACTATTATTACTAATGCTACTAGTACTACTATTACTAGTACTACTATTACTAGTACCAATACTATTACTAGTACTATTATTACTAGTACTAATACTATTACTACTAGTACTACTATTACTAGTACCAATACTATTACTACTATTACTAATACTACAAGTACTACTATTACTAGTACTAATACTACTAGAACTACTATTACTAGTACCAATACTATTACTAGTACTATTATAACTAGTACTAATACTATTACTACTAGTACTACTATTACTAGTACCAATACTATTACTAGTACTACTAATACTACTAGTACTACTATTACTAGTACTAATACTGCTAGAACTACTATTACTAGTACCAATACTATTACTAGTACTATTATTACTAGTACTAATACTACTAGTACTAGTACTACTATTACTAGTACCAATACTATTACTACTATTACTAATGCTACTAGTACTACTATTACTAGTACTAATACTACTAGTACTAATACTATTACTAGTACTATTACTAGTACTATTATTACTAGTACTATTATTACTAGTACCAATACTATTACTAGTACTATTATTACTAGTACTAATACTATTACTACTAGTACTACTATTACTAGTACCAATAATATTACTACTATTACTAATACTACTATTACTGGTACTAATACTATTACTAGTAGTACTACTATTACTAGTACTACTATTACTAGTACCAATACTATTACTACTATTACTAATACTACTAGTACTACTATTACTAGTACTAATACTACTAGTACTACTATTACTAGTACTAATACTACTATTACTAGTACTATTACTACTATTACTAGTACTAATACTAGTACTACTATTACTAATACTATTACTACTAGTACTACTATTACTAGTACTACTACTAGTACTACTATTACTAGTACTAATACTATTACTGCTAGTACTAGTACTACTATTACTAGTACTAATTCTACTATTACTAATACTACTATTACTAGTACTACTATTACTAGTACTAATACTACTACTAGTACCAATACTACTACTAGTACTACTACTAGTACTAATACTACTATTACTAACACTACTATTACTTGTACTACTATTACTAGTACTACTATTACTAGTACTAATACTACTACTAGTACCAATACTACTACTAGTACTACTACTAGTACTAATACTACTACTTGTACTACTAGTACTAATACTACTACTAGTACTACTGTTACTAGTACTAATACTACTACTAGTACTATTACTAATACTACTATTACTAGTACTACTAGTAGTACTACTACTACTAGTACTACTACTAATACTACTTGTACTACTAGTACTAATACTACTACTAGTACTACTATTGCTAGTACTAATACTACTACTAGTACTACTATTACTAGTACTACTATTACTAGTACTAATACTACTACTAGTACTATTACTCGTACTAATACTACTATTATTAGTACTATTACTGCTATTACTAGTACTACTATTACTAGTACTAATACTACTACTAGTACTATTATTACTAGTACTAACACTACTACTATTGCTAATACTATTACTACTATTATTAGTACTATTACTACTATTATTATTAGTACTATTACTACTATTACTAGTACTACTACTAGTACTAATACTACTATTACTAGTACTATTACTAACCCATACTAACCATTACTACTACTTCTAACTATAACTACTACTAACTATAACTACTAACTTTAACTACCAACTATTACTACTAACTTTACCTACTAATACTAACTATAACTACTAACTTTAACTACTATTACTACTTTAGCTACTAATACTAACTATTACTACTAACTATAACTACTAACTATTACTACTATTACTAACTATTACTACTAACTATAACTACTAACTATTACTACGACTACTAACTATAACTACTACTACTATTACTACTATTAACTATAACTACTAACTATTACTACTATAACTATTACTAACTATAACTACTACTAACTATTACTACTAATACTATAACTATTACTAACTACTACAGTGAGGAAAAAAGTATTTGATCCCCTGCTGATTTTGTACGTTTGCCCACTGACAAAGAAATGATCAGTTTATAATTTTAATGGTAGGTTTATTTGAACAGTGAGAGACAGAATAACAACAACAAAATCCAGAAAAACGCATGTAAAAAATGTTATAAATTGATTTGCATTTTAATGAGGCAAATAAGTATTTGACCCCTCTGCAAAACATGACTTAGTACTTGGTGGCAAAACCCTTGTTGGCAATCACAGAGGTCAGACGTTTCTTGTAGTTGGCCACCAGGTTTGCACACATCTCTGGAGGGATTTTGTCCCACTCCTCTTTGCAGATCTTCTCCAAGTCATTAAGCTTTCGAGGCTGACGTTTGGCAACTCGAACCTTTCAGCTCCCTCCACAGATTTTTCTATGGGATTAAGGTCTGGAGACTGGCTAGGCCACTCTAGGACCTTAATGTGCTTCTTCTTGAGCCACTCCTTTGTTGCCTTGGCCGTGTGTTTTGGGTCAGTCATGCTGGAATACCCATTCACGACCCATTTTCAATGCCCTGGCTGAGGGAAGGAGGTTCTCACCCAAGATTTGACGGTACATGGCCCCGTCCATCGTCCCTTTGATGCGGTGAAGTTGTCCTGTCCCCTTAGCAGAAAAACACCCCCAAAGCATAATGTTTCCACCTCCATGTTTGACGGTGGGGATGGTGTTCTTGGGGTCATAGGCAGCATTCCTTCTCCTCCAAACACGGCGAGTTGAGTTGATGCCAAAGAGCTCCATTTTGGTCTCATCTGACCACAACACTTTCACCCAGTTGTCCTCTGAATCATTCAGATGTTCATTGGCAAACTTCAGACGGGCATGTATATGTGCTTTCTTGAGCAAGGGGACCTTGCGGGCGCTGCAGGATATCAGTCCTTCACGGCGTAGTGTGTTACCAATTGTTTTCTTGGTGACTATGGTCCCAGCTGCCTTGAGATCATTGACAAGATCCTCCCGTGTAGTTCTGGGCTGATTCCTCACTGTTCTCATGATCATTGCAACTCCACGAGGTGAGATCTTGCATGGAGCCCCAGGCCGAGGGAGATTGACAGTTCTTTTGTGTTTCTTCCATTTGCGAATAATCGCACCAACTGTTGTCACCTTCTCACCAAGGTCCTGGGCAATGGTCTTGTAGCCCATTCCAGCCTTGTGTAGGTCTACAATATTGTCCCTGACATCCTTGGAGAACTCTTTGGTCTTGGCCATGGTGGAGAGTTTGGAATCTGATTGATTGATTGCTTCTATGGACAGGTGTCTTTTATACAGGTAACAAGCTGAGATTAGGAGCACTCCCTTTAAGAGTGTGCTCCTAATCTCAGCTTGTTGCCTGTATAAAAAGACACCTGGGAGCCAGATATCTTTCTGATTGAGAGGGGATCAAATACTTATTTCCCTCATTAAAATGCAAATCAATTTATAACATTTTTGACATGCGTTTTAATGGATTTTGTTGTTGTTATTCTGTCTCTCACTGTTCAAATAAACCTACCATTAAAATTATAGACTGACCGAATCATTTTCACACCTGATGATGATTGCTTGTGTTGCAGTCGAAACGTCGTGAGAATTTTATTGTTTTATGTTTTTATTATTTTCATCTTGCTGTGGTTTTCACACCTGACGATGATGATTGCTGCTTTTGTTGCAGTAGAAACGTCGTGAGAATTTTAATGTTTAATATTTTATTATTTTATTGTTTCACTTCTACGTGGTGGTGACTTTACCGAAAGAACCAAGAATATAGCTGGGATTTGATCACGGATTTTTGTGTACGGTATTGAATCGGACCTGGATCTTGTGTGTGTTTTCTTTTTAAACGTCTCGATTTATTTGATTATCTACCTACGTGGACTTTACCGAGTGCGGATTCCTACGGTCAATGAAAGCCACAGATCGAGGTTTAACCGAAGCCCTCTTAAGGCTTTTGTGTCCCCAAAGCTAATGTAAATGTTTTGCTATTTTGCTATTCTCAATTATTTTGCCAACCTAGCGTCGCCTCCTCTCTGCCTCGTTACACGTAAGATGCCTTACCGCTGATTCCACCTCGGCAAAATTATCTCACGTGGGGCAAGGGAAAAAGTCAAGGACTTCAGAAAGGACGTAAATCGTGTCACTGGTTAAAATCAGTGTTAGTTGTTTCCAAATACCTGGGCAGTATTCTTATGACCGGCTCCGGTTTGACAGCAGAGGTCTCGCTCCGAATCGGTCGAGCGGAAATATCTTTTCATCGGTTGCGTAACGCTGTGTGGAAGCTACCTGGTCTGTCGCTCCGCACGAAGCTTCAGGTCTTCTCAGCCACGGTCATTCCCTCCATTCTCTACGCTTGCGAAACGTGGACCCCCCCTTAATGGAACATCTTCGCTGGTTAGAAACATTTAGGCTAGCCTTCCAACTATCCATCCTGGGTTTAACCAGGCTGGATTGTGTGAGGACCTCACAAATCCTTGAAAGATCTGGGCAAGGTCCCATTTGTGAGCTCCTCCGGCAGGCAAGGCTGCGTTGGCTGGGTCATGTAGCCCGCATGCCCAGCCACCGCGTGCCGAAACAGCTTTTGTTTGGCCGGATCGAGGGGGCTAAACGGGCACGGCACAGGCTTGAGAAGAGATGGAATGATGTGGTACAGGAGGACGTGGAGCTGAGTGGACTTGCCGATGACTGGTACCAGCGGTGTCAAGATCGGCCTCTGTGGAGGAGGCTCGTGAAGGACGCTACTGGGCAGTTGGAGGCAGTCGCCCTCCAACAACAACGGAGGGCGGAGGAGCGACGCTCACAACAACGAGCGGAGCGCCGGGTGGCTAAAGCACAGCAGGTTGGCACAGTAGGGGGCACAGGTGGTGCATCAGCCAGTCATCTCAGTCAGTCGACCCGTGGCACCTGGGTCTGCCCTGTGACCTCCTGCCAACGGGCGTTCGACACTTCACGTGGCCTCAGGGTGCACATAGCCTGGCACAAGCGCCGTGGTGACGTCACCGCCACTTAGTGGCGAATGGCGGTTGTTGTTGTTATGTGTCTATGTGTGTGTGTGTGTGTGTCTATGTCTATGTCTGTGTGTCTATCTGCGTGTGTGTGTCTAACTAGGCTCTGTGTGGGTGCACGGTATCCGTCCCCACGCTGTCCGGCCGAATTCTCCCCCTGCCTTGCCGCTCCATCCTCACGCCCAGCACCGTGAAGCGTCTACGGGGAGAGGGACTACCCACACCGCCACCAGCCACACGACACGCACCACCTGCACCACCTGCACCACCTGCACCACCTGCACCACCCCGAGGAGGAGGAGGTGCTCGTAGTGGAGGTCGTGGTGGTGGTGGAGGTAGTGGAGGAGGTAGTGGAGCAGCAGGAGGAGGAGGTAGTAGAGGTAGTGGAGTGATAGGTGGAGTAGGAGGTAGTAGAGGTAGTGGAGTGGTAGGCGGAGTAGGTGGTAGTGGAGTGGTAGGCGGAGTAGGAGGTAGTAGAGGTAGTGGAGTGGTAGGCGGAGTAGGTGGTAGTGGAGTGGTAGGCGGAGTAGGAGGTAGTAGAGGTAGTGGAGTGGTAGGTGGAGTAGGTGGAGGAGGTAATGGAGGAGGTAGTGGAGTGGTAGGTGGAGGAGGTGGAGGTGGTAATGGAGTGGTAGGTGGAGGAGGTAGTGGAGTGGTAGGTGGAGGAGGTAGAGGTGGTAGTGGAGTGGTAGGTGGAGGAGGTAGTGGAGTGGTAGGTGGTGGAGGAGGTGGAGGAGGTAGTGGAGTGGTAGGTGGAGGAGGTAGTGGAGTGGTAGGTGGAGTAGGTGGAAGGGGTGACCTGATCATCGCCTTCTCCATCGCCTTTCCGAGTTCCATCGACGATGAAACTCGCAAAGTCATCGCTCAGCACCTGCCCCCATCTTGACCTCATGACTACACTACAATATACACTACACTATACACTACACTATACACTACACTATACACTACACTATACACTACACTATACACTACACTATACTACACTATACACTACACTATACACTACTACACTATACACTACACTACACTATACACCACTACACTATACACTACTACACTATACACTACACTATACACTACTACACTACACTATACACTACACTACTACACTATACACTACTACACTATACACTACTACACTATACACTACTACACTATACACTACTACACTATACACTACTACACTATACACTACTACACTATACACTACTACACTATACACTACACTATACACCACTACACTATACACTACTACACTATACACTACTACACTATACACTACTACACTATTACACTAATCACTATACACTACTACACTATACACTACTACACTATACACCACTACAATATACACTACTACACTATACACTACACTATACACTACTACACTATACACCACTACACTATACACTACTACACTATACACTACTACACTATACACTACTACACTATACACTACTACACTATACACTACCACACTATACACCACTACACTATACACCACTACACTATACACTACTACACTATATACTATACTATACACTACTACACTATACACTACTACACTATACACCACTACACTATACACTACTACACTATACACTACTACACCATACACTACTACACTACTACACTATACACTACTATACACTACACTACTACACTATACACTACTACACTATACACTACTACACTATACACTACTACACTACTACACTATACACTACTACACGATACACTACTACACAACACTATACACTACTACACTATACACTACACTATACACTACTACACTATACGCTACTACACTATACACTACTGCACTGCACTATACACTACACTATACACTACTACACTATACACTACAACACTATACACTACTACACTACTACACTATACACTACACTATACACTACAACACTATACACTACTACATTATACACTACACTACACTATACACTACTACACTATACACTACTACACTACACTATACACTACTACACTATACACTAATACACTATACACTGCTACACTATACACTACTACACTATATACTACTACACTATACACTACTACACTATACACTACACTATACACTACTACACTATACACCACTACACTATACACTATACACTACACTATACACTACTACACTACTACAATATACACTACACTACACTACTACACTATACACTACTACACTATACACTACACTACTACACTATACACTACACTATACACTACTACACTACTACACTATACACTACTACAATATACACTACTACACTATACACTACTGCACTATACACTACTACACTATACACTACTACACTACACTACTACACTATACACTACTACACTACTACACTATGCACTACTACACTATACACTATATACTACACTATACACTACACTACTACACTATACACTACACTATACACTACACTATACACTACTACACTATACACTACTACACTATACACTACTACACTATACACTACTACACTATAAACTACTACACTATACACTACCACACTAAACACTACTACACTATACACTACTACACTATACACTACTACACTACACTATACACTACTACACTATACACTACATTATTACACTATACACTACTACACTATACACTACTACACTATACACTACTACACTATACACTACTACAGTATAAACTACACTATACACTACTACACTATACACTACACTACTACACTATACACTATACTATACACTACACTATACACTACACTATACACTACTACACTATACACTACACTACACAATACACTACTACACTATACACTACCATACTATACACTACACTAAACTATACACTACTACACTATACACTACTACACTACACTATACACTACTACACTATACACTACTACACTATACACTACTACACTATACACTACTACACGATACTATACACAACTATACTATACACTACTACACTACACTATACACTATTACACTATACACTACTACACTATACACTACTACACTACACTATACACTACACTATACACTACTACACTATACACTACTACACTATACACTACTACACTATACACTACACTATACACTGCTACATTATACACTATACACAACACAATACACTACTACACTATACACTACTACACTATACACTACAATATACACTACACTATACACTACACTATACACTACACTATACACTACTACACTATACACTACACTACACAATACACTACAACACTATACACTACTACACTATACACTACCATACTATACACTACACTACACTATACACTACTACACTATACACTACTACACTATACACTACTACACTATACACTACTACACGATACTATACACTAATATACTATACACTACTACACTACACTATACACTATTACACTATACACTACTACACTATACACTACTACACTATACACTACACTATACACTACACTATACACTACACTATACACTACTACACTATACACTACTACACTATACACTACACTATACATTGCTACATTATACACTATACACTACACGATACACTACTACACTATACACTACTACACTATACACTTCCACACTATACACTCCACTACACTATACACTACTACACTATACACTACTACACTACACTATACACTACTACACTACACTCTACACTACTACACTATACACTACCATACTATACACTACTCTACACTATACACAACTACACTATACACTACTATACTATACACGACTACACTACACTATACACTTCTACACTATACTATACACTACTACACTATACACCACTACACTATACACTACTACACTATACACTACTACACTATACACTACTACACTATACACTACTACACTATAAACTACTACACTATACACTACTACACTATGCACTACTACACTATACACTATACACTACTACACTACACTATACAGTACACTATACACTACTACACTATACACTACACTATACACTACTATACTACACTATACACTATACACTACTACACTATACACTACACTATACAGTACACTATACACTACTACACTATACACTACACTATACACTACTATACTACACTACTACACTATACACTACTACACTATAAACTACACCATACACTATACACTACTACCCTATATACTACTACACTATACAGAACAACACTACACTATACACTACTACACTACAACTATACACTACTACATTATACACTACTACACTATACACTACTACACTATACACTACACTACTACACTATACAATACTACACTATACACTACTACACTATACACTACTACACTATACACTACTACACGATACACTACTATACTATACATTACTACACTATACACTACTACACTACACTATACACTACTACACTATACACTACTACACTATACACGACTACACTATACACTACTACACTATACTAAACACTACACTATACACTACACTATACACTACTACACTATTCACTACACAACACAATACACTACTACACTATACACTACTACACTATACACTACAATATACACTACACACTACACTATACAATACACTATACACTACTACACTATAAACTACACTACACAATACACTACTACACTATACACCACCATACTATACACTACACTACACTATACACTACTACACTATACACTACTATACTACACTATACACTACTACACTATACACTACTACACTATACTATACACTACTATACAATACACTACTACACTACACTATACACTACTACACTATACACTATACTATACACTACTACACTATACACTACTACACTATACACTACTACACTATACACTACTACACTATACACTATACACTACACTATACACTGCTACATTACACACTATACACTACTACACTATACACTACTACACTATACACTACTACACTATACACTTCCACACTATACACTACACTATACACTATTACACTATACACTATATACTACTACACTATACACTACTACACTAAACTATACACTACTACACTACACTATACACTACTACACTATACACTACTACACTATACACGAGTACACTACTACACTATACACTACACTATACACTATAGTACACTACTACACTATACACTACTACACTGTACACTACTACACTATACACTACTAGACTATACACTACTACACTATACACTACTACACTATACACGAGTACACTACTACACTATACACTACACTATACACTATAGTACACTACTACACTATACAGTACTACACTATACACTACTACACTATACACTACTACACTATACACTACTACACTACTACACGATACACTTCCACGCTATACACTACACTATACTATACACTATACACTACTACACTATACACTACTACACTACACTATACTGTACACTACACTATACTATACACTAATACACTATACACTACTACACTATACACTACTACACTACACTATACACTACTACACTACACTGTACACTACTACACTACACTATACACTACTACACTATACACTAGTACACTACTACACTATACACTACTACACTATACACTACTACACTATACACTACTACACTATACACTACACTATACACTACTACACTATACACTACTACACTATAGACTACTACACTATACACTACACTATACACTACTACTATATACACTACTACACTATGCACTACTACACTATACACTACACTATACACTACACTATACACTACACAATACACTACTACACTATACACTACTACACCATACACTACACTATACACTACTATACTATACACTACTACACTGTACACTACTACACTGTACACTACTACACTATACACTACTACACTATACACTACTACACTATACACTACACTACACTATACACTACACTACTACACTATACACTACTACACTATACACTACTACACTATACACTACTACACTACTACACTATACACTACTACACTATACACTACTACGCTATACACTACTACACTACACTACTACACTATGCACTACTACACTATACACTACTACACTATACACTACTACACTATACACTACTACACTACACTATACACTACACACTACACTATACTACACTATACACTACTACACTATACACTACTACACTATAAACTACACCATACACTACTACACTATACACTACTACACTATACACAACTACACTATACACTACTACACTTTACACTACTACACTATACAGAACTACACTACAGTATACACTACTACACTACACTATACACTACTACACTATACACTACTACACTATACACTACTACACTATACACGACTACACTACACTATATACTACTACACTATACACTACTACACTATACACTACTACACTATACACTACTACACTATACACTTCCACACTATACACTCCACTACACTATACACTACTACACTATACACTACTACACTACACTATACACTACTACACTACACTCTACACTACTACACTATACACTACCATACTATACACTACACTACACTATACACAACTACACTATACACTACTATACTATACACGACTACACTACACTATACACTTCTACACTATACTATACACTACTACACTATACACTACTACACTATACACTACTACACTATACACTACTACACTATACACTACTACACTATACACTACTACACTATAAACTACTACACTATACACTACTACACTATGCACTACTACACTATACACTACTACACTACACTATACAGTACACTATACACTACTACACTATACACTACACTATACACTACTATACTACACTATACACTACTACACTATACACTACTACACTATACACTACACTATACAGTACACTATACACTACTACACTATACACTACACTATACACTACTATACTACACTACTACACTATACACTACTACACTATAAACTACACCATACACTATACACTACTACCCTATATACTACTACACTATACAGAACAACACTACACTATACACTACTACACTACAACTATACACTACTACACTATACACTACTACACTATACACTACTACACTATACACTACACTACTACACTATACAATACTACACTATACACTACTACACTATACACTACTACACTATACACTACTACACGATACACTATTATACTATACATTACTACACTATACACTACTACACTACACTATACACTACTACACTATACACTACTACACTATACACGACTACACTATACACTACTACACTATACTAAACACTACACTATACACTACACTATACACTACTACACTATTCACTACACAACACAATACACTACTACACTATACACTACTACACTATACACTACAATATACACTACACACTACACTATACAATACACTATACACTACTACACTATACACTACACTACACAATACACTACTACACTATACACCACCATACTATACACTACACTACACTATACACTACTACACTATACATTACTATACTACACTATACACTACTACACTATACACTACTACACTATACTATACACTACTATACAATACACTACTACACTACACTATACACTACTACACTATACACTATACTATACACTACTACACTATACACTACTACACTATACACTACTACACTATACACTACTACACTATACACTATACACTACACTATACACTGCTACATTACACACTATACACTACTACACTATACACTACTACACTATACACTACTACACTATACACTTCCACACTATACACTACACTATACACTATTACACTATACACTATATACTACTACACTATACACTACTACACTAAACTATACACTACTACACTACACTATACACTACTACACTATACACTACTACACTATACACGAGTACACTACTACACTATACACTACACTATACACTATAGTACACTATACACTACTACACTATACACTACTACACTGTACACTACTACACTATACACTACTATACTATACACTACTACACTATACACTACTACACTATACACTACTACACTATACACTACTACACTATACACTATACACTACACTATACACTGCTACATTACACACTATACACTACTACACTATACACTACTACACTATACACTACTACACTATACACTTCCACACTATACACTACACTATACACTATTACACTATACACTATATACTACTACACTATACACTACTACACTAAACTATACACTACTACACTACACTATACACTACTACACTATACACTACTACACTATACACGAGTACACTACTACACTATACACTACACTATACACTATAGTACACTACTACACTATACACTACTACACTGTACACTACTACACTATACACTACTAGACTATACACTACTACACTATACACTACTACACTATACTATACACTACACTATACAGTACTACACTATACACTACTACACTATACACTACTACACTATACACTACTACACTACTACACGATACACTTCCACGCTATACACTACACTATACTATACACTATACACTACTACACTATACACTACTACACTACACTATACTGTACACTACACTATACTATACACTATTACACTATACACTACTACACTATACACTACTACACTACACTATACACTACTACACTACACTGTACACTACTACACTACACTATACACTACTACACTATACACTAGTACACTACTACACTATACACTACTACACTATACACTACTACACTATACACTACTACACTATACACTACACTATACACTACTACACTACTACACTATAGACTACTACACTATACACTACACTATACACTACTACTATATACACTACTACACTATGCACTACTACACTATACACTACACTATACACTACACTATACACTACACAATACACTACTACACTATACACTACTACACCATACACTACACTATACACTACTATACTATACACTACTACACTGTACACTACTACACTGTACACTACTACACTATACACTACTACACTATACACTACTACACTATACACTACACTACACTATACACTACACTACTACACTATACACTACTACACTATACACTACTACACTATACACTACTACACTACTACACTATACACTACTACACTATACACTACTACGCTATACACTACTACACTACACTACTACACTATGCACTACTACACTATACACTACTACACTATACACTACTACACTATACACTACTACACTACACTATACACTACACACTACACTATACTACACTATACACTACTACACTATACACTACTACACTATAAACTACACCATACACTACTACACTATACACTACTACACTATACACAACTACACTATACACTACTACACTTTACACTACTACACTATACAGAACTACACTACAGTATACACTACTACACTACACTATACACTACTACACTATACACTACTACACTATACACTACTACACTATACACGACTACACTACACTATATACTACTACACTATACACTACTACACTATACACTACTACACTATACACTACTACACTATACACTTCCACACTATACACTCCACTACACTATACACTACTACACTATACACTACTACACTACACTATACACTACTACACTACACTCTACACTACTACACTATACACTACCATACTATACACTACACTACACTATACACAACTACACTATACACTACTATACTATACACGACTACACTACACTATACACTTCTACACTATACTATACACTACTACACTATACACTACTACACTATACACTACTACACTATACACTACTACACTATACACTACTACACTATAAACTACTACACTATACACTACTACACTATGCACTACTACACTATACACTACTACACTACACTATACAGTACACTATACACTACTACACTATACACTACACTATACACTACTATACTACACTATACACTACTACACTATACACTACTACACTATACACTACTACACTATACACTACACTATACAGTACACTATACACTACTACACTATACACTACACTATACACTACTATACTACACTACTACACTATACACTACTACACTATAAACTACACCATACACTATACACTACTACCCTATATACTACTACACTATACAGAACAACACTACACTATACACTACTACACTACAACTATACACTACTACACTATACACTACTACACTATACACTACTACACTATACACTACACTACTACACTATACAATACTACACTATACACTACTACACTATACACTACTACACTATACACTACTACACGATACACTATTATACTATACATTACTACACTATACACTACTACACTACACTATACACTACTACACTATACACTACTACACTATACACGACTACACTATACACTACTACACTATACTAAACACTACACTATACACTACACTATACACTACTACACTATTCACTACACAACACAATACACTACTACACTATACACTACTACACTACAATATACACTACACACTACACTATACAATACACTATACACTACTACACTATACACTACACTACACAATACACTACTACACTATACACCACCATACTATACACTACACTACACTATACACTACTACACTATACATTACTATACTACACTATACACTACTACACTATACACTACTACACTATACTATACACTACTATACAATACACTACTACACTACACTATACACTACTACACTATACACTATACTATACACTACTACACTATACACTACTACACTATACACTACTACACTATACACTACTACACTATACACTATACACTACACTATACACTGCTACATTACACACTATACACTACTACACTATACACTACTACACTATACACTACTACACTATACACTTCCACACTATACACTACACTATACACTATTACACTATACACTATATACTACTACACTATACACTACTACACTAAACTATACACTACTACACTACACTATACACTACTACACTATACACTACTACACTATACACGAGTACACTACTACACTATACACTACACTATACACTATAGTACACTATACACTACTACACTATACACTACTACACTGTACACTACTACACTATACACTACTAGACTATACACTACTACACTATACACTACTACACTATACTATACACTACACTATACAGTACTACACTATACACTACTACACTATACACTACTACACTATACACTACTACACTACTACACGATACACTTCCACGCTATACACTACACTATACTATACACTATACACTACTACACTATACACTACTACACTACACTATACTGTACACTACACTATACTATACACTATTACACTATACACTACTACACTATACACTACTACACTACACTATACACTACTACACTACACTGTACACTACTACACTACACTATACACTACTACACTATACACTAGTACACTACTACACTATACACTACTACACTATACACTACTACACTATACACTACTACACTATACACTACACTATACACTACTACACTATACACTACTACACTATAGACTACTACACTATACACTACACTATACACTACTACTATATACACTACTACACTATGCACTACTACACTATACACTACACTATACACTACACTATACACTACACAATACACTACTACACTATACACTACTACACCATACACTACACTATACACTACTACACTATACACTACTACACTGTACACTACTACACTGTACACTACTACACTATACACTACTACACTATACACTACTACACTATACACTACACTACACTATACACTACACTACTACACTATACACTACTACACTATACACTACTACACTATACACTACTACACTATACACTACTACACTATACACTACTACACTATACACTACTACGCTATACACTACTACACTACACTACTACACTATGCACTACTACACTATACACTACTACACTATACACTACTACACTATACACTACTACACTATACACTACTACACTACACTATACACTACACACTACACTATACTACACTATACACTACTACACTATACACTACTACACTATAAACTACACCATACACTACTACACTATACACTACTACACTATACACAACTACACTATACACTACTACACTTTACACTACTACACTATACAGAACTACACTACAGTATACACTACTACACTACACTATACACTACTACACTATACACTACTACACTATACACTACTACACTATACACGACTACACTACACTATATACTACTACACTATACACTACTACACTATACACTACTACACTATACACTACTACACTATACACTACTACACTATACACTACTACACTATACACTACTACACTATACAGAACTACACTACACTATACACTACTACACTATACACTACTACACTATACACTACTACACTATATACTACTACACTATACACTACTACACTATACACTACTACACTATACACTACTACACTACACACTACTACACTACACTATACACTACTACACTACACACTACTACACTATACACTACACTACTACACTACACTATACACTACTACACTATACACTACACTATACACTACTACACTATATACTACTACACTATACACTACTACACTATACACTACTACACTACACACTACTACACTACTACACTACACTATACACTACTACACTACACACTACTACACTACACACTACTACACTATACGCTACACTACTACACTACACTATACACTACTACACTATACACTACTACACTATACACTACTACACTATATACTACTACACTATACACTACTACACTATACACTACTACACTACACACTACTACACTACACTATACACTACTACACTATACACTACTACACTACACACTACTACACTACACACTACTACACTATACGCTACACTACTATATGCTACACTCCTAATAAACCTGTTTCAATAAACTTTTTCAATAAACCTGTTTCAATAAACCTCTTTCAATAAACTGCTATACACTACACTACTACTATACACTACTATACACTACACTACTATACATTACACTATACACTACACTGCTATACACTACACTACTATACACTACACTACTACACACTACGCTACTATACTGAATGGGTCTCTATGTATCTCTGTGTATCTCACTTATATACCAAAGCGACCCATAGAGACACATAGAGATACACAGAGACACATAGAGACCCATAGAGACACATAGAGACACACAGAGATACATAGAAACCCATAGAGATACATTGAGATACAAAGAGACCCACAGAGACACATAGAGACACATAGACCCATAGAGACGCATAGAGACCCATAGAGATACATAGAGATACATAGAGACCCACAGAGACGCATAGAGACCCATAGACCCATAGCGATACACAGAGACACATAGAGACACATAGAGATACATAGAGATACACAAAGACCCATAGAGATACATAGAGATACACAGAGACACATAGAGATACATAGAGACCCATAGAGATACATAGAGATACATATAGACCGACACTGACAGAGACCCACAGAGACCCATAGACACTTATAGAGACCCACAGAGACCCATAGAGACCCACAGAGACCCATAGAGACCCACAGAGACCCATAGACACTTATAGAGACCCACAGAGACCCATAGAGACCCACAGAGACCCACAGAGACCCATAGAGACCCACAGAGACCCATAGGGACCCACAGAGACCCATAGACACTTATAGAGACCCACAGAGACCCACATAGACCCATAGAGACCCACAGAGACCCATAGAGACCCACAGACACCCATAGAGATGCATAGAGACCCATAGACACTTATAGAGACCCACAGAGACCCATAGAGAACCACAGAGACCCATAGAGACCCACAGAGACCCATAGACACTTATAGAGACCCACAGAGACCCACAGAGACCCATAGAGACCCACAGAGACCCATAGAGACCCACAGACACCCATAGAGACCCACAAAGACCCATAGACACTTATAGAGACCCACAGAGACCCATAGAGACCCACAGAGACCCATAGACACTTATAGAGACCCACAGAGACCCACATAGACCCATAGAGACCCACAGAGACCCATAGAGACCCACAGACACCCATAGAGACCCACAAAGACCCATAGACACTCATAGAGACCCATAGAGACCCACACCCATAGAGACCCAGAGACCCATAGACACTCATAGAGACCCACAGAGACCCATAGAGACCCACAAAGACCCATAGAGACCCAGAGACCCATAGACACTCATAGAGACCCACAGAGACCCATAGAGACCCACAGAGACCCATAGAGACCCACAGACACCCATAGAGACCCACACTCAGAGAGAACCACAGAGATCCACACTGACAGAGACTCACAGAGACCCATAGACACTCATAGAGCCCCACAGAGACCCATAGAGACCCACACCCAAATAGACCCCAAGAGACCCACAGAGACCCATGGAGGCCCACAGAGACCCATAGAGACCCATAGAGACCCATAGAGACCCACACCCATAGAGACCCAAAGAAACCCACAGAGACCCAAAGAGACCCACAGAGACCCATAGACACTCATAGAGACCCACAGAAACCCATAGACACTCATAGAGACCCATAGACACTCATAGAGACCCACAGAAACCCATAGACACTCATAGAGACCCACAGAGACCCATAGAGACCCATAGACACATATAGAGACCCACAGAGACCCATAGAGACCCACACCCATAGAGACCGATAGAGACCCACAGAGACCCATGGAGACCCATAGACACTCATAGAGACCCACAGAAACCCATAGACACTCATAGAGACCCATAGACACTCATAGAGACCCACAGAAACCCATAGACACTCATAGAGACCCACAGAGACCCATAGAGACCCATAGACACATATAGAGACCCACAGAGACCCATAGAGACCCACACCCATAGAGACCGATAGAGACCCACAGAGACCCATGGAGACCCATAGACACTCATAGAGACCCATAGACACTCATAGAGACCCATAGACACTCATAGAGACCCATAGACACTCATAGAGACCCATAGACACTCATAGAGACCCACATAGGCCCATAGACACTCATAGAGACCCACAGAGACCCATAGACACCCATAGACACTCACAGACACCCCCCCCCCCTGCCCTACCCAACATGGCCGCCGTGCCTTCACTTCCACTCAGGGCGCGACGGGGCGGGGTCAGTGCGGGGGGTAGTGCGTGAGGGGCGGGGCTGGGGCGTGGCCAAGGAGCGCAACGGTGGGCGGGGCGGTTTGAGCGAATGGGGAGGGGCAAGGCGCGTGGGCGACGGGGCGGGGCCGTGGGAGAGAAAAGGGGGCGGGACAACGGCTCGCCCCGCGCGCTGGTTGGGCCGCTTCACCGCCTCAGTTGCCGCCGCTTCCGCCACTTCGGCCACGCCCCCCGCCCCCCCCAAGTCGCCCCGCCCACTTCGACTTTGGCGCATGCGGAGGGATACATCGGCCTCGCAGACCTCGTGCAGGTGAGGAAAGAGAGACCCACAGAGACACATAGAGATACATAGAGATACATAGAGACCCATAGAGATACATAGAGATACATAGAGATACATAGAGACTCATAGAGATACATAGAGATACATAGAGACCCATAGAGATACATAGAGACTCATAGACATACATAGAGACTCATAGAGATACATAGAGAAACATAGAGACACATAGAGATACATAGAGATACATAGAGACCCATAGAGATACATAGAGACCCATAGACATACATAGAGATACATAAAGATGCATAGAGACCCATAGAGATACATAGAGATACATAGAGACCCATAGAGATACATAGAGACCCATAGACATACATAGAGATACATAGAGACCCATAGAGATACATAGAGACTCATAGACATACATAGAGACTCATAGAGATACATAGAGAAACATAGAGACACATAGAGATACATAGAGATACATAGAGACCCATAGAGATACATAGAGACCCATAGACATACATAGAGATACATAAAGATGCATAGAGACCCATAGAGATACATAGAGATACATAGAGATACATAGAGACCCATAGACATACATAGAGATACATAGAGATACATAGAGACCCATAGAGATACATAGAGACACATAGAGATACATAGAGACACATAGAGATACATAGAGACACAGAGACCCATAGAGATACATAGAGACACATAGAAATACATAGAGACACATAGAGACCCATAGAGACACATAGAGACCCATAGAGACACATAGAGACCCATAGAGACACATAGAGACCCATAGAGACACATACTCATAGAGACACATAGAGACACATAGAGACCCATAGAGACACATAGAGACCCATAGAGACACATACTCATAGAGACACATAGAGACACATAGAGACCCATAGAGATAGATAGAGACACATAGAGACACATAGAGACCCATAGAGACCCATAGAGACACATAGAGACCCATAGAGACCCATAGAGACACATAGAGACCCATAGAGACACATAGAGACCCACAGAGACCCACACTCACAGAAACCCACAGAGACCCACACTCATAGAGACCCACACTCATAGAGACCCACACCCACAGAGACCCACACTCACAGAGACCCACACTCACAGAGACCCACAGAGACCCACACTCACAGAAACCCATAGAGACCCACACCCACAGAGACCCACACTCATAGAGACCCACACTCATAGAGACCCACACTCACAGAGACCCACACTCATAGAGACCCACACTCATAGAGACCCACAGAGACTCACACTTATAGAGACCCAGACCCACAGAGACCCACACTCATAGAGACCCACACTCATAGAGACCCACAGAGACTCACACTCACAGAGACCCAGACCCACAGAGACCCACACTCATAGAGACCCACACCCACAGAGACCCACACTCATAGAGACCCACACTCACAGAGACCCACACTCATAGAGACCCACACCCACAGAGACCCATACTCACAGAGACCCACACTCATAGAGACCCCCACCCACAGAGACCCACACTCATAGAGACCCACACCCACAGAGACCCATACTCACAGAGACCCACACTCATAGAGACCCCCACCCACAGAGACCCACACTCACAGAGACCCACACTCATAGAGACCCACACTCATAGAGACCCACACTCACAGAGACCCGCACTCACAGAGACCCACACTCATAGAGACCCACACTCATAGAGACCCACACTCACAGAGACCCACACTCATAGAGACCCACACTCATAGAGACCCACACTCACAGAGACCCACACTCATAGAGACCCACACTCACAGAGACCCACACTCACAGAGACCCACACTCATAGAGACCCACACTCATAGAGACCCACACCCACAGAGACCCACACTCATAAAGACCCACACTCATAGAGACACACAGAGACCCACAGAGACCCACACTCACAGAGACCCACAGCGAACCACACCCACAGAGACCCACACTCACAGAGACCCACACTCACAGAGACCCACAGAGACCCACACTCACAGAGACCCACACTCATAGAGACCCATAGAGACCCACACTCATAGAGACCCACACTCATAGAGACCCACAGAGACCCACACTCATAGAGACCCACACTCATAGAGACCCATAGAGACCCACACTCATAGAGACCCACACTCACAGAGACCCACAGAGACCCACACTCACAGAGACCCACACTCATAGAGACCCATAGAGACCCACACTCATAGAGACCCACACTCATAGAGACCCACAGAGACCCACACTCATAGAGACCCACACTCATAGACACTCACAGAGACCCACACTCACAGAGACCCATAGAGACCCACAGAGACCCACACTCACAGAAACCCACAGAGACCCAGACCCACAGAGACCCACACTCATAGAGACCCACACCCACAGAGACCCACACTCATAGAGACACACAGAGACCCACACTCACAGAGACCCACACCCATAGAGACCCACACTCATAGAGACCCACACCCACAGAGACCCACACTCATAGAGACACACAGAGACCCACACCCATAGAGACCCACACTCATAGAGACACACAGAGACCCACACTCATAGAGACCCACACCCACAGAGACCCACACTCATAGAGACCCACACTCATAGAGTCCCACTCTCACAGAGACACACACTCACAGAGACCCACAAAGACACACACTCACAGAGACACACAGAGACCCACACTCACAGAGACCCACACCCATAGAGACCCACACTCATAGAGACACACAGAGACCCACACTCATAGAGACCCACACCCACAGAGACCCACACTCATAGAGACCCACACTCATAGAGACACACAGAGACCCACACTCATAGAGACCCACACCCATAGAGACCCACACTCATAGAGACCCACACTCATAGAGACCCACACTCACAGAGACACACACTCACAGAGACCCACAGAGACACACACTCACAGAGACCCACAGAGACCCACACTCATAGAGACCCACACTCATAGAGACCCACACTCATAGAGACCCACACTCACAGAGACCCACACCCATAGAGACCCACACTCATAGAGACACACAGAGACCCACACTCATAGAGACACACAGAGACCCACACTCACAGAGACCCACACCCATAGAGACCCACACTCATAGAGACACACAGAGACCCACACTCATAGAGACCCACACCCACAGAGACCCACCCTCACAGAGACCCACACTCACAGAGACCCACACTCATAGAGACCCACACCCACAGAGACCCACACCCACAGAGACCCACACTCATAGAGACCCACAGAGACCCACACTCATAGAGACCCACACTCACAGAGACCCACACTCACAGAGACCCACACTCACAGAGACCCACACTCACAGAGACCCACACTCACAGAGACCCACACTCATAGAGACCCACACCCACAGAGACCCATAGAGACCCACACCCACAGAGACCCATAGAGACCCACACTCACAGAGACCCACACTCATAGAGACCCACACTCATAGAAACCCACACCCACAGAGACCCACATTCATAGAGACCCACACCCACAGAGACCCATAGAGACCCACACTCATAGAGACCCACACTCATAGAGACCCACACTCATAGAGACCCACAGAGACCCACACTCACAGAGACCCACACTCATAGAGACCCACACTCATAGAGACCCACACTCATAGAGACCCACAGAGACCCACACTCACAGAGACCCACACTCATAGAGACCCACACTCATAGAGACCCACAGAGACCCACACTCACAAAGACCCACACTCACAGAGACCCACACCCACAGAGACCCACACTCATAGAGACCCACACCCACAGAGACCCATAGAGACCCACACCCACAGAGACCCATAGAGACCCACACCCACAGAGACCCATAGAGACCCACACTCACAGAGACCCACACTCACAGAGACCCACACTCATAGAGACCCACACTCATAGAGATCCACAGAGACCCACACTCATAGAGACCCACACTCATAGAGACCCACACTCCCCCCCCCCCTCTCCCCCCCCCTCCCCCCCCCTCTCCCCCCCCCCCCCCCCCAGCCATGGAGTCTCTGCTGGTCCCGGCGATGGCGTTCCTGCGTGGCCGCCAGTCGTCGCTGGTGGCGTCGCTGGTGGCCCTCTGCGTGTTCGCCGGCCACGAGCTGTTCACCGTCGTGGCGACGGCTTGCCCCTGCTCGCCGGGGCGGAACCCGGCCCTGGCCGGCCTGTCCGCCCTCGGCCCCGCGCTCCTCCTGCTCCTCGCGGGGCTCGCCGTCAACAATCACACTCAGCGGTCGCTCGCCGGTACGGTCCGGCGGGTGTCTCGCTGCCGGTAGACCAGCCCCGTGTGTGTCGCTAGCGGTAGACCAGCCCCTTGTCTCGCTAGCGGTAGACTAGCCCCGTGTCGCTAGCGGTAGACCAGCCCCGTGTCGCTAGCGGTAGACTAGCCCCGTGTCGCTAGCGGTAGACCAGCCCCGTGTCTCGCTGCCGGTAGGCCAGCCCCGTGTGTGTCGCTAGCGGTAGACCAGCCCCTTGTCTCGCTGCCGGTAGGCCAGCCCCGTGTGTCTCGCTAGCGGTAGACCAGCCCCGTGTCTCGCTACCGGTAGACCAGCCCCGTGTGTCTCGCTAGCGGTAGACCAGCCCCGTGTCTCGCTGCCGGTAGACTAGCCCCGTGTCTCGCTGCCGGTAGACCAGTCCCGTGTCGCTACCGGTAGACTAGCCCCGTGTCGCTACCGGTAGACTAGCCCCGTGTCTCGCTGCCGGTAGTCTAGCCCCATGTCGCTGCCGGTAGACCAGCCCCGTGTCTCGCTACCGGTAGACCAGCCCCGTATCTCGCTACCGGTAGACCAGCCCCGTGTCTCGCTACCGGTAGACTAGCCCCGTGTCGCTACTGGTAGACCAGCCCCGTGTCTCGCTGCCGGTAGACCAGCCCCGTGTCTCGCTACCGGTAGACTAGCCCCGTGTCTCGCTGCCGGTAGACCAGCCCCGTGTCTCGCTACCGGTAGACCAGCCCCGTGTCTCGCTACCGGTAGACTAGCCCCGTGTCTCGCTACCGGTAGACTAGCCCCGTGTCTCGCTACCGGTAGACTAGCCCCGTGTCTCGCTACCGGTAGACTAGCCCCGTGTCTCGCTACCGGTAGACCAGCCCCGTGTCTCGCTGCCGGTAGACCAGCCCCGTGTCTCGCTGCCGGTAGACCAGCCCCGTGTCTCGCTGCCGGTAGTCTAGCCCCATGTCGCTGCCGGTAGACCAGCCCCGTGTCGCTAGCGGTAGACTAGCCCCGTGTCTCGCTACCGGTAGACTAGCCCCGTGTCTCGCTGCCGGTAGACTAGCCCCGTGTCTCGCTACCGGTAGACCAGCCCCGTGTCTCGCTACCGGTAGACTAGCCCCATGTCGCTGCCGGTAGACTAGCCCCGTGTCGCTACTGGTAGACCAGCCCCGTGTCTCGCTGCCGGTAGACCAGCCCCGTGTCTCACTGCCGGTAGACTAGCCCCGTGTCTCGCTACCGGTAGACTAGCCCCGTGTCGCTACTGGTAGACCAGCCCCGTGTCCCGCTGCCGGTAGACCAGCCCCGTGTCTCGCTGCCGGTAGACCAGCCCCGTGTCTCGCTGCCGGTAGACCAGCCCCGTGTCTCGCTGCCGGTAGACCAGCCCCGTGTCTCGCTGCTGGTAGACTAGCCCCGTGTCTCGCTACCGGTAGACTAGCCCCGTGTCGCTACCGGTAGACTAGCCCCGTGTCGCTACCGGTAGACTAGCCCCGTGTCGCTAGCGGTAGACTAGCCCCGTGTCGCTAGCGGTAGACTAGCCCCGTGTCGCTAGCGGTAGACTAGCCCCGTGTCTCGCTGCCGGTAGACTAGCCCCGTGTCTCGCTAGCGGTAGACTAGCCCCGTGTCGCTAGCGGTAGACTAGCCCCATGTCGCTAGCGGTAGACTAGCCCCGTGTCTCGCTAGCGGTAGTCTAGCCCCGTGTCGCTAGCGGTAGACTAGCCCTGTGTCGCTAGCGGTAGACTAGCCCCATGTCGCTAGCGGTAGACTAGCCCCGTGTCGCTAGCGGTAGACTAGCCCCGTGTCGCTACCGGTAGACTAGCCCCGTGTCGCTACCGGTAGACTAGCCCCATGTCGCTAGCGGTAGACTAGCCCCATGTCGCTACCGGTAGACTAGCCCCATGTCGCTACCGGTAGACTAGCCCCATGTCGCTACCGGTAGACTAGCCCTATGTCGCTAGCGGTAGACTAGCCCCATGTCGCTACCGGTAGACTAGCCCCATGTCGCTAGCGGTAGACTAGCCCCATGTCGCTACCGGTAGACTAGCCCTATGTCGCTTGCGGTAGACTAGCCCCATGTCGCTACCGGTAGACTAGCCCCATGTCGCTAGCGGTAGACTAGCCCCATGTCGTTACCGGTAGACTAGCCCCATGTCGCTAGCGGTAGACTAGCCCCATGTCGCTAGCGGTAGACTAGCCCCGTGTCGCTAGCGGTAGACCAGCCCCGTGTCGCTACCGGTAGACTAGCCCCATGTCACTAGCGGTAGACTAGCCCCGTGTCGCTACCGGTAGACTAGCCCCGTGTCTCGCTGCCGGTAGACTAGCCCCGTGTCGCTACCGGTAGACTAGCCCCGTGTCGCTACCGGTAGACTAGCCCTGTGTCGCTAGCGGTAGACTAGCCCCGTGTCTCGCTGCCATTAGACTAGCCCCGTGTCGCTAGCGGTAGACTAGCCCCATGTCGCTAGCGGTAGACTAGCCCCGTGTCGCTACCGGTAGACTAGCCCCGTGTCGCTACCAGTAGACTAGCCCCGTGTCGCTAGCGGTAGACTAGCCCCGTGTCTCGCTGCCATTAGACTAGCCCCGTGTCGCTAGCGGTAGACTAGCCCCATGTCGCTAGCGGTAGACTAGCCCCATGTCGCTAGCGGTAGACTAGCCCCGTCTCGCTACCGGTAGACTAGCCCCGTGTCGCTAGCGGTACGCCGGCCCATAGGGTTGGATCTCTGCGGCGTTCAGGAGGTCCGGTGGACCGGTGGCTCTGTTGTTTGTGTGTGGAGGAGGAGAGGCTGCCCGCTTCTCTGTCGGGAGCTGGACCGGTACCGCCTGGATCTCTGCGGTGTTCAGGAGGTCTGGTGCGCTGGTTCTGGTGTTTGTTTAGTGGAGAGGCTGCCACTCGTCTGTCAGGAGCTGGACCGGTACCGCCTGGATCTCTGCGGTATTCAGGAGGTCCGGTGGACCGGCTCTGGCTCCTGCCACCATGAGGGGTGGACAGTCCTCTATTCGGGGCAGCAGACTGCCAAACAACAGGGAGTGGCTCTTCTTCTGAACAAAAGTATGAAGGGGGCGTGGGAGCATGGCGGTGAGGTGTGGGAAGCTGTAAGCCCCAGGCTACTTTGGGCTCGCCTTCCCATCAACCGGAGGCGAGGAGTGGTGGTCATGGTTACTTATGTCCCCACCGAAGACGAACATCCGTGGAGGGATGCAGGAAAGGCGGTTGTTGTATGTCTCAGTGTGTGTGTGTCTATGTGTGTCTCTGTGTGTGTATCTGTATCTGTGTGTGTCTCTGTGTTTTGGTGTGTGTGTCTGTGTGTCTATGTCTGTGTGTGCCTCTGTGTGTGTGTGTGTTTGTGTGTCTATGTCTGTATCTGTGTGTGTATCTGTATCTGTGTCTGCGTGTGCATCTGTGTGGGTATCTGTGTCTGTGTGTGTGTCTGTGCGTGTGTCTGTATCTGTGTGTCTGTGTGTGTGTGTCTGTGTCTATGTCTGTATCTGTGTGTGTATCTGTGTCTGTGTGTGTCTGTGCGTGTGTCTGTATCTGTGTGTGTATATGTGTCTGTGTGTGTATCTGTGTGGGTATCTGTGTCTGTGAGTATCTGTGTGTCTGTGTGTGTGTGTCTATGTCTGTATCTATGTGTGTATCTGTGTGTGTATCTGTGTCTGTGTGTGTGACTGTGTCTGTGTGAATCTGTGTCTGTGTGTGTATCTGTGCACGTGTGTGTATCTGTGTCTGTGTGTGTGTCTGTGTGTGTCTCTGTGTGTGTGTGTCTTCTCGGCCACGGTCATTCCCTCCCTTCTCTACGCTTGCGAAACATGGACCGCCCTAATGGAACATCTTCGCCGGTTAGAAACATTTAGGCTAGCCTGCCTACGATCCATCCTGGGTTTAACCAGACTGGATTGTGTGAGGAGCTCACAAATCCTTGAAAGATCTGGGCAGGGTCCCATCGGTGAGCTCCTCCGGCGAGGAAGGCTGCGTTGGCTGGGTCATGTAGCCCGCATGCCCAGCCACCGGATTGAGGGGGCTAAGCGGGCGCGGCACGGGCTAGAGAAGAGATGGAGTGACGTGGTACAGGAGGACGTGGAGCTGAGTGGACTTGCCGATGACCGGTACCAGCTGTGTCAAGTTCGGCCTCTGTGGAGGAGGCTCGTGAAGGACGCTACTGGGCAGTTGGAGGCAGTTGCCCTCCAACAACAACGGAGGGCGGAGGAGCGACGCTCACAACAACGAGCGGAGCGCCGGGTGGCTAAAGCACAGCAGGTTGGCACAGTAGGGGGCACAGGTGGTGCATCAGCCAGTAGTCATCTCAGTCAGTCGACCCGTGGCACCTGCTGGGTCTGCCCCGTGACCTCCTGCCAGCGGGCGTTCGACACTTCACGTGGCCTCAGGGTGCACATAGCCTGGCACAAGCGTCGTGGTGACGTCACCGCCACTTAGTGGCGAATGGCAGTTGTTGTGTGTCTGTGTGTGTCTGTGTGTCTGTGTGTGTGTCTGTGTGTGTGTGTCTGTGTGTGTATCTGTGTGTATCTGTGTGTGTGTGTGTGTGTATCTGTGTCTGTGTATCTGTGTGTATCTGTGTGTGTCTGTGTGTATCTGTGTGTGTATCTGTGTGTGTGTGTGTGTATCTGTGTGTGTGTCTGTGTGTGGGTATCTTTGTATCTGTGTGTATCTGTGTGTGTATCTGTGTGTGTGTGTATCTGTGTGTGTGTGTATCTATCTGTGTCTGTGTGTGTGTATCTTGTGGGGAGCGGTAGTGTAGCGGTTAGCGCTACGCTGCGCTATGAACCTGGCGACCCGGGTTCGATTCCCGCTCACGGCCAACACCAGTGACGATTATCTGAACCGGTCCCGGGCCTCCCCTAGGTCGACTCAGCCTCAAATGAGTACCTGGTGCGGTGTGTAGTAAACATCGCCACTAGGGAGACAAAGGCGGTCGGGCGTGGTGCTGGCCACCCACCCCCTCGTGTACCGTTCCGGCCTTCATAGGTGCTGATCGCTAACAGCACTTGCCCCTACAGTCTGTTACAGGCTATATGGGGGATCTTTGTTTGTGTATCTGTGTGTGTGTGTGTATCTGTGTGTGTATCTGTGTATCTGTGTGTGTATCTGTGTGTATCTGTGTGTGTATCTGTGTGTGTGTGTGTGTATCTGTGTGTGTATCTGTGTGTGTATCTGTGTATCTGTGTGTGTGTGTATCTGTGTGTATCTGTGTGTGTATCTGTGTGTGTGTGTGTGTATCTGTGTGTGTATCTGTGTGTGTATCTGTGTGTGTGTGTGTATCTGTGTGTATCTGTCTGTCTGTGTGTGTATCTGTGTGTGTATCGGTGTATCTGTGTGTGTGTGTGTATCTGTGTGTATCTGTCTATCTGTGTGTGTGTGTATCTGTGTGTGTATCTGTGTGTGTATCTGATCCAGGCTGTGTCACTAACAGCGTTCCCATCGGCCCTGGCGTCTGCTGCGTCCTGAGTGTCCAGGCTCTCTCCCGCTCCCTCCTGGCTCCCGTCGTGTGGCTCGTCGCAACATTCCTCCGCGGGAACTACTACGAATGTGGAGCCAGCGAATTCCAGGTGACCGGTTGGAGTCCGGATCTCGGGGTGTAGCAGAGACTCGGGCTGTAGTAGAGACTCAGGGTGACTCGGGGTGTAGTAGAGACTCAGTGTGTAGCAGAGACTCAGGGTGTAGTAGAGACTCAGGGTGTAGTAGAGACTCAGGGTGTAGTAGAGACTCAGAGTGACTCAGGGTGTGGTAGAGACTCAGGGTGTAGTAGAGACTCAGAGTGACTCGGGGTGTTGTAGAGACTCAGGGTGTAGTAGAGACTCAGAGTGACTCGGGGTGTTGTAGAGACTCAGGGTGTAGTAGAGACTCAGAGTGACTCAGGGTGTTGTAGAGACTCAGGGTGTAGTAGAGACTCAGGGTGTAGCAGAGACTCAAGGTGTAGCAGAGACTCAGGGTGTAGTAGAGACTCAGGGTGACTCGGGGTGTAGTAGAGACTCAGGGTGTAGCAGAGACTCAGGGTTTAGCAGAGACTCAGGGTGTAGTAGAGACTCAGGGTGACTCGGGGTGTAGTAGAGAATCAGGGTGTAGTAGAGACTCAGGGTGACTCGGGGTGTAGTAGAGACTCAGGGTGTAGCAGAGACTCAGGGTTTAGCAGAGACTCAGGGTGTAGTAGAGACTCAGGGTGACTCGGGGTGTTGTAGAGACTCAGGGTGTAGTAGAGACTCAGAGTGACTCGGGGTGTTGTAGAGACTCAGGGTGTAGTAGAGACTCAGAGTGACTCAGGGTGTTGTAGAGACTCAGGGTGTAGTAGAGACTCAGGGTGACTCGGGGTGTAGTAGAGACTCAGTGTGTAGCAGAGACTCAGGGTGTAGTAGAGACTCAGGGTGTAGTAGAGACTCAGAGTGACTCAGGGTGTGGTAGAGACTCAGGGTGTAGTAGAGACTCAGAGTGACTCGGGGTGTTGTAGAGACTCAGGGTGTAGTAGAGACTCAGAGTGACTCAGGGTGTGGTAGAGACTCAGGGTGTAGTAGAGACTCAGAGTGACTCAGGGTGTTGTAGAGACTCAGGGTGTAGTAGAGACTCAGTGTGTAGCAGAGACTCAGGGTGTAGTAGAGACTCAGGGTGTAGTAGAGACTCAGGGTGACTCGGGGTGTAGTAGAGACTCAGTGTGTAGCAGAGACTCAGGGTGTAGTAGAGACTCAGGGTGTAGTAGAGACTCAGGGTGTAGTAGAGACTCAGAGTGACTCAGGGTGTGGTAGAGACTCAGGGTGTAGTAGAGACTCAGAGTGACTCGGGGTGTTGTAGAGACTCAGGGTGTAGTAGAGACTCAGAGTGACTCAGGGTGTGGTAGAGACTCAGGGTGTAGTAGAGACTCAGGGTGACTCGGGGTGTTGTAGAGACTCAGTGTGTAGCAGAGACTCAGGGTGTAGTAGAGACTCAGGGTGTAGTAGAGACTCAGGGTGTAGCAGAGACTCAGGGTGTAGTAGAGACTCGGGGTGTAGTAGAGACTCAGGGTGACTCAGGGTGTAGTAGAGACTCAGGGTGTAGTAGAGATTCAGGGTGTAGTAGAGACTCAGGGTGTAGTAGAGACTCAGGGTGTAGTAGAGACTCAGGGTGACTCAGGGTGTAGTAGAGACTCAGGGTGTAGTAGAGATTCAGGGTGTAGTAGAGACTCAGGGTGTAGTAGAGACTCAGGGTGTAGTAGAGACTCGGGGTGTAGTAGAGACTCAGGGTGTAGTAGAGACTCGGGGTGTAGTAGAGACTCAGGGTGACTCAGGGTGTAGTAGAGACTCAGGGTGTAGTAGAGATTCAGGGTGTAGTAGAGACTCAGGGTGTAGTAGAGTCTCAGGGTGTAGTAGAGACTCAGGGTGTAGTAGAGACTCGGGGTGTAGTAGAGACTCAGGGTGACTCAGGGTGTAGTAGAGACTCAGGGTGTAGTAGAGATTCAGGGTGTAGTAGAGACTCAGGGTGTAGTAGAGACTCAGAGTGACTCAGGGTGTGGTAGAGACTCAGGGTGTAGTAGAGACTCAGAGTGACTCAGGGTGTTGTAGAGACTCAGGGTGTAGTAGAGACTCAGGGTGACTCGGGGTGTAGTAGAGACTCAGGGTGTAGCAGAGACTCAGGGTGTAGTAGAGACTCAGGGTGACTCAGGGTGTAGTAGAGACTCAGGGTGTAGTAGAGACTCAGGGTGTAGTAGAGACTCGGGGTGTAGTAGAGACTCAGGGTGTAGTAGAGACTCAGAGTGACTCAGGGTGTTGTAGAGACTCAGGGTGTAGTAGAGACTCAGGGTGACTCGGGGTGTAGTAGAGACTCAGGGTGACTCAGGGTGTAGTAGAGACTCAGGGTGTAGTAGAGATTCAGGGTGTAGTAGAGACTCAGGGTGTAGTAGAGACTCAGAGTGACTCAGGGTGTGGTAGAGACTCAGGGTGTAGTAGAGACTCAGAGTGACTCAGGGTGTTGTAGAGACTCAGGGTGTAGTAGAGACTCAGGGTGACTCGGGGTGTAGTAGAGACTCAGGGTGTAGCAGAGACTCAGGGTGTAGTAGAGATTCAGGGTGTAGTAGAGACTCAGGGTGTAGTAGAGACTCAGGGTGTAGTAGAGACTCAGGGTGTAGTAGAGACTCAGGGTGTAGTAGAGACTCAGGGTGTAGTAGAGATTCAGGGTGTAGTAGAGACTCAGGGTGTAGTAGAGACTCAGAGTGACTCAGGGTGTGGTAGAGACTCAGGGTGTAGTAGAGACTCAGAGTGACTCAGGGTGTTGTAGAGACTCAGGGTGTAGTAGAGACTCAGGGTGACTCGGGGTGTAGTAGAGACTCAGGGTGTAGCAGAGACTCAGGGTGTAGTAGAGACTCAGGGTGACTCAGGGTGTAGTAGAGACTCAGGGTGTAGTAGAGACTCAGGGTGTAGTAGAGACTCGGGGTGTAGTAGAGACTCAGGGTGTAGTAGAGACTCAGAGTGACTCAGGGTGTTGTAGAGACTCAGGGTGTAGTAGAGACTCAGGGTGACTCGGGGTGTAGTAGAGACTCAGGGTGACTCAGGGTGTAGTAGAGACTCAGGGTGTAGTAGAGATTCAGGGTGTAGTAGAGACTCAGGGTGTAGTAGAGACTCAGAGTGACTCAGGGTGTGGTAGAGACTCAGGGTGTAGTAGAGACTCAGAGTGACTCAGGGTGTTGTAGAGACTCAGGGTGTAGTAGAGACTCAGGGTGACTCGGGGTGTAGTAGAGACTCAGGGTGTAGCAGAGACTCAGGGTGTAGTAGAGACTCAGGGTGACTCAGGGTGTAGTAGAGACTCAGGGTGTAGTAGAGACTCAGGGTGTAGTAGAGACTCGGGGTGTAGTAGAGACTCAGGGTGTAGCAGAGACTCGGGGTGTAGTAGAGACTCAGGGTGACTCGGGGTGTAGTAGAGACTCAGTGTGTAGCAGAGACTCAGGGTGTAGTAGAGACTCAGGGTGTAGTAGAGACTCAGAGTGACTCGGGGTGTTGTAGAGACTCAGGGTGTAGTAGAGACTCAGAGTGACTCAGGGTGTTGTAGAGACTCAGGGTGTAGTAGAGACTCAGGGTGTAGCAGAGACTCAAGGTGTAGCAGAGACTCAGGGTGTAGTAGAGACTCAGGGTGACTCGGGGTGTAGTAGAGACTCAGGGTGTAGCAGAGACTCAGGGTGTAGTAGAGACTCAGGGTGACTCAGGGTGTAGTAGAGACTCAGGGTGTAGTAGAGACTCAGGGTGTAGTAGAGACTCGGGGTGTAGTAGAGACTCAGGGTGTAGCAGAGACTCGGGGTGTAGTAGAGACTCAGGGTGTAGTAGAGACTCGGGGTGTAGTAGAGACTTAGGGTGTAGTAGAGACTCGGGGTGTAGCAGAGACTCAGGGTGTAGTAGAGACTCAGGGTGACTCAGGGTGTAGTAGAGACTCAGGGTGTAGTAGAGACTCAGGGTGTAGTAGAGACTCGGGGTGTAGTAGAGACTCAGGGTGTAGCAGAGACTCGGGGCGTAGTAGAGACTCGGGGTGTAGCAGAGACTCAGGGTGTGGTAGAGACTGAGGGTCTAGTAGAGACTCAGGGTGTAGTAGAGACTCAGGGTGTAGTAGAGACTCGGGGTGTAGTAGAGACTCAGGGTGACTCAGGCTGTAGTAGAGACTCAGGGTGTAGTAGAGACTCAGGGTGTAGTAGAGACTCAGGGTGTAGTAGAGACTTGGGGTGTAGTAGAGACTCAGGGTGTAGTGGAGACTCAGGGCCTAGTAGACTCAGGGTGTAGTAGAGACTCAGGGTGTAGTAGAGACTCAGGGTGTAGTAGAGACTCAGGGTGACTCAGGCTGTAGTAGAGACTCAGGGTGTAGTAGAGACTCAGGGTGTAGCAGAGACTCAGGGTGTAGTAGAGACTCAGGGTGACTCAGGGTGTAGTAGAGACTCAGGGTGTAGTAGAGACTCAGGGTGTAGTAGAGACTCAGGGTGTAGTAGAGACTCGGGGTGTAGTAGAGACTCAGGGTGTAGCAGAGACTCGGGGTGTAGTAGAGACTCAGGGTGTAGTAGAGACTCGGGGTGTAGTAGAGACTCGGGGTGTAGTAGAGACTCGGGGTGTAGTAGAGACTTAGGGTGTAGTAGAGACTCAGGGTCTAGCGGAGCGCCGGGTGGCTAAAGCACAGCGGGTTGGCACAGTAGGGGGCACAGGTGGTGCATCAGCCAGTCATCTCAGTCAGTCGACCCGTGGCACCTGCTGGGTCTGCCCCGTGACCTCCTGCCCGCGGGCGTTCGACACTTCACGTGGCCTCAGGGTGCACATAGCCTGGCACAAGCGTCATGGTGACGTCACCGCCACTTAGTGGCGAATGGCGGTTGTTGTTGTTGTCTGTGCGTGTGTGTGTGTCTCTGTGTGTGTATCTGTGTGTGTCTGTGTATCTGTGTGTGTGTGCCTGTGTGTGTGAGTGTGTGCCTATGTGTGTGTGTCACTGTGTCTGTGTGTGTGTCTGTGTATCTGTGTGTATCTGTGTGTGTCTGTGTGTGTATCTGTGTGTGTGTCACTGTGTCCGTGTGTGTGTCTGTGTATCTGTGTGTGTGCCTGTGTGTGTGATTGTGTGCCTATGTGCGTGTGTCACTGTGTCTATGTGTGCGTCTGTGTATCTGTGTGTGTGTCTGTGTGTGTGTCTGTGTGTGTGTCACTGTGTGCCATCGGACACTCCGCCCCCACAACTCCCAATCGGTGATGGGGCAGTTGTGGAGAGAGTGGAGAGTTTCCCATACCTGGGCAGTGTGCTTATGACTGGCTCCAGTTTAACAGCAGAGGTCTCACTCCGAATCAGTCGAGCGGCAATATCTTTTCATCGGTTGCGTAACGCTGTGTGGAAGCTACCTGGTCTGTCGCTCCGCACTAAGCTTTGGGTCTTCTCGGCCACGGTCATTCCCTCCCTTCTCTACGCTTGCGAAACGTGGACCCCCCTAATGGAACATCTTCGCCGGTTAGAAACATTTAGGCTGGCCTGCCTACGATCCATCCTGGGTTTAACCAGACTGGATTGTGTGAGGAGCTCACAAATCCTTGAAAGATCTGGGCAGGGTCCCATCGGTGAGCTCCTCCGGCAGGCAAGGCTGCGATGGCTGGGTCATGTAGCCCGCATGCCCAGCCACCGCATGCCGAAACAGCTTTTGTTTGGCCGGATTGAGGGGGCTAAGCGGGCGCGGCACGGGCTAGAGAGGAGATGGAGTGATGTGGTACAGGAGGACGTGGAGCTGAGTGGACTTGCCGATGACTGGTACCAGCGGTGTCAAGATCGGCCTCTGTGGAGGAGGCTCGTGAAGGATGCTACTGGGCAGTTGGAGGCAGTCGCCCTCCAACAACAACGGAGGGCGGAGGAGCGACGCTCACAACAGCGAGCGGAGCGCCGGGTGGCTAAAGCACAGCAGGTTGGCACAGTAGGGGGCACAGGTGGTGCATCAGCCAGTCATCTCAGTCAGTCGACCCGTGGCACCTGCTGGGTCTGCCCCGTGACCTCCTGCCAGCGGGCGTTCGACACTTCACGTGGCCTCAGGGTGCACATAGCCTGGCACAAGCGTCGTGGTGACGTCACCGCCACTTAGTGGCGAATGGCGGTTGTTGTTGTTGTCACTGTGTGTGTGTCACTGTGTGTGTGTGTCACTGTGTGTGTCACTGTGTGTGTCAATGTATGTGTGTGTGTCACTGTGTGTGTGTCACTTTGTGTGTCACTGTGTGTCACTGTGTGTCACTGTGTGTGTGTGTCACACTGTGTGTGTGTCACACTGTGTGTGTCTGGCAACACAACCCCCTACCTCCTCGCGGTGCCGGACGGGCAACCCTGTCGTGGACAGTGCTGTGGGGGGAGATCCAATTTTGATTGGCTCCTCCCCTCATGCCGTCTGTGACCACCACAGGGGCTAAACGGGGGCTCTGGACGGGTGCGAGGGGCTGGTAAACCCTCCACCTTCAATTAATTACCACTACACCACGAGTTAAACTGAAATATGTAACTAATAAGCTTGTGCCGGAGGCCCCGGGGGGCCAGGCGTCTATGACGTCTCCTGGCCAAACCCCAATTGGCGGAGCCAGGAGATTGAATATCTACCCTCGGGGCTCCTCCAGAAACAACGAAAAGCCACTACGGGTGGCCACGTGGAATGTTCGAACGCTCACTGCGGAGGAGAGGCTGCCACTCCTCTGTCGGGAGCTGGACCGGTACCGCCTGGATCTCTGTGGCATTCAGGAGGTCCGGTGGACCGGCTCTGGCTCCTGCCACCATGAGGGGTGGACAGTCCTCTACTCGGGGCAGCAGACTGCCAAACAACAGGGTGTGGCTCTTCTTTTGAACAAAAGAATGAAGGGGGCGTGGGAGCGTGGCGATGAGGTGTGGGAAGCTGTAAGCCCCAGGCTACTTTGGGCTCGCCTTCCCATCAACCGGAGGCGAGGAATGGTGGTCGTGGTTACTTATGCCCCCACCGAAGATGAACATCCGTGGAGGGATGCAGGCAAAGCCGATGAGTCAGATGCCTTCTATGACCTCCTGTCACAGGTGCTGGCTAAAGTGACCCCTCGGGATAGAGTCATCATGTTGGGTGACTTCAATGCCCGAGTTGGTCATGATATTGGCACCTGGTCTGGAGTGATTGGAGGGCATGGGCCAGATCAGCTCAATAACAACGGTAGGAGGCTGCTAGATTTTTGTGCAGCCCATGGGCTTGTAATTACCAACACGCTGTTCCGGCATCGGCGCATCCATACAACATCATGGATACATGCCGGGTCCAAGCAAGAACATCTGCTGGACTACATAGTGACGGACCAGCGGATGCGAGCCCATGTCCTTGACACCAGGACCTACCGTGGAGCTGATCTGCCCTCTGACCATCGACTAGTCATCTGTAAGATGCGCCTGCCATTCTTCCACTCCGGTGGTGGGTATACACCCAGGACCCCATTCCAACCTAAAGTGGCCCGGTCTCAGTTATCTGATGAAAGTTGCAAGCGAGAATTTCATCATCGCTTGCAGCTGGGATTGGCATCGTCCCCGACTCCTCCTGATGTCGAGGGTAAATGGGCGAGGTTTAGGACTGTGGCTCATGCAGCTGCAATGGCTGCTTTGGGTACGCGGTCCAGACCTCCCCAGAGACCCTGGCTGACAGAGGAGGTGTTCAGGATGGTTGAGAAAAAGCAACAGGCCCACTGTCATCGGCTACAGAATCCCACGTCAGAGAATGAGGAGGCTTACCGCAGCCTTCGCTCGGAGGTTCGGAGAGCCGTGAGGCGCTGCAAGGATGGGTGGTGGTCGCGGGTTGCTGAGGAGATGGAGTCTGCCTCAGTGGCCCGTGATCACAAATCTCTATTTAACTCCATCAAAAAAGTAACCTGCAGCACCACACCTATTACATCATGAGGGGAAAAAACGGTGATCCAATCTCCGACCCCCAGGAACAGGTTTGCAGATTTGCTGAGCATTTCTGTGAGGTCCTGGGGGAGGGAAAATCCCTCAGCCAGGAAAACATCGTGGCACAAAGTGAGGATGACCCTGCTGTGGCTGCGGTGCCTCAAATATTGGAAGAAGTCACCCACTGTGAGTGGCTGGCTGAGGTGCCATCTGTTGAGGAAGTACTGAAGGCGATCCGGAGTCTGAGACCAGGAAAGGCAGCGGGCAGAGATGATCTCCCAAGCGAAATGCTGAGGGAGGGTGGCATTTGTGCAGACTGCCCTATATGACATCATAACAACGGTCTGGACCACTGGACGGGTTCCGCAGGATTGGAAGGATGCCCTGGTGCTCCCCCTCTTTAAGAAGGGGGACCGCACAGACTGTAACAACTACAGGGGCATCTCACTCCCCAGTGTGCCGGGAAAGGTCCTGGCAAGGTTTATTCAGCATCGCCTTGCCAGGCACGCTGAGGAGAGGCTTGCAGAGCCCCAATGCGGTTTCAGGAAAGGGCGGTCCTGCACAGATGCCATATTTTCTGTCTGTCTGCTACAACAGAGGTGTAGGGAATTCCAACAAAACCTACATCTCTGATTTATTGACCTGGTCAAGGCCTATGATACCATCAGTAGGCCTGGGCTCTGGGTTGTTCTTCGTGCTTTTGGAGTACCTGACCCTCTGCTCACGATCATTAAGTACCTTCATGATGGTGAGCGGGCCCAGGTAAAACTACGTGGCTGGGAGTCAGAGCCATTCTCTGTACACCTTGGGGTGCGACAGGGATGTCCTCTGGCTCCCACATTATTTAACATCTATTTTGACCACGTAGTTCGTGAAGCCTTCAATAGCTGTACCGGGGGAATCTCCATATGGTACAGATATAATGGGAGGCTGATCGATGCCCGGGTGCGGTCAAGGGATGGCTCCCTATTGCTCAACCACGTTATGTATGCTGATGATTTGGTAATAGCTGCTCAGTCAGAAGAGGAGTTGGAGACGCTGCTGCTGAGACTGGAGCGTGCCACTAAGAGGTGGGGCCTTGCCATCAGCCCCACCAAAACTAAGCACCTGCCTGGGTATTTTGTACCATCGGACACTCCACCCCCACAAATCCCAATCGGTGATGGGGCAGTTGTGGAGAGAGTGGAGAGTTTCCCATACCTGGGCAGTGTGCTTATGACTGGCTCCAGTTTAACAGCAGAGGTCTCACTCCGAATCAGTCGAGCGGCAATATCTTTTCATCGGTTGCGTAACGCTGTGTGGAAGCTACCTGGTCTGTCGCTCCGCACTAAGCTTCAGGTCTTTTCGGCCACGGTCATTCCCTCCCTTCTCTACGCTTGCGAAACGTGGACCCCCCTAATGGAACATCTTCGCCGGTTAGAAACATTTAGGCTGGCCTGCCTACGATCCATCCTGGGTTTAACCAGACAGGATTGTGTGAGGAGCTCACAAATCCTTGAAAGATTTGGGCAAGGTCCCATCGGTGAGCTCTTCCGGCGGGCAAGGCTGCGATGGCTGGGTCATGTAGCCCGCATGCCCAGCCACCGCATGCCGAAACAGCTTTTGTTCGGCCGGATCGAGGGGGCTAAGCGGGCACGGCACAGGCTAGAGATGAGATGGAGTGATGTGGTACAGGAGGACGTGGAGCTGAGTGGACTTGCCGATGACTGGTACCAGCGGTGTCAAGATCGGCTTCTGTGGAGGAGGCTCGTGAAGTACGCTACTGGGCAGTTGGAGGCAGTCGCCCTCCAACAACAACAGAGGGCGGAGGAGCGACGCTCACAACAACGAACGGAGCGCCGGGTGGCTAAAGCACAGCAGGTTGGCACAGTAGGGGGCACAGGTGGTGCATCAGCCAGTCATCTCAGTCAGTCGACCCGTGGCACCTGGGTCTGCCCCGTGACCTCCTGCCAGCGGGCGTTCTACACTTCACGTGGCCTCAGGGTGCACATAGCCTGGCACAAGCGTCGTGGTGACGTCACCGCCACTTAGTGGCGAATGGCGGTTGTTGTTGTTGTGTCACTGTGTATGTGTGTGTCACTGTGTGTGTGTCACTGTGTGTGTCACACTGTGTGTGTGTCACTGTGTGTGTGTCACTGTGTGTGTTTCACTGTGTGTGTCACACTGTGTGTGTGTCACTGTGTGTGTCACTGTGTGTGTGTGTGTCACTGTGTGTGTGTGTCACTGTATGTGTGTGTCACTGTGTGTGTATGTGTCACTGTGTGTGTGTGTGTCACTGTGTGTGTGTGTCACTGTGTGTGTGTGTCACTGTGTGTGTATGTGTCACTGTGTGTGTGTCACTGTGTGTGTGTGTCACTGTGTGTGTGTGTGTGTCACACTGTGTGTGTCACTGTGTGTGTGTCACTGTGTGTGTGTGTGTGTGTCACACTGTGTGTGTCACTGTGTGTGTCACTGTGTGTGTCACTGTGTGTGTGTGTCACTGTGTGTGTGTGTCACACTGTGTGTGTGTCACTGTGTGTGTCACACTGTGTGTGTGTCACTGTGTGTGTGTCACTGTGTGTGTTTCACTGTGTATGTCACACTGTGTGTGTGTCACTGTGTGTGTCACTGTGTGTGTGTGTGTCACTGTGTGTGTGTGTCACTGTGTGTGTGTGTCACTGTGTGTGTATGTGTCACTGTGTGTGTGTCACTGTGTGTGTGTGTCACTGTGTGTGTGTCACTGTGTGTTTCACTGTGTGTGTGTCACTATGTGTGTGTGTCACTGTGTGTGTGTCACACTGTGTGTGTCACACTGTGTGCGTCACTGTGTGTGTCACTGTGTGTGTGTGTGTGTCACACTGTGTGTGTCACTGTGTGTGTGTGTGTCACCGTGTGTGTCACTGTGTGTGTCACACTGTGTGTGTCACTGTGTGTGTCACTGTGTGTGTCACACTGTGTGTGTCACTGTGTGTGTGTCTCACTGTGTGTGTGTGTGTGTCACTGTGTGTGTGTGTCACTGTGTGTGTGTGTCACACTGTGTGTGTGTGTCACACTGTGTGTGTCACACTGTGTGTGTGTGTCACACTGTGTGTGTGTGACTAGAGTGGCGTGTGGGTGTTTGCCCACCCCAACGTGAGCCAGCTGCTTCCCCGTGAGTCTCTGGCACGTGTTCCCTGCGACTCGCTCAGGCTCAGCTCCTGGCTCAGCGTCGAAGATGAGCGGGAAATTCGCTCCACGCTCATGGACAAGATGCAGTTCGAGTCAGAGGTCAAACTCGCTCAGTCGTTCAGCCAGTCAGTCGCTCGCTCAGTTAGTCACTCAGTTAGTCAGTCACTCAGTCACTCACTCAGTTAGTCAGTCAGTCATTCAGTCAGTCACACGCTCAGTCAGTCAGTCAGTTAGTCACTCAGTTAGTCATTCACTCAGTCACTCACGTAGTCACTCAGTTAGTCACTCACACGCTCACACGCTCACTCACTCACTCACGTAGTCACTCAGTCATTCATTCACTCACACGCTCATTCACTCACTCACGTAGTCACTCAGTTAGTCAGTCACTCAGTCACTCACTCAGTCACTCAGTCAGTCACTCATTCAGCCACTCACTCACTCAGCCACTCAGTCATTCACTCACTCACTCACGTAGTCACTCAGTCACTCACTCACACGCTCACTCACTCAGTCACTCAGTCACTCACTCACTCACACGCTCACTCACTCAGTCACTCAGTCAGTCACTCACTCACACGCTCACTCACTCAGTCACTCACTCACGTAGTCACTCAGTTAGTCACTCACTCACAGGCTCACTCACTCACTCACGTAGTCACTCAGTCACACGTTCACTCAATCACTCACTCAGTCATTCACTCAGTCACTCACTCAGTTAGTCACTCAGTCAGTCAGTCAGTCACTCACTCAGTCACTCACTCACACGCTCACTCAGTCACTCAGTCACTCACTCAGTCATTCAGTCAGTCACTCACTCAGTTAGTCACTCAGTCAGTCAGTCACTCACTCGCTCACTCACCCACTCGCTCACTCACTCACCCACCCACCCACTCACTCACTCACTCACCCACTCACTCACCCACTCACCCACCCACCCACCCACTCACTCACTCACTCACCCACCCACCCACTCACCCACTCACTCACTCACTCACCCACTCACCCACCCACTCACCCCCTGATACTGTTGCAGGTAATGGGCTGGGTCCTGCTGCTACTCAGCGCCCTAGTGGTGTTCATCCTGCGCCTGATGTCTCTCTGTCAGTCGCCTGTGCCGTCCCTCCAGCTGCAGTACTGGAGGGTTTACACGCGGGCTGAGAGAGAAACCTTCAGCGCTGAGGCACAGGTAGACACCGGGGAGACACGGGGGAGACACGGGGAGACACGGGGAGACAGGAGGAGACACGGGGAGACACGGGGAGACACGGGGAGACACGGGGAGACACGGGGAGACACGGGGGCTGAGAGAGACACCTTCAGCGCTGAGGCACAGGTAGACACCGGGGAGACACGGGGGAGACACGGGGAGACACGGGGAGACACGGGGAGACAGGAGGAGACACGGGGAGACACGGGGAGACACGGGGAGACACGGGGTTTACACACGGGCTGAGAGAGACACCTTCAGCGCTGAGGCACAGGTAGACACCGGGGAGACACGGGGAGAGACACGGGGAGACACGGGGGCTGAGAGAGACACGGGGAGACACGGGGAGAGACACGGGGAGAGACACGGGGAGACACGGGGAGACACGCGGGCTGAGAGAGACACGGGGAGACACGGGGAGAGACACGGGGAGAGACACGGGGAGACACGGGGAGACACGCGGGCTGAGAGAGACACGGGGAGACACGGGGTTTACACGGGGAGAGACGGGGGCTGAGAGAGACACCTTCAGCGCTGAGGCACAGGTAGACACCGGGGAGACACGGGGGAGACACGGGGGGACACGGGGAGACACAGGGGCTGAGAGAGACACGGGGAGACACGGGGAGACACGTGGAGACACGGGGAGACACGGGGGGAGACACGGGGAGAGACACGGGGAGACACGGGGGCTGAGAGAGACACGGGGAGACACGGGGAGATACGGGGAGACAGGAGGAGACACGGGGGCTGAGAGAGACACCTTCAGCGCTGAGGCACAGGTAGACACCGGGGAGACACGGGGAGACACGGGGAGACACGGAGGCTGACAGAGACACGGGGAGACACGGGGAGACACGGGGAGAGACGGGGAGAGACACGGGGAGACACGGGGTCTGAGAGAGACACCTTCAGCGCTGAGGCACAGGTAGACACCGGGAGACACGGGGGAGAGACACGGGGGAGACACGGGGGAGAGACACGCGGGCTGAGAGAGACACGGGGAGACACGGGGAGAGACACGGGGAGAGACACGGGGAGACACGGGGAGACACGCGGGCTGAGAGAGACACGGGGAGACACGGGGAGAGACACGGGGAGAGACACGGGGAGACACGGGGAGACACGCGGGCTGAGAGAGACACGGGGAGACACGGGGTTTACACGGGGAGAGACGGGGGCTGAGAGAGACACCTTCAGCGCTGAGGCACAGGTAGACACCGGGGAGACACGGGGGAGACACGGGGGGACACGGGGAGACACGGGGGCTGAGAGAGACACGGGGAGACACGGGGAGACACGTGGAGACACGGGGAGACACGGGGGGAGACACGGGGAGAGACACGGGGAGACACGGGGGCTGAGAGAGACACGGGGAGACACGGGGAGATACGGGGAGACAGGAGGAGACACGGGGGCTGAGAGAGACACCTTCAGCGCTGAGGCACAGGTAGACACCGGGGAGACACGGGGAGACACGGGGAGACACGGAGGCTGACAGAGACACGGGGAGACACGGGGAGACACGGGGAGAGACGGGGAGAGACACGGGGAGACACGGGGTCTGAGAGAGACACCTTCAGCGCTGAGGCACAGGTAGACACCGGGAGACACGGGGGAGAGACACGGGGGAGACACGGGGGAGAGACACGCGGGCTGAGAGAGACACCTTCAACGCTGAGGCACAGGTAGACACCGGGGGAGACACGGGGGCTGAGAGAGACACGGGGAGACACGGGGAGAGACACGTGGAGACACGGGGAGACACGGGGTTTACACGGGGAGAGACACGGGGAGACACGGGGAGAGACACGGGGGCTGAGAGAGACACCGGGAGACACGGGGAGACACGGGGGAGAGACACGGGGAGAGAGAGACACCTTCCGCGCTGAGGCACAGGTAGACACGGGGGGGAGAGACACGGGGAGACACGGGAGAGACACGGGAAGACATGGGTAGACACGAGGAGACACGGGGAGAGACACGGAGAGACATGGGGGGAGACACGGGGAGACACGGGGTCTGAGAGAGACACCTTCAGCGCTGAGGCACAGGTAGACACCGGGAGACATGGAGAGACACGGGGAGACAGGAGGAGACACGGGGAGACACCCACTCACCCACCCACTCACCCACCCACTCACCCACCCACTCACCCACTCACCCACTCACCCACCCACTCACCCACTCACCCACCCACTCACCCACCCACCCACTCACCCACTCACTCACCCACTCACCCACTCACCCACCCACTCACTCACTCACTCACCCACTCACCCACTCACTCACTCACTCACCCACCCACCCACTCACCCACTCACCCACTCACCCACTCACTCACCCACTCACCCACTCACCCACCCACTCACTCACTCACTCACCCACTCACCCACTCACTCACTCACTCACCCACCCACCCACTCACCCACTCACCCACTCACTCACTCACTCACCCACTCACTCACCCACTCACCCACCCACTCACCCACCCACTCACCCACTCACCCACCCACTCACCCACCCACTCACCCACCCACCCACCCACCCACCCCACCCTCCCCGCCAGGCCCACGCACTGCATCTGGCCAGGCAGAACGTCGCCGCTTTCCTCGGCACCGCCACCACCGCCTCCGCCGCCTCTCCCGGCGGCTACCGTGCCGTGCCGAGCCCCGAGAAGGAGGATGAGGAGGATGAGGAGGCTGGTGGTGACGGAGGAGGTCCACCGTCTCCGCCTGCCCGCCCCGGCTACCGCTCGCCCAGCGAGGCCGACTGGCGGCAGGCCTCGCGACCGTTCACCGTGGCTGCCGGTAGTGGCAGCTGGAGTTACTCGGCGCTTCACCGATGGGCGATGGACAGGCGCGGCGGTGGTGGTGGTGGTGGTGGTGGTGGCGGTGGAGGAGGATCCGAGATGGTTCCTCTCGTGGCAGACGAAGTTGACGGGGAAGGCCGGGCACTCGGGAAGGCTGCCTTGCGCCTGAACGAGTCTACGCTTTAGTGGGTGGGTGGGTGGGTGGGTGAGTGGGTGGGTGGGTGGGTGAGTGGGTGAGTGGGTGGGTGGGTGGGTGAGTGAGTGGGTGGGTGAGTGAGTGAGTGAGTAGGTGAGTGAGTGAGTGGGTGAGTGGGTGAGTGAGTGGGTGGGTGAGTGAGTGAGTGAGTGCGTGGGTGAGTGGGTGAGTGAGTGGGTGGGTGGGTGGGTGAGTGGGTGAGTGAGTGGGTGAGTGGGTGGGTGAGTGAGTGAGTAGGTGAGTGAGTGAGTGGGTGGGTGAGTGGGTGAGTGAGTAAGTGAGTGAGTGGGTGAGTGAGTGAGTGGGTGAATGAGTGAGTGAGTGTGTGGGTGAGTGGGTGGGTGAGTGAGTGAGTGGGTGAGTGAGTGAGTGTGTGGGTGAGTGGGTGAGTGGGTGGGTGGGTGGGTGAGTGGGTGAGTGGGTGGGTGAGTGAGTGAGTGAGTGGGTGATTGAGTGGGTGATTGAGTGGGTGAGTGAGTGAGTGTGTGTGGGTGGGTACAGCAAAACAACCCCCTACCTCCTCGTGATGCTGGACGGCAACGCTGTGGTGGACAATGCTGTGGTGGGCAGTGCCTTGGGGAGAGGGGGGCCAGGCGTCTATGACGTCTCCTGGCCAAACCCCAATTGGCGGAGCCAGGAGATTGAATACCTACCCTCGGGGCTCCTCCTCCAGAAACAATGAAAAGCCACTACGGGTGGCCACGTGGAATGTTCGAACGCTCACTGCGGAGGAGAGGCTGCCACTCCTCTGTCGGGAGCTGGACCGGTACCGCCTGGATCTATGCGGCATTTAGGAGGTCCGGTGGACCGGTTCTGGCTCCTGCCACCATGAGGGGTGGACAGTCCTCTACTCGGGGCAGCAGACTGCCAAACAACAGGGTGTGGGTCTTCTTTTGAACAAAAGAATGAAGGGGATGTGGGAGCGTGGCGGTGAGGTGTGGGAAGCTGTAAGCCCCAGGCTACTTTGGGCTCGCCTTCCCATCAACCGGAGGCGAGGAATGGTGGTCGTGGTTACTTATACCCCCACCGAAGATGAACATCCGTGGAGGGATGCAGGCAAAGCGGATGAGTCAGATGCCTTCTATGACCTCCTGTCACAGGTGCTGGCTAAAGTGGCCCCTCAGGATAGAGTCATCTTGTTGGGTGACTTCAATGCCCGAGTTGGTCATGATGCTGGCACCTGGTCTGGAGTGATTGGAGGGCATGGGCCAGATCAGCTCAATAACAACGGTAGGAGGCTACTAGATTTTTGTGCAGCCCATGGGCTTGTAATTATCAACACGCTGTTCCGGCATCGGCGCATCCACACAACATCTTGGATGCATGCCGGGTCCAAGCAAGAACATCTGCTGGACTACATAGTGATGGACCAGCGGATGCGAGCCCATGTCCTTGACACCAGGACCTACCGTGGAGCTGATCTGCCCTCTGACCATCGACTAGTCATCTGTAAGATGCGCCTGCCATTCTTCCACTCCGGTGGTGGGTGTACACCCAGGACCCCATTCCAACCTAAAGTGGTCTGGTCTCAGCTAGCTGATGAAAGTTGCGAGAATTTCATCATTGCTTGTAGCTGGGATTGGCATCGTCCCCGACTCCTCCTGATGTCGAGGGTAAATGGGCGAGGTTTAGGACTGTGGCTCATGCAGCTGCAATGGCTGCTTTGGGTACGCGGTCCAGACCTCCCCAGAGACCCTGGCTGACAGAGGAGGTGTTCAAGCTGGCTGAGAAAAAGCGACAGGCCCACTGTCATCATCTACAGCATCCCACGGCAGAGAATGAGGAGTCTTATCGCAGCCTTCGCTCGGAGGTTCGTAGAGCTGTGAAGTGCTGCAAGGATGGGTGGTGGTCGCGGGTTGCTGAGGAGATGGAGTCTGCCTCAATGGCCCGTGATCACAAATCGCTCTTTAACTACATCAAAAACGTAACCTGCAGCGCCACACCTATTACCATCATTAGGGGAAAAACGGTGTTCCAATCTCTGACCCCCAGGAACAGGTTTGCAGATTTGCTGAGCATTTCTGTGAGGTCCTGGGGAGGGGAAATCCCTCAGCCAGGAAAACATTGTAGCACAAAGTGAGGATGACCCTGCTGAGGCTGCGGTGTCTCAAATATTGGAAGTCACCCCCTGTGAGTGGCTGGCTGAGGTGCCATCTGTTGAGGAAGTACTGAGGGCGATCCGGAGTCTGAGACCAGGAAAGGCAGCGGGCAGAGATGATCTCCCAAGCGAAATGCTGAGGGAGGGTGGCGTTTGTGCACAGACTGCCCTATATGACATCATAACGGTCTGGACCACTGGACGGGTTCCGCAGGATTGGAAGGATGCCCTGGTGGTCCCCCTCTTTAAGAAGGGGGACCGCATAGACTGTAACAACTACAGGGGAATCTCACTCCTCAGTGTGCCGGGAAAGGTTATGGCAAGGATTATTCAACATCGCCTTGCCAGGCACGCTGAGGAGAGGCTTGCGGAGCCCCAATGCGGTTTCAGGAAAGGGCGGTCCTGCACAGATGCCATATTTTCTGTCCGTTTGCTACAGCAGAGGTGTAGGGAATTCCAACAAGACCTACATCTCTGCTTTATTGACCTGGTCAAGGCCTATGATACCATCAGTAGGCCTGGGCTCTGGGTTGTTCTTCGTGCTTTTGAAGTACCTGACCCTCTGCTCACGATCATTAAGGACCTTCATGATGGTGAGCGGGCCCGGGTAAAACTACGTGGCCGGGAGTCAGAGTCATTCCCTGTACACCTTGGGGTGCGACAGGGATGTCCTCTGGCTCCCACATTATTTAACATCTATTTTGACCACGTAGTTCGTGAAGCCTTCGATAGCTGTACCGGGGGAATCTCCATCTGGTACAGATACAATGGGAGGATAAAGCACGGCAAGTTGGCACAGTAGGGGGCACAGGTGGTGAACCTAGCCTGGCACAGTAGGGGGCAGAGGTGGTGCATTGGCCACTCATCTCAGTCGACCCGTGGCACCTGCTGGGTCTTTCCCGTGACCTCCTCCTGCACCTAGCCTGGCACCTGCTGGGCCTGCCCCATGACCTGCCAGCGGGCGTTCGACACTTCATGTGGTAGCCTCACGTGCACCTAGCCTGGCACAAGCGCCGTGGTGACTTCACCGCCACTTAGTGGCGAATGGCGGTTGTTGTGTGTGTGTCTGTGTGTGTGTGTCTGTGTGTTTCTGTGTGTCTGTGTGCGTGTGTCTGTGTGTGTGTCTGTGTGTGTGTCTCTGTGTGTCTGTGTGTGTGTCTGTGTGTGTCTGTGTGTCTCTGTGTGGGTCTCTGTGTGTGTGTCTCTGTGTGTGTCTGTGTGTGTCTCTGTGTGTCTGTGTGTGTGTTTCTGTGTGTGTCTGTGTGTGTGTCTGTGTGTGTGTCTGTGTGTGTGTCTGTGTGTGTGTCTGTGTGTCTCCGTGTGTCTCTGTGTGTGTGTGTCTCTGTGTGTGTGTCTCTGTTTCTCTGTGTGTGTGTGTCTGTGTGTGTGTCTGTGTGTGTGTCTCTGTGTGTCTGTGTGTGTCTGTGTGTCTCTGTGTGGGTCTCTGTGTGTGTGTCTCTGTGTGTGTCTGTGTGTGTCTCTGTGTGTCTGTGTGTGTGTCTCTGTGTGTGTCTGTGTGTGTGTCTGTGTGTGTCTGTGTGTGTGTCTGTGTGTGTCTGTGTGTCTCCGTGTGTCTCTGTGTGTGTGTGTCTCTGTGTGTGTGTGTCTCTGTGTGTCTCTGTGTGTGTGTGTCTGTGTGTGTGTCTGTCTGTGTCTCTGTGTGTGTCCGTGTGCCAACCCGCTGCATTCTATCCGCCCGGCTCTCCGCTCGTTGCCGTGAGCGTCGCTCCGTTGCCCTGCGATGTTACTGAAGGAGCGCGACTGCCTCCAACTGGCCAGTAGCAATCTTGATTTGAAGCGTTCGCGACTTGAGCAATCCACTCCCTCTGTTTCTCTCGGTAAAGTCACGTAGGTATAAAAAAATGAGACAATTTTTTTTAATAAAATGTATCGCAACACTAGCGGTGGGGGAAGGGGTCCTCTGGCGGAAAAATAAACCCATCCAACAGTGGAGCTGCTGATCCAGGAGGTTGAATTTTGATTCGTAGCTTTTCGTTAACTGCAGGGATTCATATTGTTGGTTCTTTCGGTAAAGTCACCACCGCGTTAGATGGGGGAAACAATAAAAAAATACAAATATAAAACAATAAAATTATTATTCTTGGTTCTTTCGGTAAAGTCACCACCACGTTAGATAGGGAAACAATAAAATAATAAAATATAAAACAATAAAATTATTATTCTTGGTTCTTTTGGTAAAGTCACCACCACGTTAGATAGGGGAAACAATAAAATAATAAAAATATAAAACAATACAATTATTATTGTTGGTTCTTTCGGTAAACTCACCACCACGTTAGATGGGGAAACAATAAAATAATAAAAATATAAAACAATAAAATTATTATTATTGGTTCTTTCGGTAAAGTCACCACCACGTTAGATAGGGGAAACAATAAAATAATAAAAATATAAAACAATAAAATTCTCACGACGTTTCTACTGCAACACAAAGCAGCAATCATCATCGTCAGGTGTGAAAACCACTCACAGAGACTCACAGAGTCTCACAGAGACCCACAGAGACTCACAGAGTCTCACAGAGACTCACAGAGACCCACAGAGACTCACAGAGTCTCACAGAGACTCACAGAGACCCACAGAGACTCAGAGTCTCACAGAGACCCACAGAGACTCACAGAGTCTCACAGAGACTCACAGAGTCTCACAGAGACCCACAGAGACTCACAGAGACCCAGAGAGACTCACAGAGACTCACAGAGTCTCACAGAGACCCACAGAGGCTCACAGAGACCCACAGAGACTCACAGAGTCTCACAGAGAATCACAGAGTCTCACAGAGACCCAGAGAGACTCACAGAGTCTCACAGAGACCCACAGAGTCTCACAGAGACCCACAGATGTTTGGTGGTGGTGGTGATGGTAGTGGTAGTAGTGGTGATGTTTGTGATGATGATGGTGATGGTAGTAGTGGTGATGATGATGGTGGTGATGATGATGGTGGTGGTGGTGATGGTGGTAATGATGATGGTGGTGGTGATGGTGGTGATGGTGATATTTGTGATGGTAGTGGTAGTAGTGGTGATGGTTGTGATGGTGATGATGGTGGTGATGATGATGGTGGTGGTGGTGATGATGATGGTGGTGATGGTGGTAGTGGTAGTAGTGGTGATGATGATGATGGTGATGATGATGATGGTGGTGATGGTGATGGCAGTGGTAGTAGTGGTGATGATGATGGTGGTGATGATGGTGGTGATGGTAGTGGTAGTAGTGATGATGGTGATGGTAGTGGTAGTAGTGGTGGTGATGATGGTGATGATGATGATGTTTGTGATGTTTGTGATGGTGGTGGTGATGTTTGGTGATGATGATGGTGGTGATGATGGTGGTGGTGATCGTGGTGATGGTAGTGGTAGTAGTCGTGATGGTGGTGGCAGTAGTGGTGATGATGATGGTAGTGGTGATGGTGATGATGGTGACGATGGTAGTGGTGATGATGGTGATGGTGTTTGGTGGTGATGATGATGATGCTGGTGGTGATGGTGATGTTTGTGATGATGGTGATGATGGTGATGATGGTGGTGGTGATGGTGGTGATGATGGTTGTGATGATGGTGGTGATGGTGGTGGTGATGGTGGTGATGATGGTTGTGATGATGGTGGTGATGTTTGTGATGATGGTGGTGATGATGGTTGTGATGATGGTGGTGATGTTTGTGATGATGGTGATGATGTTGGTGATGATGATGGTGATGTTTGTGATGGTGGTGATGTTTGTGATGTTTGTGATGATGGTGGTGATGTTTGTGATGATGGTGGTGATGATGGTGATGATGGTGGTGATGTTTGTGATGATGGTGGTGATGTTTGTGATGATGGTGATGATGGTGGTGATGATGATGGTGATGATGATGATGTTTGTGATGATGGTGGTGATGTTTGTGATGATGGTGGTGATGATGGTGATGATGGTTGTGATGATGGTTGTGATGTTTGTGATGATGGTGATGGTGGTTGTGATGTTTGTGATGTTTGGTGGCCGGGTACAGAAAGTGACGTCATTTTATATTGGGTTGACACTATGGAAAGTGACGTCACGCAACCGGTGAGACTATATAGAGTGACGTCACGCCACAGGTAACACTGGAAAGTGACGTCACTTTCTATTGGGTTGACACTATGGAAAGTGACGTCACGCAACTGGTCGGGCTATATAAAGCGACGTCACTCCGCGCGTGACACTGGAAAGTGACGTCACTTTATATTGGGTTGACACTATGGAAAGTGACGTCACGCAACTGATGAGACTAAAAAGTGACGTCACTCCGCGGGTGACACTAGAAAGGGACGTCACGGCACGGTTGAACCCCTATTGGAAGCAACGTCACTCACTGTATAGGAAGTGACGCCGCTCACTGTATAGGAAGTGACGCCACTCACTGTATAGGAAATGACGTCGCTCACTGTATAGGAAGTGACGCCACTCACTGTGTAGGAAGTGACGTCGCTTCCGTCGACCCGTCAACGTTGGGACGGTGGCGGTGACGTCACTTCCGCTATCGGCATCCTCGCTGCCTCGCGATGGCGGTGAGGAGGAGGTGAGGGGTGGTGACTGGTGGTGAGGTGAGGAGGTGAGGAGGTGAGGAGGTGGTGAGGTGGTGAGGAGGAGGTGGTGAGGAGGTGAGGAGGTGAGGTGAGGTGTGGTGTGGTGAGGTGAGGTGAGGAGTGGTGAGGAGGTGAGGTGAGGTGAGGAGTGGTGAGGAGGTGAGGTGAGGAGGTGTGAGGTGAGGTGTGGTGAGGTGTGGTGTGAGGAGGTGAGGTGAGGTGAGGTGTGGTGAGGAGGTGAGGTGAGGAGGTGAGGTGAGGAGGTGAGGTGAGGTGTGGTGTGGTGAGGTGAGGAGTGGTGAGGTGAGGTGTGGTGAGGTGTGGTGAGGTGTGGTGAGGAGGTGAGGTGTGGTGAGGTGAGGTGAGGAGGAGGTGAGGTGAGGAGGAGGTGAGGTGAGGAGGTGGTGAGGTGTGGTGTGGTGAGGTGAGGAGGTGAGGAGGTGTGAGGTGTGGTGAGGAGGTGAGGAGGTGTGAGGTGAGGAGGTGAGGTGAGGTGAGGTGTGGTGTGGTGAGGTGTGGTGAGGTGTGGTGAGGAGTGGTGAGGAGGTGTGAGGTGAGGAGGTGAGGTGAGGTGTGGTGAGGTGTGGTGAGGTGAGGTGTGGTGAGGTGTGGTGAGGAGTGGTGAGGAGGTGAGGTGAGGAGGTGAGGTGTGGTGTGGTGAGGTGTGGTGAGGTGAGGTGTGGTGAGGTGTGGTGAGGTGAGGTGAGGAGTGGTGAGGAGGTGAGGTGAGGAGGTGAGGTGAGGAGGTGTGAGGTGAGGAGGTGAGGTGTGGTGTGGTGAGGTGAGGTGAGGAGGTGAGGTGAGGTGTGGTGAGGTGTGGTGAGGTGAGGTGAGGAGGTGAGGTGAGGTGAGGTGAGGTGTGGTGTGGTGTGGTGAGGTGTGGTGAGGTGAGGAGGTGAGGTGAGGTGAGGAGGTGTGGTGTGGTGAGGTGTGGTGTGGTGAGGTGAGGTGTGGTGAGGAGGTGAGGAGGTGGTGAGGAGGTGGTGAGGAGGAGCTGAGGAGGTGAGGTGAGGTGAGGGGTGGTGGTGAGGTGAGGTGACTGGTGGTGAGGTGAGGTGACTGGTGGTGAGGTGAGGTGAGGAGGTGGTGAGGAGGTGAGGAGGTGTGGTGAGGAGTGGTGAGGTGGTGTGGTGAGGTGAGGTGTGGTGAGGAGGTGGTGTGGTGAGGTGTGGTGAGGTGTGGTGAGGTGAGGAGGTGTGGTGAGGAGGTGTGGTGAGGAGGTGTGGTGAGGTGGTGTGAGGTGGTGTGGTGAGGTGTGGTGAGGAGTGGTGAGGAGGTGAGGTGGTGTGAGGTGAGGTGTGGTGAGGTGTGGTGAGGTGAGGAGTGGTGAGGAGTGGTGAGGTGGTGAGGAGGTGAGGTGGTGTGAGGTGGTGTGAGGTGGTAGTGGTGGCGGTGGTAGGGGTGGTAACACCACCACCACCACCAGCTGTAGTACCACCACCACCAGTAGTACCACCACCACCAGCTGTAATAACACCACCAGCTGTAGTAACACCACCACCAGCTGTAGTACCACCACCACCACCAGCTGTAGCAACACCACCAGCTGTAGTAACACCACCACCACCAGCTGTAGTAACACCACCACCAGCTGTAATAACACCACCAGCTGTAGTAACACACCACCACCACCAGTAGTACCACCACCACCAGCTGTAATAACACCACCAGCTGTAGTAACACCACCACCAGCTGTAGTAACACCACCACCACCAGCTGTAGTAACACCACCACCAGCTGTAATAACACCACCAGCTGTAGTAACACCACCACCACCACCAGTAGTACCACCACCACCAGCTGTAATAACACCACCAGCTGTAGTAACACCACCACCACCACCAGTAGTACCACCACCACCAGCTGTAATAACACCACCACCACCACCAGTAGTAACACCACCACCAGCTGTAGTACCACCACCACCAGCTGTAATAACACCACCACCACCACCAGTAGTACCACCACCACCAGCTGTAATAACACCACCAGCTGTAGTAACACACCACCAGCTGTAGTAACACACCACCAGCTGTAGTAACACCACCACCAGCTGTAGTAACACCACCAGCTGTAGTAACACCACCACCAGCTGTAGTAACACCACCACCACCAGCTGTAGTAACACCACCACCACCACCAGTAGTACCACCACCACCAGCTGTAATAACACCACCAGTAGTAACACACCACCAGCTGTAGTAACACACCACCACCACCAGTAGTACCACCACCACCAGCTGTAGTACCACCACCACCACCAGCTGTAGTAACACCACCACCACCAGCTGTAGTAACACACCACCACCAGCTGTAGTAACACCACCACCAGCTGTAGTAACACCACCAGCTGTAGTAACACCACCACCAGCTGTAGTAACACCACCACCACCAGCTGTAGTAACACCACCACCACCACCAGTAGTACCACCACCACCAGCTGTAATAACACCACCAGTAGTAACACACCACCAGCTGTAGTAACACCACCAGTAGTAACACCACCACCAGCTGTAGTAACACCACCAGCTGTAGTAACACCACCAGCTGTAGTACCACCACCACCACCAGCTGTAGTAACACCACCACCACCACCAGTAGTACCACCACCACCAGCTGTAATAACACCACCAGTAGTAACACCACCACCAGCTGTAGTAACACACCACCAGCTGTAGTAACACCACCAGCTGTAGTAACACCACCAGCTGTAGTACCACCACCAACAGCTGCAGCAATGGCAGTGGCTGTGAGGACAACCATGGGTGGAACAGTCACCAGTGGAACAGTCACCAGTGGAACAGTCACGGGTGGAACAGTCACCGGTGGAACAGTCACCGGTGGAACAGTCACCAGTGGAACAGTCACCAGTGGAACAGTCACCGGTGGAACAGTCACGGGTGGAACAGTCACCGGTGGAACAGTCACCAGTGGAACAGTCACCGGTGGAACAGTCGTGGGTGGAACAGTCACCAGTGGAACAGTCACCAGTGGAACAGTCACGGGTGGAACAGTCACCGGTGGAACAGTCACCGGTGGAACAGTCGTAGGTGGAACAGTCACCAGTGGAACAGTCACCGGTGGAACAGTCACCGGTGGAACAGTCACCGGTGGAACAGTCACCAGTGGAACAGTCACCAGTGGAACAGTCACCAGTGGAACAGTCACCGGTGGAACAGTCACGTGTGGAACAGTCACCGGTGGAACAGTCGTGGGTGGAACAGTCACCAGTGGAACAGTCACCAGTGGAACAGTCGTGGGTGGAACAGTCACCAGTGGAACAGTCACCAGTGGAACAGTCGTGGGTGGAACAGTCACCAGTGGAACAATCACCAGTGGAACAGTCAGCAGTGGAACAGTCAGCAGTGGAACAGTCAGCAGTGGAACAGTCACCAGTGGAACAGTCACCGGTGGAACAGTCACCAGTGGAACAGTCACCGGTGGAACAGTCACCAGTGGAACAGTCACCAGTGGAACAGTCACCAGTGGAACAGTCACCGGTGGAACAGTCACCGGTGGAACAGTCACCGGTGGAACAGTCACCAGTGGAACAGTCACCAGTGGAACAGTCACCAGTGGAACAGTCACCAGTGGAACAGTCACCGGTGGAACAGTCGTGGGTGGAACAGTCACCAGTGGAACAGTCACCAGTGAAACAGTCACCGGTGGAACAGTCACGTGTGGAACAGTCACGGGTGGAACAGTCACCAGTGGAACAGTCACCAGTGGAACAGTCACGGGTGGAACAGTCGTGGGTGGAACAGTCACCAGTGGAACAGTCACCAGTGGAACAGTCACCAGTGGAACAGTCACGTGTGGAACAGTCACCGGTGGAACAGTCGTGGGTGGAACAGTCACCAGTGGAACAGTCACCAGTGGAACAGTCGTGGGTGGAACAGTCACCAGTGGAACAGTCACCAGTGGAACAATCACCAGTGGAACAGTCAGCAGTGGAACAGTCAGCAGTGGAACAGTCAGCAGTGGAACAGTCACCAGTGGAACAGTCACCGGTGGAACAGTCACCGGTGGAACAGTCACCGGTGGAACAGTCACCAGTGGAACAGTCACCAGTGGAACAGTCACCGGTGGAACAGTCGTGGGTGGAACAGTCACCAGTGGAACAGTCACCGGTGGAACAGTCGTGGGTGGAACAGTCACCAGTGGAACAGTCACCAGTGGAACAGTCACCAGTGGAACAGTCACCGGTGGAACAGTCGTGGGTGGAACAGTCACCAGTGGAACAGTCACCGGTGGAACAGTCACCAGTGGAACAGTCACCAGTGGAACAGTCACCGGTGGAACAGTCGTGGGTGGAACAGTCACCAGTGGAACAGTCACCAGTGGAACAGTCACCAGTGGAACAGTCACCAGTGGAACAGTCGTGGGTGGTGACGATACAGCCAGACCGTCTGGTTCCCGCGTCCTTCATGGAGACTTCGCTCCGTCTCTATCGGCATCATCGCTACAATCATCATCGCTACAATCATCATCGCTACAATCATCATCGCTACAATCATCATCGCTACAAGTGTCATCGCTGCAATCATCATTGCTACAATCATCATCATCGCTACAATCGTCATCGCTACAATCATCATCGCTACAATCATCATCGCTACAATCGTCATCGCTACAATCGTCATCGCTACAATCATCGCTACAATCATCATCGCTACAATCATCATCGCTATCATCATCATCATCACCATCACCACCACCACCACTATCATCACCACCACCACCACTATCATCATCACCACCACTATCATCATCATCACCACCACCACCACCACTATCATCACCACCACCACCATCATCATCGCCACCACCACCACCACTATCATCATCATCATCACCACCACTATCATCATCATCATCATCACCGCCACCACCACCACTATCATCATCACCACCACCACTATCATCATCATCATCACCACCACCACCACCACTATCATCATCATCGCCACCACCACCATCACCGCCATTGTCGTCACCGTTGCCATGGCTGCTGCTGCTGCTTCTCTGGCTGCCCGTGGTGGCCGGCGGAGGCGGCGGAGGCGGTGGTGGAGGCGGTGGTGGAGGCGGTGGAGGCGGTGGTGGAGGCGGTGGTGGAGGCGGTGGAGGCAGTGGAGGCGGTGGTCTGGTGGAGGGGATCTACTGCGGCAGCGTCAGCTGCTACGAACTCCTAGGGGTGGAACGCACGGCCACACGGGCTGAGATCGCGCGGTGAGTCTGTGTGTGTGTCACTGTGTGTGTCACTGTGTGTGTCACTGTGTGTGTGTGTCACTGTGTGTGTGTCACTGTGTGTGTGTCAGTGTGTGTGTGTCACTGTGTGTGTGTCACTGTGTGTGTCACTGTGTGTGTGCCAGTGTGTGTGTGTCACTGTGTGTGTGTCACTGTGTGTGTGTCACTGTGTGTGTGTCACTGTGTGTGTGACACTGTGTGTGTGACACTGTGTGTGTGTCACTGTGTGTGTGTCAGTGTGTGTGTGTCACTGTGTGTGTGTGTGTCACTGTGTGTGTGTGTCACTGTGTGTGTGTGTGGCGGTGAGGTGTGGGAAGCTGTAAGTCCCAGGTTACTTTGGGCTCGCCTTCCCATCAACCGGAGGCGAGGAATGGTGGTCGTGGTTACTTATGCCCCCACCGAAGATGAACATCCGTGGAGGGATGCAGGCAAAGCCGATGAGTCAGATGCCTTCTATGACCTCCTGTCACAGGTGCTGGCTAAAGTGGCCCCTCGGGATAGAGTCATCATGTTGGGTGACTTCAATGCCCGAGCTGGTCATGATACTGGCACCTGGTCTGGAGTGATTGGAGGGCATGGGCCAGATCATCTCAATAACAACGGTAGGAGGCTGCTAGATTGTTGTGCAGCCCATGGGCTTGTAATTACCAACACGCTGTTCCGGCATCGGCCCATCCACACAACATCATGGATGCATGCAGGGTCCAAGCAAGAACATCTGCTGGACTACATAGTGACGGACCAGCGGATGCGAGCCCATGTCCTTGACACCAGGACCTACCGTGGAGCTGATCTGCCCTCTGACCATCGACTAGTCATCTGTAAGATGCGCCTGCCATTCTTCCACTCCGGTGGTGGGTGTACACCCAGGACCCCATTCCAACCTAAAGTGGCCTGGTCTCAGTTATCTGATGAAAGTTGCAAGCGAGAATTTCATCATCGCTTGCGGCTGGGATTGGCATCGTCCCCGACTCCTCCTGATGTCGAGGGTAAATGGGCGAGGTTTAGGACTGTGACTCATGCAGCTGCAATGGCTGCTCTGGGTACGCGTTCCAGACCTCCCCAGACACCCTGGATGACAGAGGAGTTGTTCAGGATGGTTGAGAAAAAGCGACAGGCCCACTGCCATCGGCTACAGAATCCCACGTCAGAGAATGAGGAGGCTTACCGCAGCCTTCGCTCGGAGGTTTGGAGAGCCGTGAGGCGCTGCAAGGATGGGTGGTGGTCGCGGGGTGCTGAGGAGATGGAGTCTGCCTCAGTGGCCCGTGATCACAAATCTCTATTTAACTCCATCAAAAAAGTAACCTGCAGCGCCACACCTATTACCATCATTAGGGGAAAAAACGGTGATCCAATTTCTGACCCCCAGGAACAGGTTTGCAGATTTGCTGAGCATTTCTGTGAGGTCCTGGGGGAGGGAAAATCCCTCAGCCAGGAAAACATCGTGGCACAAAGTGAGGATGACCCTGCTGAGGCTGCGGTGCCTCAAATATTGGATGAAGTCACCCCCTGTGAGTGGCTGGCTGAGGTGCCATCTGCTGAGGAAGTATTGAAGGCGATCCGGAGTCTGACACCAGGAAAGGCAGCGGGCAGAGATGATCTCCCAAGCGAAATGCTGAGGGAGGGTGGCGTTTGTGCACAGACTGCCCTATATGACATCATAACAACAGTCTGGACCACTGGACGGGTTCCGCAGGATTGGAAGGATGCCCTGGTGGTCCCCCTTTTTAAGGGGACCGCACAGACTGTAACAACTACAGGGGCATCTCACTCCTCAGTGTGCCGGGAAAGGTCCTGGCAAGGATTATTCAGCATCGCCTTGCCAGGCACGCTGAGGAGAGGCTTGCGGAGCCCCAATGCGGTTTCAGGAAAGGGCGGTCCTGCACAGATGCCATATTTTCTGTCCGTCTGCTACAGCAGACGTGTAGGGAATTCCAACAAGACCTACATCTCTGCTTTATTGACCTGGTCAAGGCCTATGATACCATCAGTAGGCCTGGGCTCTGGGTCGTTCTTCGTGCTTTTGGAGTACCTGACCCTCTGCTCACGATCATTAAGGACCTTCATGATGGTGAGCGGGCCCGGGTAAAACTACGTGGCCGGGAGTCAGAGCCATTCCCTGTACACCTTGGGGTGCGACAGGGATGTCCTCTGGCTCCCACATTATTTAACATCTATTTTGACCACGTAGTTCGTGAAGCCTTCAATAGCTGTACCGGGGGAATCTCCATATGGTACAGATATAATGGGAGGCTAATCGATGCCCGGGTGCGGTCAAGGGATGGCTCCCTATTGCTCAACCACGTTATGTATGCTGATGATTTGGTAATAGCTGCTCAGTCAGAGGAGGAGTTGGAGACGCTGCTGCTGAGACTGGAGCATGCCACTAAGAGGTGGGGCCTTACCATCAGCCCCACCAAAACTAAGCACCTGCCTGGGTATTTTGTACCATCGGACACTCCACCCCCACAACTCCCAATCGGTGATGGGGCAGTTGTGGAGAAAGTGGAGAGTTTCCCATACCTGGGCAGTGTGCTTATGACTGGCTCCAGTTTAACAGCAGAGGTCTCACTCCGAATCAGTCGAGCGGCAATATCTTTTCATCGGTTGCGTAACGCTGTGTGGAAGCTACCTGGTCTGTCGCTCCGCACTAAGCTTCAGGTCTTCTCGGCCACGGTCATTCCCTCCCTTCTCTACGCTTGCGAAACGTGGACCCCCCTAATGGAACATCTTCGCCGGTTAGAAACATTTAGGCTGGCCTGCCTACGATCCATCCTGGGTTTAACCAGACTGGATTGTGTGAGGAGCTCACAAATCCTTGAAAGATCTGGGCAGGGTCCCATCGGTGAGCTCCTCCGGCAGGCAAGGCTGCGATGGCTGGGTCATGTAGCCCGCATGCGCAGCCACCGCATGCCGAAACAGCTTTTGTTTGGCCGGATTGAGGGGGCTAAGCGGGCGCGGCACGGGCTAGAGAAGAGATGGAGTGATGTGGTACAGGAGGACGTGGAGCTGAGTGGACTTGCCGATGACTGGTACCAGCGGTGTCAAGATCGGCCTCTGTGGAGGAGGCTCGTGAAGGATGCTACTGGGCAGTTGGAGGCAGTCGCCCTCCAACAACAACGGAGGGCGGAGGAGCGACGCTCACAACAGCGAGCGGAGCGCCGGGTGGCTAAAGCACAGCAGGTTGGCACAGTAGGGGGCACAGGTGGTGCATCGGCCAGTCATCTCAGTCAGTCGACCCGTGGCACCTGGGTCTGCCCCGTGACCTCCTGCCAGCGGGCGTTCGACACTTCACGTGGCCTCAGGGTGCACATAGCCTGGCACAAGCGTCGTGGTGACGTCACCGCCACTTAGTGGCGAATGGCGGTTGTTGTTGTTGTGTGTGTCACTGTGTGTGTGTCACTGTGTGTGTGTCACTGTGTGTGTGTCACTGTGTGTGTGTGTCACTGTGTGTGTGTGTCACTATGTGTGTGTGTGTGTGGCGGTGAGGTGTGGGAAGCTGTAAGTCCCAGGCTACTTTGGGCTCGCCTTCCCATCAACCGGAGGCGAGGAATGGTGGTCGTGGTTACTTATGCCCCCACCGAAGATGAACATCCGTGGAGGGATGCAGGCAAAGCCGATGAGTCAGATGCCTTCTATGACCTCCTGTCACAGGTGCTGGCTAAAGTGGCCCCTCGGGATAGAGTCATCATGTTGGGTGACTTCAATGCCCGAGCTGGTCATGATGCTGGCACCTGGTCTGGAGTGATTGGAGGGCATGGGCCAGATCAGCTCAATAACAACGGTAGGAGGCTGCTAGATTTTTGTGCAGCCCATGGGCTTGTAATTACCAACACGCTGTTCCGGCATCGGCGCATCCACACAACATCATGGATGCATGCCGGGTCCAAGCAAGAACATCTGCTGGACTACATAGTGATGGACCAGCGGATGCGAGCCCATGTCCTTGACACCAGGACCTACCGTGGAGCTGATCTGCCCTCTGACTATCGACTAGTCATCTGTAAGATGCGCCTGCCATTCTTCCACTCCGGTGGTGGGTGTACACCCAGGACCCCATTCCGACCTAAAGTGGTCTGGTCTCAGTTATCTGATGAAAGTTGCAAGCGAGAATTTCATCATCACTTGCGGCTGGGATTGGCATCGTCCCCAACTCCTCCTGATGTCGAGGGTAAATGGGCGAGGTTTAGGACTGTGACTCATGCAGCTGCAATGGCTGCTTTGGGTACGCGGTCTAGACCTCCCCAGAGACCCTGGCTGACAGAGGAGGTGTTCAGGATGGTTGAGAAAAAGCGACAGGCCCACTGCCATCGGCTACAGAATCCCATGTCAGAGAATGAGGAGGCTTACCGCAGCCTTCGCTCGGAGGTTCGGAGAGCCGTGAGGCGCTGCAAGGATGGATGGTGGTCGCGGGTTGCTGAGGAGATGGAGTCTGCCTCAGTGGCCCGCGATCACAAATCTCTATTTAACTCCATCAAAAAAGTAACCTGCAGCGCCACACCTATTACCATCATTAGGGGAAAAAACGGTGATCCAATCTCCGACCCCCAGGAACAGGTTTGCAGATTTGCTGAGCATTTCTGTGAGGTCCTGGGGGAGGGAAAATCCCTCAGCCAGGAAGACATCGTGGCACAAAGTGAGGATGACCCTGCTGAGGCTGCGGTGCCTCAAATATTGGAAGAAGTCACCCCCTGTGAGTGGCTGGCTGAGGTGCCATCTGTTGAGGAAGTACTGAAGGCGATCCGGAGTCTGAGACCAGGAAAGGCAGCGGGCAGAGATGATCTCCCAAGCGAAATGCTGAGGGAGGGTGGCGTTTGTGCACAGACTGCCCTATATGACATCATAACAACAGTCTGGACCACTGGACGGGTTCCGCAGGATTGGAAGGATGCCCTGGTGGTTCCCCTTTTTAAGAAGGGGGACTGCACAGACTGTAACAACTACAGGGGCATCTCACTCCTCAGTGTGCCGGGAAAGGTCCTGGCAAGGATTATTCAGCATCGCCTTGCCAGGCACGCTGAGGAGAGGCTTGCGGAGCCCCAATGCGGTTTGAGGATAGGGCGGTCCTGCACAGATGCCATATTTTCTGTCCGTCTGCTACAGCAGAGGTGTAGGGAATTCCAACAAGAGCTACATCTCTGCTTTATTGACCTGGTCAAGGCCTATGATACCATCAGTAGGCCTGGGCTCTGGGTCGTTCTTCGTGCTTTTGGAGTACCTGACCCTCTGCTCACGATCATTAAGGAACTTCATGATGGTGAGCGGGCCTGGGTAAAACTACGTGGCCGGGAGTCAGAGCCATTCACTGTACACCTTGGGGTGCGACAGGGATGTCCTCTGGCTCCCACATTATTTAACATCTATTTTGACCACGTAGTTCGTGAAGCCTTCAATAGCTGTACCGGGGGAATCTCCATATGGTACAGATATAATGGGAGGCTGATCGATGCCCGGGTGCGGTCAAGGGATGGCTCCCTGTTGGTCAACCCCGTTATGCATGCCGACGATCTGGTGATTGGTGATTGCCGATCTGGTGATTGCGGCTCTACCTGGCCGTCTCTCTCCTCCCTGTGTCTCTCACCGTGTCTCTCTCCCCCCGTGTCTCTCACCGTGTCTCTCCCCATCTCTCACCGTGTCTCTCACCGTGTCTCTCCCCATCTCTCACCGTGTCTCTCCCCGTGTCTCTCACCGTGTCTCTCCCCATCTATCACCGTGTCTCTCCCTGTTTCTCTCTCACCGTGTCTCTCACTGTGTCTCTCCCCATCTATCACCGTGTCTCTCCCTGTTTCTCTCTCACCGTGTCTCTCCCTGTTTCTCTCTCACCGTGTCTCTCCCCATCTATCACCGTGTCTCTCCCTGTTTCTCTCTCACCGTGTCTCTCACTGTGTCTCTCCCCATCTATCACCGTGTCTCTCCCTGTTTCTCTCTCACCGTGTCTCTCCCAGTGTCTCTCCCCATGTCTCTCTCCCTGTCTCCCCATCTCTCACCGTGTCTCTCTCTCACTGTGTCTCTCTTCCTGTCTCTCTCCATCTCTCTCTCACTGTGTCTCTCCCCGTGTCTCTCCCCATCTCTCCCCCCATCTCTCCCCGTGTCTCTCCCCATCTCTCACCGCGTCTCTCCCCATCTCTCACCGTGTCTCTCACCGTGTCTCTCCCCGTGTCTCTCCCCATCTCTCCCCCCATCTCTCCCCGTGTCTCTCCCCATCTCTCCCCGTGTCTCTCTCTCACCGTGTCTCTCTCCATCTCTCCCCGTGTCTCTCCCCATCTCTCCCCGTGTCTCTCACCATCTCTCACCGTGTCTCTCCCCGTGTCTCTCCCCCTGTCTCTCACCATGTCTCTCACCGTGTCTCTCCCCGTGTCTCTCCCCATCTCTCCCCATCTCTCTCCCCATCTCTCCCCGTGTCTCTCACCATGTCTCTCACCGTGTCTCTCCCCGTGTCTCTCCCCGTGTCTCTCCCCATCTCTCCCCATCTCTCACCGTGTCTCTCACTGTGTCTCTCTCTCACTGTCTCTCTCTCACCGTGTCTCTCTCCCTGTCTCTCTCTCACCGTGTCTCTCACCATCTCTCACCGTGTCTCTCTCTCACCGTGTCTCTCCCCATCTCTCACCGTGTCTCTCTCCGTGTCTCTCACCGTGTCTCTCACCGTGTCTCTCACCCCACGTCTCTCACACCACGTCTCTCACCCCATGTCTCTCACCCTGTCTCTCCCCATCTATCCCCACGTCTCTCCCCATCTATCACCGTGTCTCTCCCCATCTCTCCCCCCATCTCTCTCCGTGTCTCTCACCGTGTCTCTCTCTCACTGTGTCTCTCTCCGTGTCTCTCACCGTGTCTCTCTCACTGTGTCTCTCTTACCGTGTCTCTCCCCATCTATCACCGTGTCTCTCCCTGTTTCTCTCTCACCGTGTCTCTCCCTGTTTCTCTCTCACCGTGTCTCTCCCCATCTATCACCGTGTCTCTCCCTGTTTCTCTCTCACCGTGTCTCTCACTGTGTCTCTCCCCATCTATCACCGTGTCTCTCCCTGTTTCTCTCTCACCGTGTCTCTCCCAGTGTCTCTCCCCGTGTCTCTCTCCCTGTCTCCCCATCTCTCACCGTGTCTCTCTCTCACTGTGTCTCTCTTCCTGTCTCTCTCCATCTCTCTCTCACTGTGTCTCTCCCCCATCTCTCCCCCCATCTCTCCCCGTGTCTCTCCCCATCTCTCACCGCGTCTCTCCCCATCTCTCACCGTGTCTCTCACCGTGTCTCTCCCCGTGTCTCTCCCCATCTCTCCCCCCATCTCTCCCCGTGTCTCTCCCCATCTCTCCCCGTGTCTCTCTCTCACCGTGTCTCTCTCCATCTCTCCCCGTGTCTCTCCCCATCTCTCCCCGTGTCTCTCACCATCTCTCACCGTGTCTCTCCCCGTGTCTCTCCCCGTGTCTCTCCCCATCTCTCTCTCACCGTGTCTCTCCCCGTGTCTCTCCCCATCTCTCCCCATCTCTCCCCCCATCTCTCCCCGTGTCTCTCCCCATCTCTCCCCGTGTCTCTCTCTCACCGTGTCTCTCTCCATCTCTCCCCGTGTCTCTCCCCATCTCTCCCTGTGTCTCTCCCCATCTCTCTCTCCCCATCTCTCTCTCACCGTGTCTCTCCCCGTGTCTCTCCCCATCTCTCCCCATCTCTCCCCCCATCTCTCCCCATCTCTCACCGTGTCTCTCACCGTGTCTCTCCCCGTGTCTCTCCCCATCTCTCCCCCCATCTCTCCCCGTGTCTCTCCCCATCTCTCCCCGTGTCTCTCTCTCACCGTGTCTCTCTCCATCTCTCCCCGTGTCTCTCCCCATCTCTCCCTGTGTCTCTCCCCATCTCTCTCTCCCCATCTCTCTCTCACCGTGTCTCTCCCCGTGTCTCTCCCCATCTCTCCCCATCTCTCCCCCCATCTCTCCCCATCTCTCACCGTGTCTCTCACCGTGTCTCTCCCCGTGTCTCTCCCCATCTCTCCCCCCATCTCTCCCCGTGTCTCTCCCCATCTCTCCCCGTGTCTCTCTCTCACCGTGTCTCTCTCCATCTCTCCCCGTGTCTCTCCCCATCTCTCCCCGTGTCTCTCACCATCTCTCACCGTGTCTCTCCCCGTGTCTCTCCCCGTGTCTCTCCCCATCTCTCTCTCACCGTGTCTCTCCCCGTGTCTCTCCCCATCTCTCCCCATCTCTCCCCCCATCTCTCCCCGTGTCTCTCCCCATCTCTCCCCGTGTCTCTCTCTCACCGTGTCTCTCTCCATCTCTCCCCGTGTCTCTCCCCATCTCTCCCCGTGTCTCTCCCCATCTCTCCCTGTGTCTCTCCCCATCTCTCTCTCCCCATCTCTCTCTCCCCGTGTCTCTCCCCATCTCTCCCCATCTCTCACCGTGTCTCTCACCGTGTCTCTCTCTCACCGTGTCTCTCTCTCACCGTGTCTCTCCCTATCTCTCCCCGTGTCTCTCCCCATCTCTCCCCGTGTCTCTCCCCATCTCTCTCTCCCCATCTCTCCCCGTGTCTCTCCCCATCTCTCTCTCCCCGTGTCTCTCCCCATCTCTCACCGTCTCTCTCTCACTGTGTCTCTCCCCATCTCTCACTGTGTCTCTCTCTCACTGTGTCTCTCCCCGTGTCTCTCCCCATCTCTCACTGTGTCTCTCTCTCACTGTGTCTCTCCCCGTGTCTCTCCCCATCTCTCCCCATCTCTCCCCGTGTCTCTCCCCATCTCTCACTGTGTCTCTCTCTCACTGTGTCTCTCACCGTGTCTCTCCCCATCTCTCCCCATCTCTCTCTCCCCATCTCTCCCCGTGTCTCTCCCCATCTCTCTCTCCCCGTGTCTCTCCCCATTTCTCACCGTCTCTCTCTCACCGTGTCTCTCCCCATCTCTCACTGTGTCTCTCTCTCACTGTGTCTCTCCCCGTGTCTCTCCCCATCTCTCCCCATCTCTCCCCGTGTCTCTCCCCATCTCTCACTGTGTCTCTCTCTCACTGTGTCTCTCACCGTGTCTCTCCCCATCTCTCCCCATCTCTCTCTCCCCATCTCTCCCCGTGTCTCTCCCCATCTCTCTCTCCCCGTGTCTCTCCCCATCTCTCACCGTCTCTCTCTCACTGTGTCTCTCCCCATCTCTCACTGTGTCTCTCTCTCACTGTGTCTCTCCCCGTGTCTCTCCCCATCTCTCACTGTGTCTCTCTCTCACTGTGTCTCTCACCGTGTCTCTCCCCATCTCTCCCCATCTCTCCCCGTGTCTCTCCCCATCTCTCACTGTGTCTCTCTCTCACTGTGTCTCTCACCGTGTCTCTCCCCATCTCTCCCCATCTCTCTCTCCCCATCTCTCCCCGTGTCTCTCCCCATCTCTCACCGTGTCTCTCTCTCACCGTGTCTCTCCCCATCTCTCACTGTGTCTCTCTCTCACTGTGTCTCTCCCCGTGTCTCTCCCCATCTCCCCCCATCTCTCCCCATCTCTCTCCCCATCTCTCCCCGTGTCTCTCCCCATCCCCCTCTCTCCCCACCCACCACCCCACCCACCACCCCACCCACCCACCTCCACCCACCTCCACCCACCTCCACCCACCCACCTCCCAGCGCCTACCGCCGCCTGGCCCGCCGCGACCACCCGGACCGCTCCGGCTCGTCGGGCGGCTCTGAGCGCTTCGTGACGCTGGCCACGGCCTACGAGACCCTCCGGGACGCGGCCGTGCGGGCCGCCTACGACGCCACGCTGGACGGCCCCGCCGGGCGGCCGCTCCGACACCTCTACACCAACTACGACTACGCCAACACCTACACCTACAACTACGCCAACACCTACAACTACTACTACACCTACACCTACAACTACGCTCGCTCGCTGCTGCTGCTGCGGCGGGCGCCGGTGGACGCCCGTGCCGTTCTCGCCGGGGCGGTGATCGTGGTGTCGGTTATACAGGTTGGTGGGGGGGGGGGGGGGGGGGGGGGGTGGGGGGGGTGGTGTGTGGTGTGGGTGGGTAGGTGGGTTGGTGTGTGGGTTTGTGGGTGGGTGGGTGGGTGTGTGGGTGTGGGTGGGTGTGGTGTGGGTGTGGTGGTGTGGGTTTGTGGTGTGTGTGGTTGGGTTTGTGGTGGTGTGGGTTTGTGGGTGGGTGGGTGGGTGTGTGGGTGTGTGTGTGGTTGTGTGTGTGTACGTGTGTGTGTGGGCATGTGTTTGTACGTGTGTGTGTGGGTGTGTGTGTGTGTACGTGTGTGTGTGCATGTGTGTGTGTACGTGTGTGTGTGCGTGTGTGTGTGTACGTGTGTGTGTGGGCGTGTGTTTGTACGTGTGTGTGTGTGGGTGTGTGGGTGTGCGTGTGTGTGTGTACGTGTGTGTTTGTGTGTGTGTGGGTGTACGTGTGTGTACATGTGTGTTTGTGGGTTTGCTTGTGTGTGTGTGTGTTTGTGTGTGTGTGGGCGTACGTGTGTGTGTTTGTGTGTAGGTGTGTTTGTGTGTACGTGTGTTTGTGTGTGTTTGTGCGTGTGTGTGTGTTTGTGCGTGTGTGTGTGTTTGTGTGTTTGTGTGCGTGTGTGTTTGTGTGGGTGTGTGGGTGTGTTTGTGTGTGTTTGTACGTGTGTGTGTGTACGTGGGTGTGTACGGGTGTTTGTGTGTGTGTTTGTGTGTGTGTACGTGTGTACGTGTGTTTGTGTGTGTGTGTGTCTGTGTGTGTCTATGTCTGTGTGTGTGTATCTCTATGTGTGTATATCTATGTATATCTATGTCTGTGTGTGTCTATGTCTATGTGTGTGTGTGTGTATGTGTGTATGTATATCTGTGTGTGTGTGTATCTATGTATGTCTATGTGTGTCTATGTATGTGTGTATGTATGTGTGTATCTATGTATATCTATGTCTGTATGTGTGTGTGTGTATATATCTATGTGTGTGTGTATATCTATATCTATGTATATCTATGTATGTGTGTATGTATATCTATGTGTGTGTGTATATCTATATCTATGTATGTCTGTGTATGTGTGTATGTATATCTATGTGTGTGTGTATGTATATCTATGTCTGTGTATGTGTGTATATCTATGTATGTATATCTATGTATATCTACCTGTATCTATGTGTGTGTGTGTATATCTATGTATGTATCTATGTGTGTGTGTCTATATGTATGTATATCTATGTATGTATATCTATGTCTGTGTATGTGTGTGTCTATGTATATCTATGTATTATATGTACATGTGTATGTATATCTACCTGTATCTATGTATGTGTGTATGTATCTCTATGTGTGTATATCTATGTATATATGTCTGTGTGTCTATGTATATCTATGTATATCTGTGTGTGTGTCTATGTATATCTATGTATATATGTGTGTGTGTGTCTCTGTGTGTATGTATATCTATGTGTGTGTGTCTATGTGTGTATGTATATCTATGTCTGTGTGTGTGTGTCTATGTGTGTATGTATATCTATGTATATCTATGTGTGTGTGTGTCTATGTGTGTATGTATATCTATGTCTGTGTATGTGTGTGTGTATATCTACGTGTCTATGTATATCTATGTATATCTGTGTGTGTCTATGTATATCTATGTATATCTGTGTGTGTGTATATCTATATCTATGTATATCTATGTATATGTGTGTATATCTACGTGTGTATGTATATCTATGTCTATCTATCTGTGTGTGTATGTATATCTATGTCTATCTCTGTGTGTGTGTCTATGTATATCTATGTGTGTATATCTATATCTATGTATATCTGTGTGTATGTATGTCTACCTGTGTGTGTGTGTATATGTGTGTCTACCTGTCTCTATCTGTGTGTGTGTGTCTATGTATATCTATGTGTGTATATCTATATCTATGTATATCTGTGTGTGTGTCTATGTATGTATCTATGTCTGTGTGTGTGTCTATCTGTGTGTGTGTGTATATCTATGTCTATCTGTGTGTGTGTGTATATATCTATGTATATCTATGTATATCTGTGTCTACCTGTGTGTGTGTCTATGTATATCTATGTGTGTATATCTATGTCTATCTGTGTGTGTATGTATATCTATGTATGTCTATGTATATCTATGTATGTATCTATGTGTGTATATCTATGTATATCTGTGTGTGTATGTATCTCTATGTATATCTGTGTCTACCTGTGTGTGTGTGTGTCTATCTGTGTGTGTGTGTATGTATGTCTACCTGTCTCTGTGTGTGTGTGTGTGTGTCTCTCTGTGTGTGTGTCTATCTGTGTGTGTGTATGTATATGTATGTCTACCTGTGTCTCTGTGTGTGTGTGTGTGTATGTATGTCTACCTGTGTCTCTGTGTGTGTGTGTATGTATGTCTACCTGTGTCTCTGTGTGTGTATGTATGTCTACCTGTCTATCTGTGTGTGTGTGTGTCTCTCTGTGTGTGTGTCTACCTGTGTGTGTGTATGTATATGTATGTCTACCTGTGTCTCTGTGTGTGTGTGTGTGTATGTATGTCTACCTGTGTCTCTGTGTGTGTATGTATGTCTACCTGTCTATCTGTGTGTGTGTGTATGTATGTCTACCTGTCTATCTGTGTGTGTGTATGTATGTCTACCTGTCTATCTGTGTATGTGTGTGTCTATGTGTGTGTGTGTGTTTATCTATGTATATCTATGTATATCTCTGTCTCTATGTGTGTGTGTGTCTATGTCTATCTACCTGTGCCTCTGTGTATGTGTATGTATGTCTACCTGTGTCTCTGTGTGTGTGTATGTATGTCTACCTGTGTCTCTGTGTGTGTGTGTATGTATGTCTACCTGTCTATCTGTGTGTGTGTGTCTATGTGTGTGTGTGTGTATGTATGTCTACCTGTCTATCTGTGTGTGTGTCTATGTGTGTGTGTGTGTATGTATGTCTACCTGTCTCTCTGTGTGTGTGTGTGTCTCTCTGTGTGTGTGCGTCTCTGTGTGTGTGTGTCTATCTATGTGTCTCTGTGTGTGTGTGTATGTATGTCTACCTGTGTCTCTGTGTGTGTGTGTGTGTGTATGTATGTCTACCTGTCTCTGTGTGTGTGTGTCTATGTATATCTATGTATATCTGTGTCTACCTGTCTCTGTGTGTGTGTGTGTCTCTCTGTGTGTGTGTCTATGTATATCTGTGTCTACCTGTGTCTCTGTGTCTGTGTGTGTGTGTGTGTCTATGTATATCTATGTATATCTGTGTCTACCTGTCTCTCTGTGTGTGTGTGTGTCTCTCTGTGTGTGTGTCTATGTATATCTGTGTCTACCTGTCTCTGTGTGTGTGTGTGTGTGTCTCTGTGTGTGTGTGTCTATGTATATCTGTGTCTACCTGTGTCTCTGTGTCTATCTGTGTGTGTGTTTATCTATGTATATCTATGTATGTATCTATGTGTCTCTCTCTGTGTGTGTGTGTGTGTCTACCTGTGTGTGTGTGTGTATGTCTACCTGTGTCTCTGTGTGTGTGTGTGTGTCTACCTGTCTCTCTGTGTGTGTGTCTATGTGTGTGTTTATCTATGTATATCTATGTGTGTGTCTATGTCTATCTACCTGTCTCTCTGTCTCTCTCTGTGTGTGTGTGTGTCTATCTGTGTGTATGTGTATGTATGTCTACCTGTCTCTCTGTGTGTGTGTGTCTATCTGTGTGTGTCTATCTGTGTGTGTGTATGTATGTCTACCTGTCTCTCTGTGTGTGTGTGTGTGTCTCTCTGTGTGTGTGCGTCTCTGTGTGTGTGTGTGTCTCTCTGTGTGTGTGTCTATCTATGTGTCTCTGTGTGTGTGTCTATCTATGTGTGTGTGTGTCTATCTATGTCTCTCTCTGTGTGTGTGTGTATGTATGTCTACCTGTCTCTCTCTGTGTGTGTGTGTCTATCTATGTGTCTCTCTGTGTGTGTGTGTCTATCTATGTGTGTGTGTCTATCTATGTGTGTGTGTGTCTATCTATGTGTCTCTCTCTGTGTGTGTGTGTGTGTCTCTCTGTGTGTGTGT
>NC_133744.1:4883987-4908987 GCF_048934315.1 Petromyzon marinus
CTGAGTCTCTCTCTCAGTCTCTCTCTGAGTCTCTCTCTGAGTCTCTCTCTGAGTCTCTCTCTGAGTCTCTCTCTCAGTCTCTCTCTCAGTCTCTGAGTCTCTCTCTCAGTCTCTCTCTCAGTCTCTCTCTCTGAGTCTCTCTCTGAGTCTCTCTCTGAGTCTCTCTCTGAGTCTCTCTCTCAGTCTCTGAGTCTCTCTCTCAGTCTCTGAGTCTCTCTCTCAGTCTCTGAGTCTCTCTCTGAGTCTCTCTCTGAGTCTCTCAATCTCTCAGTCTCCGAGTCTCTCTCTGAGTCTCTCTCTCAGTCTCTGAGTCTCTCTCTCAGTCTCTGAGTCTCTCTCTCAGTCTCTCTCTGAGTCTCTCTCTCAGTCTCTCTCTCAGTCTCTCTCTGAGTCTCTCTCTGAGTCTCTCTCTCAGTCTCTCTCTCAGTCTCTCTGTGAGTCTCTCTCTCAGTCTCTCTCTCAGTCTCTCTCTCAATCTCTCTCTCTCACTCTCTCTCTGAGTCTCTCAGTCTCTCTCTCTCACTCTCTCTCTGAGTCTCTCTCTGAGTCTCTCTCTGAGTCTCTCTCTCAGTCTCTCTCTCAGTCTCTCTCTGAGTCTCTCTCCCAGTCTCTCTCTGAGTCTCTCTCTCAGTCTCTCTCTGAGTCTCTCTCTGAGTCTCTCTCTGAGTCTCTCTCTGAGTCTCTCTCTCAGTCTCTCTCCCAGTCTCTCTCTCAGTCTCTCTCTCAGTCTCTCTCTGAGTCTCTCTCTCAGTCTCTCTCTGAGTCTCTCTCTGAGTCTCTCTCTGAGTCTCTCTCTGAGTCTCTCTCTGAGTCTCTCTCTCTCAGTCTCTCTCTCAGTCTCTCTCTGAGTCTCTCTCTGTCTCTCTCTGAGTCTCTCAGTCTCTCTCTGAGTCTCTCTCTCTCAGTCTCTCTCTCTCAGTCTCTCTCTCACTCTCTCTCTGAGTCTCTCTCTGAGTCTCTCTCTCAGTCTCTGAGTCTCTCTCTCAGTCTCTGAGTCTCTCTCTGAGTCTCTCAATCTCTCAGTCTCCGAGTCTCTCTCTGAGTCTCTGAGTCTCTCTCTGAGTCTCTCAATCTCTGAGTCTCTCTCTCAGTCTCTGAGTCTCTCTCTGAGTCTCTGAGTCTCTCTCTGAGTCTCTCAATCTCTGAGTCTCTCTCTCAGTCTCTCAGTCTCTCTCTGAGTCTCTCTCTGAGTCTCTCTCTGAGTCTCTCTCTGAGTCTCTCTCTCAGTCTCTCTCTGAGTCTCTCTCTGAGTCTCTGAGTCTCTCTCTCAGTCTCTCAGTCTCTGAGTCTCTCAATCTCTCTCTGAGTCTCTGAGACTCTCTCTCAGTCTCTGAGTCTCTCAGTCTCTCTCTGAGTCTCTCTCTGAGTCTCTCAATCTCTCTCTGAGTCTCTCTCTGAGTCTCTCAACCTCTCCCTGCGGCCTCCCCGCAGGGTGGCTACCGTAAGCCCCGCGTCACGGACGTCCTCCTGGTGCGTCTGCTCCTGCTCCCCTTCTCGCTGCTCCGCTTCTCCGCCTTCCAGTCTCCCTGTGTCTCCGTCTCTCTCTCAGTCTCTCTCTCAGTCTGTCTCTCAGTCTCTCTCTCAGTCTCTCTCTCAATCTCTCTCTCAGTCTCTCTCTGAGTCTCTCTCTCAGTCTCTCTCTCAATCTCTCTCTCAATCTCTCTCTCAATCTCTCTCTCAGTCTCTCTGTCAGTCTCTCTCTCAGTCTCTCTCTCAGTCTCTCTCTCAGTCTCTCTCTCAATCTCTCTCTCAGTCTCTCTCTCAGTCTCTCTCTCAGTCTCTCTCTCAATCTCTCTCTCAATCTCTCTCTCAATCTCTCTCTCAGTCTCTCTCTCAGTCTCTCTCTCAATCTCTCTCTCAATCTCTCTCTCAATCTCTCTCTCAGTCTCTCTCTCAGTCTCTCTCTCAGTCTCTCTCTCAGTCTCTCTCTCAGTCTCTCTCTCAGTCTCTCTCTCAGTCTCTCTCTCAGTCTCTCTCTCAGTCTCTCTCTCAATCTCTCTCTCAGTCTCTCTCTCAGTCTCTCTCTCAGTCTCTCTCTCAATCTCTCTCTCAATCTCTCTCTCAATCTCTCTCTCAGTCTCTCTCTCAGTCTCTCTCTCAATCTCTCTCTCAATCTCTCTCTCAATCTCTCTCTCAGTCTCTCTCTCAGTCTCTCTCTCAGTCTCTCTCTCAGTCTCTCTCTCAGTCTCTCTCTCTCTCAGTCTCTCTCTCAGTCTCTCTCTCAGTCTCTCTCTCTCAGTCTCTCTCTCAGTCTCTCTCTCAGTCTCTCTCTCAGTCTCTCTCTGAGTCTCTCTCTCAGTCTCTCTCTCAATCTCTCTCTGAGTCTCTCTCTCAGTCTCTCTCTGAGTCTCTCTCTCAGTCTCTCTCTCAGTCTCTCTCTGAGTCTCTCTCTGAGTCTCTCTCTCAGTCTCTCTCTGAGTCTCTCTCTGAGTCTCTCTCTGAGTCTCTCTCTCAGTCTCTCTCTCAGTCTCTCTCTGAGTCTCTCTCTCAGTCTCTCTCTCAGTCTCTCTCTCAGTCTCTCAGTCTCTCTCTGAGTCTCTCTCTGAGTCTCTCTCTGAGTCTCTCTCTGAGTCTCTCTCTGAGTCTCTCTCTGAGTCTCTCTCTGAGTCTCTCTCTCAGTCTCTCTCTCAGTCTCTCTCTGAGTCTCTCTCTGAGTCTCTCTCTGAGTCTCTCTCTCAGTCTCTCTCTGAGTCTCTCTCTCAGTCTCTCTCTGAGTCTCTCTCTGAGTCTCTCTCTGAGTCTCTCTCTCAGTCTCTCTCTCAGTCTCTCTCTGAGTCTCTCTCTCAGTCTCTCTCTGAGTCTCTCTCTCAGTCTCTCTCTCAGTCTCTCTCTGAGTCTCTCTCTGAGTCTCTCTCTCAGTCTCTCTCTGAGTCTCTCTCTGAGTCTCTCTCTGAGTCTCTCTCTCAGTCTCTCTCTCAGTCTCTCTCTGAGTCTCTCTCTCAGTCTCTCTCTCAGTCTCTCTCTCAGTCTCTCAGTCTCTCTCTGAGTCTCTCTCTGAGTCTCTCTCTGAGTCTCTCTCTGAGTCTCTCTCTGAGTCTCTCTCTGAGTCTCTCTCTGAGTCTCTCTCTGAGTCTCTCTCTGAGTCTCTCTCTCAGTCTCTCTCTCAGTCTCTCTCTGAGTCTCTCTCTCAGTCTCTCTCTGAGTCTCTCTCTCAGTCTCTCTCTCAGTCTCTCTCTGAGTCTCTCTCTGAGTCTCTCTCTGAGTCTCTCTCTGAGTCTCTCTCTGAGTCTCTCAGTCTCTGAGTCTCTCTCTGAGTCTCTCTCTGAGTCTCTCAGTCTCTGAGTCTCTCTCTGAGTCTCTCTCTCTGAGTCTCTCAATCTCTCAGTCTCTCTCTGAGTCTCTCAGTCTCTCTCTCAGTCTCTCAGTCTCTGAGTCTCTCTGAGTCTCTCTCTGAGTCTCTCTCTGAGTCTCTGAGTCTCTCTCTGAGTCTCTGAGTCTCTCTCTGAGTCTCTCTCTCAGTCTCTCAGTCTCTGAGTCTCTCTCTGAGTCTCTCTCTGAGTCTCTCTCTGAGTCTCTCAATCTCTCTTTCAGTCTCTCAGTCTCTGAGTCTCTCTCTGAGTCTCTCAGTCTCTCTCTGAGTCTCTCTCTCAGTCTCTCTCTCTGAGTCTCTCTCTGAATCTCTGAATCTCTGAGTCTCTCTCTCTGAGTCTCTCAATCTCTCTCTCAATCTCTCAATCTCTCCCTGCGGCCTCCCCGCAGGGTGGCTACCGTAAGCCCCGCGTCACGGACGTCCTCCTGGTGCGTCTGCTCCTGCTCCCCTACTCGCTGCTCCGCTTCTCCGCCTTCCAGTCTCCCTGTGTCTCAGTCTCTCTCTGAGTCTCTCTCTCACTCTCTCTCTTAATCTCCCAGTCTCTCTCTCAGTCTCTCTCTCTCAGTCTCTCAGTCTCTGAGTCTCTCTCTGAGTCTCTCTCTCAGTCTCTGAGTCTCTCTCTGAGTCTCTCAATCTCTCAGTCTCCGAGTCTCTCTCTGAGTCTCTGAGTCTCTCTCTGAGTCTCTCTCTCAGTCTCTGAGTCTCTCTCTGAGTCTCTCAGTCTCTCTCTGAGTCTCTCAGTCTCTCTCTGAGTCTCTCTCTGAGTCTCTGAGTCTCTCTCTGAGTCTCTCTCTCACTCTCTCTCTCTGAGTCTCTCTCTCAGTCTCTGAGTCTCTCTCTCAGTCTCTGAGTCTCTCTCTCAGTCTCTGAGTCTCTCTCTGAGTCTCTCTCTCTCAGTCTCTGAGTCTCTCTCTGAGTCTCTCTCTCAGTCTCTCTCTGAGTCTCTCTCTGAGTCTCTCTCTGAGTCTCTCTCTGAGTCTCTCAATCTCACTCTCAGTCTCTCTCTCAGTCTCTGAGTCTCTCTCTGAGTCTCTCTCTGAGTCTCTCAATCTCTCAGTCTCTGAGTCTCTCTCTGAGTCTCTCTCTGAGTCTCTCAGTCTCTCAGTCTCTGAGTCTCTCTCTGAGTCTCTCTCTGAGTCTCTCTCTCAGTCTCTCTCTGAGTCTCTCTCTGAGTCTCTCAATCTCTCTCTGAGTCTCTGAGTCTCTCTCTGAGTCTCTCAGTCTCTGAGTCTCTCTCTGAGTCTCTCAATCTCTCTCTGAGTCTCTGAGTCTCTCTCTGAGTCTCTCAGTCTCTGAGTCTCTCTCTGAGTCTCTCAATCTCTCTCTGAGTCTCTGAGTCTCTCTCTGAGTCTCTCTCTGAGTCTCTGAGTCTCTCAATCTCTCCCTCCGGCCTCCCCGCAGGGTGGCTACCGTAAGCCCCGCGTCACGGACGTCCTCCTGGTGCGTCTGCTCCTGCTCCCCTACTCGCTGCTCCGCTTCTCCGCCTTCCAGTCTCTGAGTCTCTCTCTCAGTCTCTCTCTCAGTCTCTCTCTCTCAGTCTCTCTCTCAATCTCTGAGTCTCTGAGTCTCTCTCTGAGTCTCTCTCTGAGTCTCTCAATCTCTCAGTCTCTGAGTCTCTCTCTGAGTCTCTCAATCTCTCTCTCAGTCTCTGAGTCTCTCTCTGAGTCTCTCTCTGAGTCTCTCTCTGAGTCTCTGAGTCTCTGAGTCTCTCTCTGAGTCTCTCAGTCTCTCAGTCTCTGAGTCTCTCTCTGAGTCTCTCAATCTCTCTCTCAGTCTCTGAGTCTCTCTCTGAGTCTCTCTCTGAGTCTCTGAGTCTCTGAGTCTCTCTCTGAGTCTCTCAGTCTCTCAGTCTCTGAGTCTCTCTCTGAGTCTCTCAGTCTCTCAGTCTCTGAGTCTCTCTCTCAGTCTCTCAGTCTCTGAGTCTCTCTCTGAGTCTCTCAATCTCTCTCTGAGTCTCTGAGTCTCTCTCTGAGTCTCTGAGTCTCTGAGTCTCTCTCTGAGTCTCTCAATCTCTCTCTGAGTCTCTCAACCTCTCCCTGCGGCCTCCCCGCAGGGTGGCTACCGTAAGCCCCGCGTCACGGACGTCCTCCTGGTGCGTCTGCTCCTGCTCCCCTTCTCGCTGCTCCGCTTCTCCGCCTTCCAGTCTCCCTGTGTCTCAGTCTCTCTCTCTGAGTCTCTCTCTCTCAGTCTCTCTCTCAGTCTCTCTCTCAGTCTCTCTCTCAGTCTCTCTCTCAGTCTCTCTCTCAGTCTCTCTCTCAGTCTCTCTCTCTCTCAGTCTCTCTCTCAGTCTCTCTCTCAGTCTCTCTCTCAGTCTCTCTCTCAGTCTCTCTCTCAGTCTCTCTCTCAGTCTCTGAGTCTCTCTCTCAGTCTCTCTCTGAGTCTCTCTCTCAGTCTCTCTCTCTCAGTCTCTCTCCCAGTCTCTCTCTCTCAGTCTCTCTCTCAGTCTCTCTCTCAGTCTCTCTCCCAGTCTCTCTCTCTCAGTCTCTCTCTCAGTCTCTCTCTCAGTCTCTCTCTCTCAGTCTCTCTCCCAGTCTCTCTCTCTCAGTCTCTCTCTCAGTCTCTCTCTCAGTCTCTCTCTCAGTCTCTCTCTCAGTCTCTCTCCCAGTCTCTCTCTCTCAGTCTCTCTCTCAGTCTCTCTCTCAGTCTCTCTCTCAGTCTCTCTCTCAGTCTCTCTCTCAGTCTCTCTCTCAGTCTCTCTCTCAGTCTCTCTCTCAGTCTCTCTCTCAGTCTCTCTCTCAGTCTCTCTCTCAGTCTCTCTCTCAGTCTCTCTCTCAGTCTCTCTCTGAGTCTCTCTCTCAGTCTCTCTCTGAGTCTCTCTCTCAGTCTCTCTCTCAGTCTCTCTCTCAGTCTCTCTCTCAGTCTCTCTCTCAATCTCTCTCTCAGTCTCTCTCTCAGTCTCTCTCTCAGTCTCTCTCTCAGTCTCTCTCTGAGTCTCTCTCTCAGTCTCTCTCTCAGTCTCTCTCTCAGTCTCTCTCTCAGTCTCTCTCTGAGTCTCTCTCTCAGTCTCTCTCTCAGTCTCTCTCTCAGTCTCTCTCTCAGTCTCTCTCTCAATCTCTCTCTCAGTCTCTCTCTCAGTCTCTCTCTCAGTCTCTCTCTCAGTCTCTCTCTGAGTCTCTCTCTCTCAGTCTCTCTCTCAGTCTCTCTCTCTCAGTCTCTCTCTCTCAGTCTCTCTCTCTCAGTCTCTCTCCCAGTCTCTCTCTGAGTCTCTCTCTCTCAGTCTCTCTCTCAGTCTCTCTCTCTCAGTCTCTCTCTCAGTCTCTCTCTCTCAGTCTCTCTCTCTCAGTCTCTCTCTCTCAGTCTCTCTCTCTCAGTCTCTCTCCCAGTCTCTCTCTGAGTCTCTCTCTCTCAGTCTCTCTCTCAGTCTCTCTCCCAGTCTCTCTCTCAGTCTCTCTCTCAGTCTCTCTCCCAGTCTCTCTCTCAGTCTCTCTCTCAGTCTCTCTCTCAGTCTCTCTCTCAGTCTCTCTCTCTCTCAGTCTCTCTCTCAGTCTCTCTCTCAGTCTCTCTCTCAGTCTCTCTCTCAGTCTCTCTCTCAGTCTCTCTCTCAGTCTCTCTCTCAGTCTCTCTCTCAGTCTCTCTCTGAGTCTCTCTCTCTCAGTCTCTCTCTCAGTCTCTCTCTCAGTCTCTCTCTCAGTCTCTCTCTGAGTCTCTCTCTCAGTCTCTCTCTCTCAGTCTCTCTCTCAGTCTCTCTCTCTCAGTCTCTCTCTGAGTCTCTCTCTCAGTCTCTCTCTCAGTCTCTCTCTCAGTCTCTCTCTCAGTCTCTCTCTGAGTCTCTCTCTCTCAGTCTCTCTCTGAGTCTCTCTCTCAGTCTCTCTCTCAGTCTCTCTCTCAGTCTCTCTCTGAGTCTCTCTCAGTCTCTCTCTCAGTCTCTCTCTCTCAGTCTCTCTCTCTCTCAGTCTCTCTCTCAGTCTCTCTCTCAGTCTCTCTCTCAGTCTCTCTCTCAGTCTCTCTCTCAATCTCTCTCTCAGTCTCTCTCTCTCAGTCTCTCTCTGAGTCTCTCTCTGAGTCTCTCTCTGAGTCTCTCTCTCAGTCTCTCTCTCAGTCTCTCTCTCAGTCTCTCTCTCAGTCTCTCTCTCTCAGTCTCTCTCTCAGTCTCTCTCTCTCAGTCTCTCTCTGAGTCTCTCTCTCAGTCTCTCTCTCTCAGTCTCTCTCTCAGTCTCTCTCTCAGTCTCTCTCTCAGTCTCTCTCTCAGTCTCTCTCTCTGAGTCTCTCTCTCAGTCTCTCTCTGAGTCTCTCTCTCACTCTCTCTCTCAGTCTCTCTCTCAGTCTCTCTCTCTGAGTCTCTCTCTCAGTCTCTCTCTGAGTCTCTCTCTCAGTCTCTCTCTCAGTCTCTCTCTGAGTCTCTCTCTCAGTCTCTCTCTCAGTCTCTCTCTGAGTCTCTCTCTCAGTCTCTCTCTCTGAGTCTCTCTCTCAGTCTCTCTCTGAGTCTCTCTCTCAGTCTCTCTCTGAGTCTCTCTCTCAGTCTCTCTCTCAGTCTCTCTCAGTCTCTCTCTCTCAGTCTCTCTCTCAGCCTCTCTCTCAGTCTCTCTCTGAGTCTCTCTCTGAGTCTCTCTCTCAATCTCCCAGTCTCTCTCTCTCTCAGTCTCTCTCTCTGAGTCTCTCTCTCTCAGTCTCTCTCTCAGTCTCTCTCTCAGTCTCTCTCTCAGTCTCTCTCTCAGTCTCTCTCTCAGTCTCTCTCTCAGTCTCTCTCTCAGTCTCTCTCTCAGTCTCTCTCTGAGTCTCTCTCTGAGTCTCTCTCTCTCAGTCTCTCTCTCAGTCTCTCTCTCAGTCTCTCTCTCAGTCTCTCTCTGAGTCTCTCTCTCAGTCTCTCTCTCAGTCTCTCTCTCAATCTCTCTCTCAGTCTCTCTCTCTCAGTCTCTCTCTCAGTCTCTCTCTCTCAGTCTCTCTCTCAGTCTCTCTCTCAGTCTCTCTCTCAGTCTCTCTCTCTCAGTCTCTCTCTCAGTCTCTCTCTCAGTCTCTCTCAGTCTCTCTCTCTCAGTCTCTCTCTCAGTCTCTCTCTCAGTCTCTCTCTCAGTCTCTCTCTGAGTCTCTCTCTCAGTCTCTCTCTCAGTCTCTCTCAGTCTCTCTCTCTCAGTCTCTCTCTCAGCCTCTCTCTCAGTCTCTCTCTGAGTCTCTCTCTGAGTCTCTCTCTCAATCTCCCAGTCTCTCTCTCTCTCAGTCTCTCTCTCTGAGTCTCTCTCCCAGTCTCTCTCTCAGTCTCTCTCTGAGTCTCTCTCTGAGTCTCTCTCTCAATCTCCCAGTCTCTCTCTCTCTCAGTCTCTCTCTCTGAGTCTCTCTCTCTCAGTCTCTCTCTCAGTCTCTCTCTCAGTCTCTCTCTCAGTCTCTCTCTGAGTCTCTCTCTCTCAGTCTCTCTCTCTCAGTCTCTCTCTCAGTCTCTCTCTCAGTCTCTCTCTGAGTCTCTCTCTCAATCTCTCTCTCAGTCTCTCTCTCAGTCTCTGAGTCTCTCTCTCAGTCTCTCTCTCAGTCTCTCTCTCAGTCTCTCTCTCTCAGTCTCTCTCTCAGTCTCTCTCTCAGTCTCTCTCTCAGTCTCTCTCTCTCAGTCTCTCTCTCAGTCTCTCTCTCAGTCTCTCTCTGAGTCTCTCTCTCAGTCTCTCTCTGAGTCTCTCTCTCTCAGTCTCTCTCTCTCAGTCTCTCTCTCAATCTCTCTCTCAGTCTCTCTCTCTCAGTCTCTCTCTCAGTCTCTCTCAGTCTCTCTCTCAGTCTCTCTCTCAGCCTCTCTCTCAGTCTCTCTCTGAGTCTCTCTCTGAGTCTCTCTCTCAATCTCCCAGTCTCTCTCTCTCTCAGTCTCTCTCTCTGAGTCTCTCTCCCAGTCTCTCTCTCAGTCTCTCTCTCAGTCTCTCTCTGAGTCTCTCTCTCAGTCTCTCTCTGAGTCTCTCTCTCAGTCTCTCTCTGAGTCTCTCTCTCAGTCTCTCTCTGAGTCTCTCTCTCAGTCTCTCTCTCAGTCTCTCTCTGAGTCTCTCTCTCAGTCTCTCTCTCAGTCTCTCTCTCAGTCTCTCTCTGAGTCTCTCTCTCAGTCTCTCTCTGAGTCTCTCTCTGAGTCTCTCTCTCAGTCTCTGTCTGAGTCTCTCTCTCAGTCTCTCTCTCAGTCTCTCTCTGAGTCTCTCTCTCAGTCTCTGTCTGAGTCTCTGAGTCTCTCTCTCAATCTCCCAGTCTCTCTCTCTCAGTCTCTGTCTGAGTCTCTCTCCCAGTCTCTCTCTCAGTCTCTCTCTCAGTCTCTCTCTCAGTCTCTCTCTCAGTCTCTGAGTCTCTCTCTGAGTCTCTCTCTCAGTCTCTCTCTCAGTCTCTCTCTCTGAGTCTCTCTCTCAGTCTCTCTCTCAGTCTCTCTCTCAGTCTCTGAGTCTCTCTCTGAGTCTCTGAGTCTCTCTCTGAGTCTCTGAGTCTCTCTCTGAGTCTCTCTCTCAGTCTCTCTCTCTGAGTCTCTCTCAGTCTCTCTCTCAGTGTCTCTCTCAGTCTCTCTCTCAGTCTCTGAGTCTCTCTCTGAGTCTCTCTCTCAGTCTCTCTCTCTCAGTCTCTCTCTGAGTCTCTCTCTCAGTCTCTCTCTCAGTCTCTCTCTCAGTCTCTCTCTCAGTCTCTCTCTGAGTCTCTCTCAGTCTCTCTCTCAGTGTCTCTCTCAGTCTCTCTCTCAGTCTCTGAGTCTCTCTCTGAGTCTCTCTCTGAGTCTCTCTCTGAGTCTCTCTCTGAGTCTCTCAGTCTCTCTCTGAGTCTCTCTCTGAGTCTCTCAATCTCTCTCTCAGTCTCTCAGTCTCTGAGTCTCTCTCTGAGTCTCTCTCTGAGTCTCTCTCAGTCTCTCTCTGAGTCTCTCTCTGAGTCTCTCAATCTCTCTCTGAGTCTCTCAATCTCTCTCAATCTCTCTCTGAGTCTCTCTCTGAGTCTCTGAGTCTCTCTCTGAGTCTCTGAGTCTCTGAGTCTCTCAATCTCTCTCAATCTCTCTCTGAGTCTCTCTCTGAGTCTCTCAGTCTCTCAGTCTCTGAGTCTCTCTCTGAGTCTCTCTCTGAGTCTCTCAGTCTCTCTCTGAGTCTCTCTCTGAGTCTCTGAGTCTCTCTCTGAGTCTCTCTCTCAGTCTCTCAATCTCTCAGTCTCTGAGTCTCTCTCTGAGTCTCTCAATCTCTCTCTCAGTCTCTCAGTCTCTGAGTCTCTCTCTGAGTCTCTCTCTCAGTCTCTCTCTGAGTCTCTCTCTGAGTCTCTCTCTGAGTCTCTCAATCTCTCTCTGAGTCTCTCAATCTCTCTCAATCTCTCTCTGAGTCTCTCTCTGAGTCTCTGAGTCTCTCTCTGAGTCTCTGAGTCTCTCTCTGAGTCTCTCTCTGAGTCTCTCAGTCTCTGAGTCTCTCTCTGAGTCTCTCTCTGAGTCTCTCAATCTCTCAATCTCTCTCTGCGGCCTCCCCGCAGGGTGGCTACCGTAAGCCCCGCGTCACGGACGTCCTCCTGGTGCGTCTGCTCCTGCTCCCCTTCTCGCTGCTCCGCTTCTCCGCCTTCCAGTCTCCCTGTGTCTCCGTCTCTCTCTCAGTCTCTCTCTCTCAGTCTCTCTCTCTCAGTCTCTGAGTCTCTCTCTCAGTCTCTCTCTCTCAGTCTCTCTCTCAGTCTCTCTCTCAGTCTCTCTCTCAGTCTCTCTCTGAGTCTCTCTCTGAGTCTCTCTCTGAGTCTCTCTCTCAGTCTCTCTCTCAGTCTCTCTCCCAGTCTCTCTCTCAGTCTCTCTCTCAGTCTCTCTCTCAGTCTCTCTCTCAGTCTCTCTCTCAGTCTCTGAGTCTCTCTCTCAGTCTCTCTCTGAGTCTCTCTCTCAATCTCCCTGTCTCTCTCTCTCAGTCTCTCTCTCAGTCTCTCTCTCAGTCTCTGAGTCTCTCTCTCTCAGTCTCTCTCTCAGTCTCTCTCTCTGTCTCTCTCTCTCAGTCTCTCTCTCTCAGTCTCTGAGTCTCTCTCTCAGTCTCTGAGTCTCTCTCTGAGTCTCTTAATCTCTCAGTCTCCGAGTCTCTCTCTGAGTCTCTGAGTCTCTCTCTGAGTCTCTCTCTCAGTCTCTCAGTCTCTCTCTCAGTCTCTCAGTCTCTCTCTGAGTCTCTGAGTCTCTCTCTGAGTCTCTCTCTGAGTCTCTGAGTCTCTCTCTGAGTCTCTGAGTCTCTCAGTCTCTCTCTGAGTCTCTCTCTGAGTCTCTCTCTCAGTCTCTCAGTCTCTCTCTCAGTCTCTCAGTCTCTCTCTGAGTCTCTGAGTCTCTCTCTGAGTCTCTCTCTGAGTCTCTGAGTCTCTCTCTGAGTCTCTGAGTCTCTCAGTCTCTCTCTGAGTCTCTCTCTGAGTCTCTGAGTCTCTCAATCTCTCTCTGAGTCTCTCAATCTCTCCCTGCGGCCTCCCCGCAGGGTGGCTACCGTAAGCCCCGCGTCACGGACGTCCTCCTGGTGCGTCTGCTCCTGCTCCCCTACTCGCTGCTCCGCTTCTCCGCCTTCCACCTGCGCTGGCTGTGGCTCTTCACGGTACTGGGACGGGAGCTGGGGCCCACCGAGAGGCTCCACCTCACCCGCCACTCCCTGCGGCTGAGCGTTGAGGAGTTTCGGTCGATGTCGGACGAGCAGCGGGAGAGACTTGTACAGCTCGCTCTGTGGGAGAAGCGGAATATGGAGGTGAGGAGTGGTGAGGGTGAGGGAGGTGGTGGTGGTGAGGGTGGTGAGGGTGGTGGTGGTGGTGGTGGTGGTGAGGGTGGTGACGGTGGTGGTGGTGGTGGTGAGGGTGGTGGTGGTGGAGGTGGTGATGGTGGTGGTGGTGGTGGTGAGGAGTGGTGGTGAGGGTGGTGGTGGTGATGGTGGTGGTGAGGGTGGTGGTGGTGGTGAGGGTGGTGGTGGTGGTGAGGGTGGTGGTGGTGGTGGTGAGGGAGGTGGTGGTGGTGGTGGTGATGGTGAGGGTGGTGGTGAGGGTGAGGGTGGTGGTGGTGATGGTGGTGAGGGTGGTGGTGATGGTGGTGGTGAGGGTGGTGGTGGTGGTGGTGGTGAGGGTGAGGGTGGTGGTGGTGAGGAGTGGTGGTGAGGGTGGTGATGGTGGTGAGGGGTGGGTGTCTCTCTCCCCGTGTCTCTGTGTGTGTGTGTCTCTCTCTCCCCGTGTCTCTCTCTCTCCCCGTGTCTCTCTCTCTCCCCGTGTCTCTCTCCCCGTGTCTCTCTCTCTCCCCGTGTCTCTCTCTCTCTCCCCGTGTCTCTCTCTCTCCCCGTGTCTCTCTCCCCGTGTCTCTCTCTCTCCCCGTGTCTCTCTCACCGTCTCTCTCTCACCGTGTCTCTCTCTCACCGTGTGTCTCTCTCTCACCGTGTGTCTCTCTCCCCGTGTCTCTCTCCCCGTGTCTCTCTCCCCGTGTCTCTCTCTCTCTCACCGTGTCTCTCTCACCGTGTGTCTCTCTCTCACCGTGTCTCTCTCACTGTGTGTCTCTCCCTCACCGTGTCTCTCTCTCTGTGTGTCTCTCTCTGTGTGTGTCTCTCTCTGTGTGTCTCTGTGTGTGTCACTGTGTGTGTGTGTCTCTCTCTGTGTCTCTCTCTGTGTGTCTCTCTCTGTGTGTCTCTCACTGTGTGTCTCTCTCACTGTGTGTCTCTCTCTGTGTGTCTCTGTGTGTGTCTCTCACTGTGTGTCTCTCTCTGTGTGTCTCTGTGTGTGTCACTGTGTGTGTGTCTCTCTCTGTGTGTCTCTCTCTGTGTGTCTCTCTCTGTGTCTCTCACTGTGTGTCTCTCTCACTGTGTGTCTCTCTCTCTCTGTGTCTCTCACCGTGTGTCTCTCTCTGTGTGTCTCTGTGTCTCTCTCTCTGTGTGTCTCTGTGTGTCTCTCTCTCTCTGTGTGTCTCTCTCACCGTGTCTCTCTCTCTGTGTCTCTCTCTGTGTGTGTCTCTCTCTCTGTGTGTCTCTCTCACCGTGTCTCTCTCTCACCGTGTCTCTCTCTGTGTGTCTCTCTCTGTGTGTCTCTGTGTGTCTCTCTCTCTCTCTGTGTCTCTGTGTGTCTCTCTGTGTGTGTGTGTCTCTCTCTGTGTCTCTGTGTGTCTCTCTCTGTGTGTGTGTCTCTCACCGTGTCTCTCTCTCACCGTGTCTCTCTCTCTGTGTCTCTCTCACTGTGTGTCTCTCTCTCTCTGTGTCTCTCTCACTGTGTGTCTTTCACCGTGTGTCTCTCTCTCTGTGTGTCTCTGTGTGTCTCTCTCTGTGTGTGTCTCTCACCGTGTCTCTCTCTCACCGTGTCTCTCTCTCTGTGTCTCTCTCACCGTGTGTCTCTCTCTGTGTGTCTCTCTCTCTGTGTGTCTCTGTGTGTCTCTGTGTGTGTGTCTCTCACCGTGTGTCTCTCTCTGTGTGTCTCTCTCTCTCTGTGTCTCTCTCTCTCTCTGTGTCTCTCTCTCTGTGTGTCTCTGTGTGTCTCTCACTGTCTCTCTCTCTGTGTCTCTCACTGTGTCTCTCTCTCACTGTGTGTCTCTCACTGTGTGTCTCTGTGTGTCTCTCACTGTCTCTCTCTCTGTGTCTCTCACTGTGTCTCTCTCTCTGTGTGTGTCTCTCTCTGTGTGTCTCTCACTGTGTGTCTCTGTGTGTGTGTCTCTGTGTGTCTCTCTGTGTGTCTCTCACTGTGTCTCTCTCTCACCGTGTCTCTCTCTCACCGTGTCTCTCTCACCGTGTCTCTCACTGTGTGTCTCTCTCTCTGTGTGTCTCTGTGTGTCTCTGTGTGTGTGTCTCTCACCGTGTGTCTCTCTCTGTGTGTCTCTCTCTCTCTCTGTGTCTCTCTCTCTCTCTGTGTCTCTCTCTCTGTGTGTCTCTGTGTGTCTCTCACTGTCTCTCTCTCTGTGTCTCTCACTGTGTCTCTCTCTCACTGTGTGTCTCTCACTGTGTGTCTCTGTGTGTCTCTCACTGTCTCTCTCTCTGTGTCTCTCACTGTGTCTCTCTCTCTGTGTGTGTCTCTCTCTGTGTGTCTCTCACTGTGTGTCTCTGTGTGTGTGTCTCTGTGTGTCTCTCTGTGTGTCTCTCACTGTGTCTCTCTCTCACCGTGTCTCTCTCACCGTGTCTCTCACTGTGTGTCTCTCTCTCTCTGTGTCTCTCTCACTGTGTGTCTCTCACCGTGTGTCTCTCTCTCTCACCGTGTCTCTCTCACCGTGTGTCTCTCTCTGTGTGTCTCTCTCACCGTGTGTCTCTCTCTCTCACTGTGTCTCTCTCACCGTGTGTCTCTCTCACTGTGTCTCTCTCACCGTGTGTCACTCTCTGTGTGTCTCTCTCTGTGTGTCTCTGTGTGTGTGTCTCTGTGTGTGTGTCTCTCTCTGTGTGTCTCTCTGTGTGTGTCTCTCACCGTGTCTCTCTCACCGTGTGTCTCTCTGTGTGTGTCTCTCTCACCGTGTGTCTCTCTGTGTGTGTCTCTCTCACCGTGTCTCTCTCTGTGTGTGTGTCTCTCACTGTGTGTCTCTCTCTGTGTGTCTCTCTCTCTCACCGTGTCTCTCTCACCGTGTCTCTCACTGTGTGTGTCTCTCTGTGTCTCTCTCACCGTGTCTCTCTCACCGTGTGTCTCTCTCTCTCTCACCGTGTCTCTCTCACTGTGTGTCTCTCTCTGTGTGTCTCTCTCACCGTGTGTCTCTCTCTCTCACTGTGCCTCTCTCACCGTGTGTCACTCTCTGTGTGTCTCTCTCTGTGTGTCTCTGTGTGTGTGTCTCTGTGTGTGTGTCTCTCTCTGTGTGTCTCTGTGTGTGTCTCTCACCGTGTCTCTCTCTCTGTGTGTCTCTCTGTGTGTGTCTCTCTCACCGTGTCTCTCTCACTGTGTGTCTCTCTCTCACTGTGTCTCTCTCTCTCTCTGTGTGTCTCTCTCTGTGTGTCTCTCTCACTGTGTGTCTCTCTCTGTGTGTCTCTCTCTGTGTGTCTCTGTGTGTCTCTCACTGTGTGTCTCTCTCTCTGTGTGTCTCTGTGTGTCTCTCTCTCACCGTGTGTCTCTCTCACTGTGTCTCTCTCTGTGTGTCTCTCTCTCTCTGTGTCTCTGTGTGTCTCTGTGTGTGTGTGTCTCTCACCGTGTGTCTCTCTCTGTGTGTCTCTCTCTCTCTGTGTGTCTCTCTCTCTCTCTGTGTGTCTCTCTCTCTGTGTGTCTCTGTGTGTCTCTCACTGTCTCTCTCTCTGTGTCTCTCACTGTGTCTCTCTCTCACTGTGTGTCTCTCACTGTGTGTCTCTGTGTGTCTCTCACTGTCTCTCTCTCTGTGTCTCTCACTGTGTCTCTCTCTCTGTGTGTGTCTCTCTCTGTGTCTCTCACTGTGTGTCTCTGTGTGTGTCTCTCACCGTGTCTCTCTCTCACCGTGTCTCTCTCTCTGTGTCTCTCTCACCGTGTGTCTCTCTCTGTGTGTCTCTCTCACCGTGTGTCTCTCTCACTGTGTGTCTCTCTCTCTGTGTCTCTCTCACTGTGTGTCTCTCACCGTGTGTCTCTCTCTCTCACTGTGTGTCTCTCTCACCGTGTGTCTCTCTCTGTGTGTCTCTCTCTGTGTGTGTCTCTCTGTGTGTGTCTCTCTCTGTGTGTCTCTGTGTGTGTCACTGTGTGTGTGTGTGTCTCTCTGTGTCTCTCTCTGTGTGTCTCTCACTGTGTGTCTCTCACTGTGTGTCTCTCTCACTGTGTGTCTCTCTCTGTGTGTCTCTGTGTGTGTCTCTCACTGTGTCTCTCTCTGTGTGTCTCTGTGTGTGTCACTGTGTGTGTGTCTCTCTCTGTGTGTCTCTCTCTGTGTGTCTCTCTCTGTGTCTCTCACTGTGTGTCTCTCTCACTGTGTGTCTCTCTCTCTGTGTCTCTCACCGTGTGTCTCTCTCTGTGTGTCTCTGTGTCTCTCTCTCTGTGTGTCTCTGTGTGTCTCTCTCTCTCTGTGTGTCTCTCTCACCGTGTCTCTCTCTCTGTGTCTCTCTCTGTGTGTGTCTCTCTCTCTGTGTGTCTCTCTCACCGTGTCTCTCTCTCACCGTGTCTCTCTCTGTGTGTCTCTCTCTGTGTGTCTCTGTGTGTCTCTCTCTCTCTGTGTGTCTCTGTGTGTCTCTCTGTGTGTGTCTCTCTATGTGTGTCTCTGTGTGTCTCTCTCTGTGTGTGTGTCTCTCACTGTGTCTCTCTCACCGTGTGTCTCTCACCGTGTGTCTCTCTCACTGTGTGTCTCTCTCTCTCTCTCTGTGTCTCTCTCACTGTGTGTCTCTCACCGTGTGTCTCTCTCTCTCACCGTGTCTCTCTCTCTGTGTGTCTCTGTGTGTCTCTCACTGTCTCTCTCTCTCTGTGTCTCTCACTGTGTCTCTCTCTGTGTGTGTGTCTCTCTCTGTGTGTCTCTCTCTGTGTGTCTCTGTGTGTGTGTCTCTCACTGTGTGTCTCTCTCACCGTGTCTCTCTCTGTGTGTGTCTCTGTGTCTCTCTCTCTCTCTGTGTGTCACTGTGTGTGTGTGTGTCACTGTGTGTCTCTGTGTGTGTCTCTCTCACTGTGTGTCTCTCTCTCTCACCGTGTCTCTCTCTCACCGTGTCTCTCTCACTGTGTCTCTCTCTGTGTGTCTCTCTCTCTCTCTGTGTCTCTCTCACCGTGTCTCTCTCACCGTGTGTCTCTCTCTGTTTGTCTCAGGAATTCCGTAGGCAGCAGCAGGAGGAGGAGAGGGTCAGGCTGGCCCAGGATTCCCGTTGGAAGCGATTCAGGCGCTCTCAACGCAGTGACGGAGCCGGAAGAATGACGTTCTCAGACGACTGAGACACACCCAGCTACTTAGACACAGTGTCTCTCTACGTAGACACAGTGTCTGTCTACGTAGACACACAGAGCTACGTAGACACACCGCACTACGTAGACACACCCTGCTACATCGACACACACCGGGTTTGATTAACAGAGACACCACAGTGGCTGGGTGAGATGTTGACCACCTCGCCTGATCTACAGGAGGTCGTGGTAGATGTTGACCACCTCGCCTGGTATACAGGAGGTCGTGGTAGATGTTGACCATCTCGGCTGGTCTACAGGAGGTCGTGGTAGATGTTGACCACCTCGCCTGGTCTACAGGAGGTCGTGGTAGATGTTGACCACCTCGCCTGGTCTACAGGAGGTCGTGGTAGATGTTGACCACCTCGCCTGGTCTGCAGGAGGTCGTGGTAGATGTTGACCACCTCGCCTGGTCTACAGGAGGTCGTGGTAGCTGTTGACCACCTCGCCTGGTCTACAGGAGGTCGTGGTAGATGTTGACCACCTCGCCTGGTCTACAGGAGGTCGTGGTAGATGTTGACCACCTCGCCTGGTCTACAGGAGGTCGTGGTAGATGTTGACCACCTCGCCTGGTCTACAGGAGGTCGTGGTAGATGTTGACCACCTCGCCTGGTCTACAAGAGGTCGTGGTAGATGTTGACCACCTCGCCTGGTCTACAGGAGGTCGTGGTAGATGTTGACCACCTCGCCTGGTCTACAGGAGGTCGTGGTAGATGTTGACCACCTAGCCTGGTCTACAGGAGGTCGTGGTAGATGTTGAACACCTCGCCTGGTCTACAGGAGGTCGTGGTAGACGTTGACCACCTCGCCTGGTCTACAGGAGGTCGTGGTAGATGTTGACCACCTCGCCTGGTCTACAGGAGGTCGTGGTAGATGTTGACCACCTCGCCTGGTCTACAGGAGGTCGTGGTAGATGTTGACCACCTCGCCTGGTCTACAGGAGGTCGTGGTAGATGTTGACCACCTCGCCTGGTCTACAGGAGGTCGTGGTAGACGTTGACCACCTCGCCAGGTCTACAGGAGGTCGTGGTAGATGTTGAACACCTCGCCTGGTCTACAGGAGGTCGTGGTAGATGTTGAACACCTCGCCTGGTCTACAGGAGGTCGTGGTAGACGTTGACCACCTTGCCTGGTCTACAGGAGGTCGTGGTAGATGTTGAACACCTCGCCTGGTCTACAGGAGGTCGTGGTAGACGTTGACCACCTCGCCTGGTCTACAGGAGGTCGTGGTAGATGTTGAACACCTCGCCTGGTCTACAGGAGGTCGTGGTAGATGTTGACCACCTCGCCTGGTCTACAGGAGGTCGTGGTAGATGTTGACCACCTCGCCTGGTCTACAGGAGGTCGTGGTAGATGTTGACCACCTCGCCTGGTCTACAGGAGGTCGTGGTAGACGTTGACCACCTCGCCTGGTCTACAGGAGGTCGTGGTAGATGTTGACCACCTCGCCTGGTCTACAGGAGGTCGTGGTAGCTGTTGACCACCTCGCCTGGTCTACAGGAGGTCGTGGTAGATGTTGACCACCTCGCCTGGTCTACAGGAGGTCGTGGTAGATGTTGACCACCTCGCCTGGTCTACAGGAGGTCGTGGTAGATGTTGACCACCTCGCCTGGTCTACAGGAGGTCGTGGTAGACGTTGATCACCTCGCCTGGTCTACAGGAGGTCGTGGTAGATGTTGACCACCTCGCCTGGTCTACAGGAGGTCGTGGTAGATGTTGACCACCTCGCCTGGTCTACAGGAGGTCGTGGGTTCAATCCCTGGACCCTGACACTGCCTGCTGCTTAATAAATGTCTCCAGGACCTCTGACTCTCTGTGTGGGTCTCTGAGTCTCTGTGTGTGTCTCTGTGTCTGTGAGTCTCTGTGGGTCTCTGTGTCCGTCTCTGTTAGATTTTTTTTTTAACACAGACTGCCCTATATGACATCATAACAACAGTCTGGACCACTGGACGGGTTCCGCAGGATTGGAAGGATGCCCTGGTGGTCCCCCTCTTTAAGAAGGGGGACCGCACAGACTGTAACAACTACAGGGGCATCTCACTCCTCAGTGTGCCGGGAAAAGTCCTGGCAAGGATTATTCAACATCGCCTTGCCAGGCACGCTGAGGAGAGGCTTGCGGAGCCCCAATGCGGTTTCAGGAAAGGGCGGTCCTGCACAGATGCCATATTTTCTGTCCGTCTGCTACAGCAGAGGTGTAGGGAATTCCAACAAGACCTACATCTCTGCTTTATTGACCTGGTCAAGGCCTATGATACCATCAGTAGGCCTGGCCTCTGGGTCGTTCTTCGTGCTTTTGGAGTACCTGACCCTCTGTTCACGATCATTAAGGACCTTCATGATGGTGAGCGGGCCCGGGTAAAACTATACACTTTGTACCACTTTGTAGTAGTGTATAGTGTAGTGGAGTAGTGTATAGTGTAGTAGTGTATAGTGTAGTGGTGTATAGTGTATAGTGTAGCAGTGTGTAGTGTACAGTGTAGTAGTGTACAGTAGTAGTGTATAGTGTAGTAGTGTACAGTAGTAGTGTATAGTGTAGTAGTGTACAGTAGTAGTGTAGTGTAGTAGTGTGTAGTGTAGTGTAGTAGTGTGTAGTGTATAGTATATAGTGTAGTGGTGTGTATAGTGTAGTGGTGTGTATAGTGTAGTAGTGTATAGTATAGTGTAGTAGTGTATAGTGTAGTAGTATATAGTGTAGTAGTGTATCGTAGTGTATAGTGTAGTAGTGTATAGTGTAGTAGTGTATAGTGTAGTAGTGTATAGTGTAGTAGTGTATAGTGTAGTAGTGTATAGTGTAGTAGTGTGTAGTGTAGTAGTGTGTAGTGTGGTAGTGTATAGTGTAGTGTAGTAGTGTGTAGTGTAATAGTGTAGTAGTGTATAGTATATAGTGTAGTAGTGTATAGTGTAGTGGTGTGTATAGTGTATAGTATAGTGTAGTAGTGTATAGTGTAGTAGTATATAGTGTAGTAGTGTATCGTAGTGTATAGTGTAGTAGTGTATAGTACAGTGTAGTAGTGTATAGTGTAGTAGTGTATAGTGTAGTAGTGTATAGTGTAGTGTAATAGTGTAGTGTAATAGTGTAGTAGTGTGTAGTGTAGTAGTGTATAGTGTAGTAGTGTATAGTGTAGTGTAGAGTGAGTGATTGATCCGAGTTGATTTTGATAGAGTTGCTTCCAATGCTTTATTATCCAACATCACCACCACGACCACCATCAACATTACCATCATCATCACCACCATCACAGTATGACATCACAAACATCGATCAGTTTGACTTCTTGGTTGCCTGGCGGTGATGTTGATGGTGGTGATGTTGATGGTGGTGATGGCGGTGGGGATGGTGGTGATGGTGGTGGTGGTGGTGGTGATGGTGGTGGTGGTGATGGTGGTGATGGTGGTGGTGGTGATGGTGATGGTGGTGGTGGTGGTGATGGTGGTGATGGTGGTGGTGGTGATGGTGGTGGTGGTGATGGTGGTGGTGGTGATGGTGGTGGTGGTGGTGGTGATGGTGGTGATGGTGGTGATGGTGGTGGTGGTGGTGATGGTGGTGATGGTGATGATGGTGATGGTGGTGATGTTGATGGTGGTGATGGTGGTGATGGTGGTGATGGTGGTCATGTTGATGGCGATGGTGGTGATGGGGATGGTGGTGAAGGTGTTGATGGTGGTGGTGGTGGTGATGTTGGTGGTGGTGGTGATGGTGGTGATGGTGATAATGGCGGTGATGGTGATGGTGGTGATGGTGGTGATGTTGATGGTGGTGATGGTGGTGATGTTGATGGTGGTGATGGTGGTGATGTTGATGGCGATGATGTTGATGGTGGTGATGTTGTTGATGGCGGTGATGTTGATGGTGGTGATGGTGGTGATGGTGATGATGGTGGTGATGTTGTTGATGTTGATGGTGGTGATGTTGATGTTGATGATGGCGGTGATGTTGATGGTGGTGATGTTATTGTTGATGTTGTTGTTGATGTTGTTGATGTTGTTGATGTTGGACCCCATCACCACACGACGTTGATGTTGGTGGCGGTGAGGTCGGTTCGGCTGGGATACATCACACGTAGACATCCATCAGCCTCATTCAGCACCACCACCTGAACAACATCAACATCATCAACAACAACATCAACAACATCATCAAGAACAACAACATCATCACACGTAGACATCCATCAGCCTCATTCAGCACCACCACCTGGAGAACATCAACATCATCAACAACATCATCAACAACAACATCAACAACAACATCATCAACAACATCAACAACAACATCAAAAACAACATCAACATCATCAACAACATCAACAACAACATCAACAACAACATCATCAACAACATCATCAACAACATCATCAACAACATCAACAACAACAACATAAACATCATCAACAACAACATCATCAACAACATCATCAACAACAACATCAACATCAACATCATCAACAACAACATCATCAACAACATCATCAACAACATCATCAACAACATCAACATCAACAACATCAACATCAACAACATCAACAACAACAACATCAACATCATCAACAACAACATCATCAACAACATCATCAACAACAACATCAACATCATCAACAACAACATCATCAACAACATCATCAACATCATCACACGAAGACATCCATCAGCCTCATTCAGCACCACCACCTGGAGAACATCAACAACAACATCAACAACAACATCAACAACAACATCAACAACAACAACATCAACAACAACATCAACAACAACATCAACAACAACATCAACAACAACATCAACATCATCAACATCAACAACAACAACATCAACAACATCATCAACAACAACAACATCAACATCAACAACAACATCAACAACATCATCATCAACATCATCAACATCATCAACATCATCATCAACAACAACATCATCATCAACAACATCAACAACAACATCAACAACAACATCATCAACATCAACAACATCATCAACATCATCAACAACATCATCAACAACAACATCAACAACATCAACATCATCAACAACATCATCAACATCAACAACATCATCACACGTAGACATCCATCAGCCTCATTCAGCCCCATCACCTGGATAACAACAACATCAACAACAACATCATCATCATCAACAACATCAACAACATCATCAACAACATCATCATCAACATCATCAACAACATCATCAAGAACATCAACAACATCAACAACAACATCAACAACATCATCACCTGAACAACATAAACAACAACATCAATAACATCAACCACCATCACCACCACCATCAACACCACAACCATCACCACCATCACCACCATCACCACCATCACCATCACGTGATTTGTTACCTGCATCACCTCCAATGCCTTCTTGGTTCCAGTTCGTTGAGTCTGCAAACATCACCACCACCATCATCATCATCATCAGTAACATCATCACCACCACCATCAACACCATCAGTAATATCATCATCATCAGTAACACCACCATCAGTAACATTACCATCAGTAACATCACCATCAGTAACATCACCACCATCATCATCAGTAACATCATCATCAGTAACATCACCATCAGTAACATCACCATCAGTAACATCATCATCAGTAACATCATCATCATCAGTAACATCATCATCATCATCAGTAACATCACCATCAGTAACATCACCATCATCATCAGTAACATCATCATCATCAGTAGCATCATCATCAGTAGCAGCATCATCATCATTAGTATCATCATCATCAGTAGCATCATCATCATCATTAGTATCATCATCATCAGTAGCATCATCATCAGTAGCAGCAGCAGCATCATCATCATCATCAGTAGCATCATCATCATCATCAGAAGCAGCATCATCATCATCATCAGTAGTAGCACCATCACCACCATCACCACCACCATCACCACCACCATCACCACGACCACCACCACCATCACCACCATCACCACCATCACCACCACCATCACCACCACCACCACCATCACCACCATCACCACCATCACCACCACCATCACCACCATCACCACCACCATCACCACCACCATCACCACCACCATCACCACGACCACCACCACCATCACCACCATCACCACCATCACCACCATCACCACCACCACCATCACCACCACCATCACCACCATCACCACGACCACCACCATCACCACCATCACCACCACCACCATCACCACCACCATCACCACCACCATCACCACCACCACCACCATCACCATCACCACCACCACCATCACCACCACCACCATCACCACCACCACCATCATCACCACCACCACCATCACCACCACCATCACCACCACCACCACCATCACCACCATCACCACCATCATCACCATCATCACCACCACCACCATCACCACCACCACCACCACCATCACCAACACCACCACCATCACCACCATCACCACCACCATCACCACCACCATCACCAACACCACCATCACCAACACCACCATCACCATCACCACCACCACCATCACCACCATCACCACCACCATCACCACCACCATCACCACCATCACCACCACCACCACCATCACCACCATCACCACCATCACCACCACCACCACCACCATCACCAACACCACCACCATCACCACCATCACCACCACCACCATCACCACCACCACCAACACCACCATCACCATCACCACCACCACCATCACCACCATCACCACCACCATCACCACCACCAACACCACCATCACCATCACCACCACCACCATCACCACCACCATCACCACCACCACCATCACCACCACCATCACCATCACCACCACCACCATCACCATCACCACCACCACCACCACCACCATCACCACCATCACCACCATCACCACCACCACCATCACCACCATCACCACCATCATCACCATCACCACCACCACCATCACCACCACCACCATCACCATCACCACCACCATCACCATCACCACCATCACCACCACCACCACCATCACCATCACCACCATCATCACCATCACCATCACCACCACCATCACCATCACCACCACCATCACCACCATCACCACCATCACCACCACCATCACCACCACCACCATCACCACCATCACCACCACCATCACCACCACCACCACCACCACACTCACACCATCACCACCATCACCACCACCATCACCACCACCACCACCATCACCACCACCACCACCATCACCACCATCACCATCACCACCACCACCACCATCACCACCACCATCACCACCATCACCATCACCACCACCACCACCATCACCACCATCACCACCATCACCCCACCACCACCACCACCATCACCACCACCATCACCACCACCATCACCACGACCACCATCACCATCACCACCATCACCATCACCACCCATCACCATCACCACCACCATCACCACCACCACCATCACCATCACCACCACCATCACCATCACCACCATCACCACCATCACCACCACCATCACCACCATCACCATCACCACCACCACCATCACCACCATCACCACCATCACCACCATCACCACCACCACCATCACCACCACCATCACCACCATCACCACGACCACCACCATCACCACCACCACCATCACCACCATCACCACCACCATCACCACCACCACCACCACACTCACACCATCACCACCATCACCACCACCATCACCACCACCACCACCATCACCACCACCACCACCACCATCACCACCATCACCATCACCACCACCACCACCATCACCACCACCATCACCACCATCACCATCACCACCACCACCACCATCACCACCATCACCACCATCACCACCACCATCACCATCACCACCACCATCACCACCACCATCACCATCACCACCACCACCATCACCATCACCACCATCACCATCACCACCACCATCACCACCACCACCATCACCATCACCACCACCATCACCATCACCACCATCACCACCATCACCACCACCATCACCACCATCACCATCACCACCATCACCACCATCACCACCATCACCATCACCACCACCAC
>NC_133744.1:4913987-4923987 GCF_048934315.1 Petromyzon marinus
GGTGAGTGAGTGGGTGAGTGTGTGGGTGGCGGAGTGAGTGAGTGGGTGGGTGAGAGGGTGAGTGGGTGGGTGGGTGAGTGAGTGGGTAAGTGGGTGGGTGAGTGAGTGGGTAAGTGGGTGGGTGAGTGAGTGGGTGGGTGGGTGAGTGAGCGAATGAGTAGGTGGGTGAGTGAATGGGTGAGTGAGTGGGTGAGTGAGTGGGTGGGTGATTGAGTGTGTAGTAGTATATAGTATAGTAGTGTAGTGTAGTAGTGTATAGTGTAGTAGTGTATAGTGTAGTAGTGTATAGTGTAGTAGTGTATAGTGTAGTAGTGTATATTGTAGTGCAGTAGTGTTGTAGTGTATAGTGTAGTAGTGTATAGTGTAGTGTAGTAGTGTATAGTGTAGTAGTGTATAGTGTAGTGTAGTATTGTATAGTGTAGTAGTGTATAGTGTAGTAGTGTAGTAGTGTATAGTGTAGTAGTGTATAGTGTAGTAGTGTATAGTGTAGTGTATAGTGTAGTAGTGTATAGTGTAGTAGTGTATAGTGTAGTAGTGTATAGTGTAGTAGTGTATAGTGTAGTAGTGTATAGTGTAGTAGTGTATAGTGTAGTAGTGTGTAGTGTAGTAGTGTATAGTGTAGTAGTGTATAGTGTAGTAGTGTATAGTGTAGTAGTGTATAGTGTAGTAGTGTGTAGTGTAGTAGTGTGTAGTGTAGTAGTGTGTATAGTGTAGTAGTGTATAGTGTAGTAGTGTATAGTGTAGTAGTGTATAGTGTAGTAGTGTATAGTGTAGTAGTGTATAGTGTAGTAGTGTATAGTGTAGTAGTGTATAGTGTAGTAGTGTATAGTGTAGTAGTGTGTAGTGTAGTAGTGTGTATAGTGTAGTAGTGTATAGTGTAGTAGTGTATAGTGTAGTAGTGTATAGTGTAGTAGTGTATAGTGCTGTAGTGTAATAGTGTAGTAGTGTATAGTGTAGTGTAGTAGTGTATAGTGTAGTAGTGTATAGTGTAGTGTAGTAGTGTATAGTGTAGTGTAGTAGTGTATAGTGTAGTGTAGTAGTGTATAGTGTAGTAGTGTATAGTGTAGTAGTGTATAGTGTAGTAGTGTATAGTGTAGTAGTGTGTAGTGTAGTAGTGTGTAGTGTAGTAGTGTGTATAGTGTAGTAGTGTATAGTGTAGTAGTGTATAGTGTAGTAGTGTATAGTGTAGTAGTGTATAGTGTAGTAGTGTATAGTGTAGTAGTGTATAGTGTAGTAGTGTATAGTGTAGTAGTGTATAGTGTAGTAGTGTGTAGTGTAGTAGTGTGTATAGTGTAGTAGTGTATAGTGTAGTAGTGTATAGTGTAGTAGTGTATAGTGTAGTAGTGTATAGTGCTGTAGTGTAATAGTGTAGTAGTGTATAGTGTAGTGTAGTAGTGTATAGTGTAGTAGTGTATAGTGTAGTGTAGTAGTGTATAGTGTAGTGTAGTAGTGTATAGTGTAGTGTAGTAGTGTACAGTGTGGTGTGCAGTGTGGTGTACAGTGTAGTGTGCGGTGTAGTGTACAGTGTAGTGTGCAGTGTAGTGTACAGTGTAGTGTGCAGTGTAGTGTACAGTGTAGTGTGCAGTGTAGTGTACAGTGTACAGTGTAGTGTGCGGTGTAGTGTGCAGTGTGGTGTGCGGTGTAGTGTACAGTGTAGTGGTGTACAGTGCAGTGTGCAGTGTAGTGTACAGTGTAGTGTGCAGTGTAGTGTACGGTGTAGTGTACAGTGTAGTGTGCGGTGTAGTGTACAGTGTAGTGTGCAGTGTAGTGTGCAGTGTAGTGTACAGTGTAGTGTGCAGTGTGGTGTACAGTGTAGTGTGCGGTGTAGTGTACAGTGTGGTGTGCGGTGTGGTGTACAGTGTAGTGTGCAGTGTAGTGTACGGTGTAGTGTACAGTGTGGTGTGCGGTGTAGTGTACAGTGTAGTGTGCTGTGTAGTGTACAGTGTGGTGTGTTGTGTACAGTGTAGTGTGCAGTGTGGTGTACAGTGTAGTGTGCAGTGTGGTGTACAGTATGGTGTGCAGTGTAGTGTACAGTGTACTCACCGTGATGAGGGTGTCCATGACCAGCTTGCAGGATGCAAGACTGTGACTACTGGTCACCTCCACCAGCACCTCTGTAGTGTCCACACTCACCTACACACAGTGACACACACAGTGACACACACACAGTGACACACACATAGTGACACACACAGTGACACACACACAGTGACACACACACAGTGACACACACAGTGACACACACAGTGACACTCACCTACACACAGTGACACACACAGTGACACACACACAGTGACACACACAGTGTACACACACAGTGACACACACACAGTGACACACACAGTGACACAGTGACACACAGTGACACACTGACACACACACAGTGACACACACAGTGACACACACAGTGACACACACACAGTGACACACACACAGTGACACAGTGACACACACAGTGACACACACACAGTGACACACACAGTGACACACACAGTGACACACACACAGTGACACAGTGACACACACAGTGACACACACACAGTGACACACACACAGACTGTGACTACTGGTCACCTCCACCAGCACCTCCGTAGTGTCCACACTCACCTACACACACACAGTGACACACACACACAGTGACACAGTGACACACACACAGTGACACACACACACAGTGACACACACACAGTGACACACACACAGTGACACACACACACAGTGACACACACACAGTGACACACACACAGTGACACACACACACAGTGACACACACACACAGTGACACAGTGACACACACACAGTGACACACACACAGTGACACACACACAGTGACACACACACAGTGACACACACACACACACAGTGACACACACACACACACACAGTGACACACACACAGTGACACACACACAGTGACACAACAACAACAACAACAACAACCGCCATTCGCCACTAAGTGGCGGTGACATCACCACGACGCTTGTGCCAGGCTATGTGCACCTTGAGGCCACGTGAAGTGTCGAACGCCCGCTGGCAGGAGGTCACGGGGCAGACCCAGGTGCCACGGGTCGACTGACTGAGATGACTGGCTGATGCACCACCTGTGCCCCCTACTGTGCCAACCTGCTGTGCTTTAGCCACCCGGCGCTCCGCTCGCTGTTGTGAGCGTCGCTCCTCCGCCCTCCGTTGTTGTTGGAGGGCGACTGCCTCCAACTGCCCAGTAGCATCCTTCACGAGCCTCCTCCACAGAGGCCGATCTTGACACCGCTGGTACCAGTCATCGGCAAGTCCACTCAGCTCCACGTCCTCCTGTACCACATCACTCCATCTCTTCTCTAGCCCGTGCCGCGCCCGCTTAGCCCCCTCAATCCGGCCAAACAAAAGCTGTTTCGGCATGCGGTGGCTGGGCATGCGGGCTACATGATCCAGCCATCGCAGCCTTGCCTGCCGGAGGAGCTCACCGATGGGACCCTGCCCAGATCTTTCAAGGATTTGTGAGCTCCTCACACAATCCAGTCTGGTTAAACCCAGGATGGATCGTAGGCAGGCCAGCCTAAATGTTTCTAACCGGCGAAGATGTTCCATTAGGGGGGTCCACGTTTCGCAAGCGTAGAGAAGGGAGGGAATGACCGTGGCCGAGAAGACCTGAAGCTTAGTGCGGAGCGACAGACCAGGTAGCTTCCACACAGCGTTACGCAACCGATGAAAAGATATTGCCGCTCGACTGATTCGGAGTGAGACCTCTGCTGTTAAACTGGAGCCAGTCATAAGCACACTGCCCAGGTATGGGAAACTCTCCACTCTCTCCACAACTGCCCCATCACCGATTGGGAGTTGTGGGGGTGGAGTGTCTGATGGTACAAAATACCCAGGCAGGTGCTTAGTTTTGGTGGGGCTGATGGTAAGGCCCCACCTCTTAGTGGCACGCTCCAGTCTCAGCAGCAGCGTCTCCAACTCCTCCTCTGACTGAGCAGCTATTACCAAGTCATCAGCATACATAACGTGGTTGAGCAATAGGGAGCCATCCCTTGACCGCACCCGGGCATCGATTAGCCTCCCATTATATCTGTACCATATGGAGATTCCCCCGGTACAGCTATTGAAGGCTTCACGAACTACGTGGTCAAAATAGATGTTAAATAATGTGGGAGCCAGAGGACATCCCTGTCGCACCCCAAGGTGTACAGGGAATGGCTCTGACTCCCGGCCACGTAGTTTTACCCGGGCCCGCTCACCATCATGAAGGTCCTTAATGATCGTGAGCAGAGGGTCAGGTACTCCAAAAGCACGAAGAACGACCCAGAGCCCAGGCCTACTGATGGTATCATAGGCCTTGACCAGGTCAATAAAGCAGAGATGTAGGTCTTGTTGGAATTCCCTACACCTCTGCTGTAGCAGACGGACAGAAAATATGGCATCTGTGCAGGACCGCCCTTTCCTGAAACCGCATTGGGGCTCCGCAAGCCTCTCCTCAGCGTGCCTGGCAAGGCGATGCTGAATAATCCTTGCCAGGACCTTTCCCGGCACACTGAGGAGTGAGATGCCCCTGTAGTTGTTACAGTCTGTGCGGTCCCCCTTCTTAAAAAGGGGGACCACCAGGGCATCCTTCCAATCCTGCGGAACCCGTCCAGTGGTCCAGACTGTTGTTATGATGTCATATAGGGCAGCCTGTGCACAAACGCCACCCTCCCTCAGCATTTTGCTTGGGAGATCATCTCTGCCCGCTGCCTTTCCTGGTCTCAGACTCCGGATCGCCTTCAATACTTCCTCAGCAGATGGCACCTCAGCCAGCCACTCACAGGGGGTGACTTCTTCCAATATTTGAGGCACCGCAGCCTCAGCAGGGTCATCCTCACTTTGTGCCACGGTGTTTTCCTGGCTGAGGGATTTTCCCTACCCCAGGACCTCACAGAAATGCTCAGCAAATCTGCGAACCTGTTCCTGGGGGTCGGAAATTGGATCACCGTTTTTTCCCCTAATGATGGTAATAGGTGTGGCGCTGCAGGTTACTTTTTTGATGGAGTTAAATAGAGATTTGTGATCACGGGCCACTGAGGCAGACTCCATCTCCTCAGCAACCCGCGACCACCACCCATCCTTGCAGCGCCTCACGGCTCTCCGAACCTCCGAGCGAAGGCTGCGGTAAGCCTCCTCATTCTCTGACGTGGGATTCTGTAGCCGATGACAGTGGGCCTGTCGCTTTTTCTCAACCATCCTGAACAACTCCTCTGTCATCCAGGGTGTCTGGGGAGGTCTGGACCGCGTACCCAAAGCAGCCATTGCAGCTGCATGAGTCACAGTCCTAAACCTCGCCCATTTACCCTCGACATCAGGAGGAGTCGGGGACGATGCCAATCCCAGCCGCAAGCGATGATGAAATTCTCGCTTGCGACTTTCATCAGATAACTGAGACCAGGCCACTTTAGGTTGGAATGGGGTCCTGGGTGTACACCCACCACCGGAGTGGAAGAATGGCAGGCGCATCTTACAGATGACTAGTCGATGGTCAGAGGGCAGATCAGCTCCACGGTAGGTCCTGGTGTCAAGGACATGGGCTCGCATTCGCTGGTCCGTCACTATGTAGTCCAGCAGATGTTCTTGCTTGGACCCGGCATGCATCCATGATGTTGTGTGGATGCGCCGATGCCGGAACAGCGTGTTGGTAATTACAAGCCCATGGGCTGCACAAAAATCTAGCAGCCTCCTACCGTTGTTATTGAGCTGATCTGGCCCATGCCCTCCAATCACTCCAGACCAGGTGCCAGTATCATGACCAACTCGGGCATTGAAGTCACCCAACATGATGACTCTATCCCGAGGGGCCACTTTAGCCAGCACCTGTGACAGGAGGTCATAGAAGGCATCTGACTCATCGGCTTTGCCTGCATCCCTCCACGGATGTTCATCTTCGGTGGGGGCATAAGTAACCACGACCACCATTCCTCGCCTCCGGTTGATGGGAAGGCGAGCCCAAAGTAGCCTGGGGCTTACAGCTTCCCACACCTCACCGCCACGCTCCCACGCCCCCTTCATTCTTTTGTTCAAAAGAAGACCCACACCCTGTTGTTTGGCAGTCTGCTGCCCCGAGTAGAGGACTGTCCACCCCTCATGGTGGCAGGAGCCAGAGCCGGTCCACCGGACCTCCTGAATGCCGCATAGATCCAGGCGGTACCGGTCCAGCTCCCGACAGAGGAGTGGCAGCCTCTCCTCTGCAGTGAGCGTTCGAACATTCCACGTGGCCACCCGTAGTGGCTTTTCGTTGTTTCTGGAGTAGCCCCGAGGGTAGGTATTCAATCTCCTGGCTCCGCCAATTGGGTTTTGGCCAGGAGACGTCATAGACGCCTGGCCCCCCGGGGCCTCCGGCACAAGCTTAGTTGTTACATATTTCAGTTTAATTCGTGGTTTTGTGGTAATTAATTGAAGGTGGAGGGGTTACCAGCCCCTCGCACCCGTCCAGAGCCCCCGTTTAGCCCCTGTGGTGGACACATATGCCATGAGGGGAGGAGCCAATCGAAATTGGATCTCCCCCCACAGCGCTGTCCACGACAGAGTTGCCCGTCCGGCACCGCGACACACACAGCGACACACACAGTGACACACACAGTGACACACACACAGTGACACACACACAGTGACACACACAGTGACACACACAGTGACACACACACAGTGACACACACAGTGACACACACAGTGACACCTTAGTAGTTTGAGAGTTGGTGATGGGAGGGAGAGAGATGGTCACTCCATCTCGATCCACCAGAAACGGGTACATCGCTTGGCCTTGAAGGAGGTGGAGATACCTGCACAGACAAAAGTCACCCATGTAGCCTCAAGGGACAGTAGGGGCAAGTGCCCTCAGTGGGAGCCACTCAGTCAGTCACTCAGTCAGTCACTCAGTCAGTCACTCGCTTAGTCACTCAGTCACTCACTCAGTCAGTCACTCACTTAGTCACTCAGTCACTCACTCAGCCACTCAGTCACTCACTCAGCCACTCGCTCAGTCACTCAGTCACTCACTCAGTCACTCAGTCACTCAGTCAGCCACTCAGTCACTCAGTCAGTCACTCAGTCAACTCACTCAGTCAGTCACTCAGTCACTCACCCACTCACTCAGCCACTCAGTCACTCACTCAGCCACTCACTTACTCACTCAGTCACTCACTCAGGCACTCAGTCACTCAGTCAGTCACTCAACCACTCAGTCACTCAGTCACTTAGTCACTTAGTCACTCAGTCACTCACTCAGTCACTTAGTCACTCAGTCACTCAGTCACTCACTAAGTCACTCACTCAGGCACTCAGTCACTCAGTCACTTAGTCACTTAGTCACTCAGTCACTCAGCCACTTAGTCACTCAGTCACTCACTCAGCCACTCAGTCACTCACTCAGCCACTCATTCAGCCACTCACTCAGTCACTCATTCACTCACTTAGTCACTCACTCACTCACTCAGCCACTCACTCACTCAGTCACTCACTCAGTCACTTAGTCACTCAGTCGCTCAGCCACTCACTCACTCAGTCACTTAGTCACTCACTCACTCAGCCACTCAGTCAGCTACTCACTCACTCACTCAGCCACTCACTCAGCCACTCACTCAGTCACTCAGCCACTCACTCACCACTAACTCACTCCGTCACTTAGTCACTCAGTCACTCACTCAGCCACGCACTCACTCAGCCACTCACTCACTCAGCCAATCAGTCACTCAGTCACTCACTCACTCAGTCACTTAGTCACTCACTCATTCAGTCACTTAGTCACTCACTCACTCACTCAGCCACTCACTCACTCAGTCACTCACTCAGTCACTCACTCACCACTCAGTCACTCACCACTCACTCACCCACTCAGCCACTCACTCACTCAGCCACTCAGTCACTCACTCACTCACTCACCACTAACTCACTCAGTCACTCACTCAGTCACTCACTCAGTCACTTAGTCACTCAATCACTCACTCAGCCACTCACTCACTCAGCCACTCACTCACTCAGCCAATCAGTCACTCAGTCACTCACTCACTCAGTCACTTAGTCACTCACTCACTCAGTCACTTAGTCACTCACTCACTCAGTCACTTAGTCACTCACTCACTCAGTCACTTAGTCACTCACTCACTCAGCCACTCTCTCACCACTCACTCACTCAGTCACTCAGTCAGCCACTCACTCAGTCACTTAGTCACTCGCTCACCCCTCACTCAGCCACTCACTCAGTCACTCACTCAGCCACTCACTCAGCCACTCAGTCAGCCACTCACTCACTCAGTCACTCACTCACTCAGCCACTCACTCACTCAGCCACTCACTCAGTCAGCCACTCACTCAGCCACTCACTCACTCAGCCACTCACTCACTCACTCAGCTACTCACTCACTCACCCCACAGCCACTCACTCACTCAGCCACTCACTCACTCAGCCACTCACCCACTCACTCACTCAGCCACTCACTCACTCAGTCACTTAGTCACTCACTCACTCAGTCATTCACTCACTCAGCCACTCACTCACTTACCACTCACTCACTCAGCCACTCACTCACTCAGTCACTCAGTCAGCCACTCACTCAGTCACTTAGTCACTCACTCACCACTCACTCAGCCACTCACTCACTCACCCCACAGCCACTCACTCACTCAGCCACTCACTCAGTCAGCCACTCACCCACTCAGACACTCACCCATTCAGTCACTCAGCAACTCACTCACTCAGCCACTCACTCAATCATTCAGCTACTCACTCACTCAGCCACTCACTCACTCACCCCACAGCCACTCACTCACTCAGCCACTCACTCACCCACTCACTCACTCAGCCACTCAGGCACTCACCCACTCACTCACTCAGACACTCACCCATTCAGTCACTCAGCAACTCACTCACTCAGCCACTCACTCAATCATTCAGCTACTCACTCACTCAGCCACTCACTCACTCACCCCACAGCCACTCACTCACTCAGCCACTCACTCACCCACTCACTCACTCAGCCACTCAGGCACTCACCCACTCACTCACTCACTCAGACACTCACCCATTCAGTCACTCAGCACCTCACTCACTCACCACTCACTCAGCCACTCACTCACTCACTACTCACCACTCACTCAGCCACTCACTCACTCAGCCACTCACTCAGTCAGCCACTCAGTCACTCAGCCACTCACACAGCCACTCATTCAGCCACTCACTCACTCAGCCACTCAGTCACTCACTCAGCCACTCAGTCACTCACTCAGCCACTCACTCACCCACTCAGCCACTCACTCAGCCACTCACTCACTCACTCAGCCACTCACTCACTAACCCACCCACTCAGCCACTCAGCCACTAACTCACTCAACCACTCACCCACTCACTCACTCACCCACTCACTCAACCCACTCAGCCACTCACCTACTCATTCACTCACTGTGTGTGTCACTGTGTGTGTGTCACTATGTGTGTGTCACTGTGTGTTTCACTGTGTGTGTGTTTCACTGTGTGTGTGTTCACTGTGTGTGTGTGTCACTGTGTGTGTCACTGTGTGTCCGGCTGTGTGTGTGTGTCACTGTGTGTGTGTCACTGTGTGTGTCACTGTGTGTGTCACTGTGTGTGTCACTGTGTGTGTCACTGTGTGTGTGTCACTGTGTGTGTGTCACTGTGTGTCACTGTGTGTGTTACTGTGTGTGTGTCACTGTGTGTGTGTCACTGTGTGTGTGTGTCACTGTGTGTGTCACTGTGTGTGTGTCACTGTGTGTGTGTGTCACTGTGTGTGTCACTGTGTGTGTGTGTCACTGTGTGTGTCACTGTGTGTGTCACTGTGTGTGTGTGTCACTGTGTGTGTGTGTCACTGTGTGTGTGTCACTGTGTGTGTGTCACTGTGTGTGTCACTGTGTGTGTGTGTCACTGTGTGTGTGTCACTGTGTGTGTGTCACTGTGTGTGTCACTGTGTGTGTCACTGTGTGTGTGTCACTGTGTGTGTCACTGTGTGTGTCACTGTGTGTGTGTCAC
>NC_133744.1:4931487-4936487 GCF_048934315.1 Petromyzon marinus
GCCTGCCGGAGGAGCTCACCGATGGAACTTTACCCAGATCTTTCAAGGATTTGTGAGCTCTTCACACAATCCAGCCTGGTTAAACCCAGGATGGATCGTAGGCAGGCCAGCCTAAATGTTTCTAACCGGCGAAGATGTTCCATTAGGGGGGTCCACGTTTAGTAAGCGTAGAGAAGGGAGGGAATGACCGTGGCCGAGAAAACCTGAAGCTTAGTGCGGAGCGACAGACCAGGTAGCTTCCACACAGCGTTACGCAACCGATGAAAAGATATTGCCGCTCGACTGATTCGGAGTTAAACCGGAGCCAGTCATGAGCACACTGCCCAGGTATGGGAAACTCTCCACTCTCTCCACAACTGCAGCATCACCGATGGGAGTTGTGTGGGTGGAGTGTCTGATTTGTACAAAATACCCAGGCAGGTGCTTAGTTTCGGTGGGGCTGATGGTAAGGCCCCATCTCTTAGTGGCACGCTCCAGTCTCAGCAGCAGCGTCTCCAACTCCTCCTCTGAATGAGCAGCTATTACCAAATCATCAGCCTACATAACGTGGTTGAGCAATAGGGAGCCATCCCTTTACCGCACCCAGGCATCGATCAGCCTCCCATTGTATCTGTACCAGATGGAAATTCCTCCGGTACAGCTATTGAAGCCTTCACGAACTACGTGGTCAAAATAGATGTTAAATAATGTGGGAGCCAGAGGAAATCCCTGTCGCCACCCCAAGGTGTGCAGGGAATGGCTCTGACTCCCGGCCATGTAGTGAGCAGAGGGTCAGGGACTCCGAAAGCACGAAGAACAACCCAGAGCCCAGGCCTACTGATGTTATCATAGGCCTTGACCAGGTCAATAAAGCAGAGATGTAGGTCTTGCTGGAATTCCCTACACCTCTGCTGTAGCAGATGGAGAGAAAATATGGCATCTGTGCAGGACCGCCCTTTCCTGAAACCGCATTGGGGCTCCGCAAGCCTCTCCTCAGCGTGCCTGGCAAGGTGATGTTGAATAATCCTTGCCAGGACCTTTTCCGGCACACTGAGGAGTGAGATGCCCCTGTAGTTGTTACAGTCTGTGCGGTCGCCCTTCTTAAAGATGGGGACCACCAGGGCATCCTTCTAATCCTGCGGAACCCGTCCAGTGGTGCAGACTGTTGTTATGATGTCATGTAGGGCAGTCTGTGCACAAACGCCACCCTCCCTCAACATTTCGCATGGGAGATCATCTCTGCCCAGTGCCTTTCCTGGTCTCAGACTCTGGATCACCTTCAGTACTTCCTCAGCAGATGGCATCTCAGCCAGCCACTCACAGGAGGTGACTTGCTCCTCCAATATTTGAGGCACCGCAGCCTCAGCAGGGTCATCCCCACTTTGTGCCACGATGTTTTCCAGACTGAGGGATTTCCCCTCCCCCAGGACCTCACCTGCAAATCTGCAAACCTGTTCCTGGGGGTCGGAGATTGGAACACCGTTCTTTCCCCAAATGATGGTAATAGGTGTGGCGCTGCAGGTTACTTTTTTATGGAATTAAAGAGCGATTTGTGATCACGGGCCACTGAGGCAGACTCCATCTCCTCAGCAACCCGCGACCTCCACCCATCCTTGCAGTGCCTCACGGCTCTCCGAACCTCTGAGCGAAGGCTGCGGTAAGCCTCCTCATTCTCTGACGTGGGATTCTGTAGCCGATGACAGTGGGTCTGTCGCTTTTCTCAGCCAGCTTGAACACATCCTCTGTCAGCCAGGGTCTCTGGGGAGGTCTGGACCGCGTACCCAAAGCAGCCATTGCAGCTGCATGAGTCACAGTCCTAAACCTCGCCCATTTACCCTCGACATCAGGAGGAGTCGGGGACGATGCCAATCCCAGCCGCAAGCGATGATGAAATTCTCGCTTGCAACTTTCATCAGATAACTGAGACCAGGCCACTTTAGGTTGGAATGGGGTCCTGGGTGTACACCCACCACCGGAGTGGAAGAATGGCAGGCGCATCTTACAGATGACTAGTCGATGGTCAGAGGGCAGATCAGCTCCACGGTAGGTCCTGGTGTCAAGGACATGGGCTCGCATTCGCTGGTCCGTCACTATGTAGTCCAGCAGATGTTCTTGCTTGGACCCGGCATGCATCCATGATGTTGTGTGGATGCGCCGATGCCGGAACAGCGTGTTGGTAATTACAAGCCCATGGGCTGCACAAAAATCTAGCAGCCTCCTACCGTTGTTATTGAGCTGATCTGGCCCATGCCCTCCAATCACTCCAGACCAGGTGCCAGTATCATGACCAACTCGGGCATTGAAGTCACCCAACATGATGACTCTATCCCGAGGGGCCACTTTAGCCAGCACCTGTGACAGGAGGTCATAGAAGGCATCTGACTCATCGGCTTTGCCTGCATCCCTCCACGGATGTTCATCTTCGGTGGGGGCATAAGTAACCACGACCACCATTCCTCGCCTCGGGTTGATGGGAAGGCGAGCCCAAAGTAGCCTGGGGCTTACAGCTTCCCACACCTCACCGCCACGCTCCCACGCCCCCTTCATTCTTTTGTTCAGAAGAAGAGCCACACCCTGTTGTTTGGCAGTCTGCTGCCCCGAGTAGAGGACTGTCCACCCCTCATGGTGGCAGGAGCCAGAACCGGTCCACCGGACCTCCTGAATGCCGCATAGATCCAGGCGGTACCGGTCCAGCTCCCGAGAGAGGAGTGGGCAGCCTCTCCTCCGCGGTGAGCGTTCGAACATTCCACGCGGCCACCCGTAGTGGCTTTTCGTTGTTTCTGGAGTAGCCCCGAGGGTAGATATTCAATCTCCTGGCTCCGCCAATTGGGGTTTTGGCCAGGAGACGTCACAGACGCCTGGCCTCCCCGGGGCCTCCGGCACAAGCTTATTAGCTACATATTTCAGTTTAACTCGTGGTTTATTGGTAATTAATTGAAGGTGGAGGGGTTACCAGCTCCACTCACCCACCCACCCACTCACCCACCCACCCCACCCACTCACCCCCCCCCACCATCCCCACCTGCAGGCCCAGGAATCTCTTCAGCGCTCCGCCTTCGCCGAGTTCCAGTCCCCGTAGCCGGCAGGCGACGAGGTACGGTCGCACTTTCATCACAGCCGCGCACACAAGCACACACACCTCCTCCTCATCCTCCTCCTCATCCTCCTCATCCTCCTCATCCTCCTCCTCATCCTCCTCCACCTCCTCCTCTCTCTGCGTCTTCGTCTTCAGCATCTTCAGCGTCTTCAGCACCACTGCCTCCTCCTCATCCTCCTCCTCATCCTCCTCCTCCTCCTTCTTATTCTTCTGATTCTTCTGCTTCTGCTGCTTCTGCTGCTTCTGCTTCAGCTTGAGAGTCGCCTTCACCGCCGGCTCCGGCCCCTCACTGCCCTGCGACGTCTTCTTCCTCGCCGCCTGTCGCCTGGCCTTCCCGTCCCCGGCGGGGGTCTTGGCGGGGGTCTTGGCGGGCGTCTTGGCGGCCCTGCGGATCACGTGGATGGTCGGCCGGTCGTCGGCGGCCTGGTCGGCGGAGGCCTGGTCGGCGGCGGCCTGGTCGGCGGAGGCCTGGTCGGAGGCCTGGTCGGTGTCGGTGGGAGGCCGACGGCGGGCACCGCTCTTGGCTTTCTTGGAGATGCCGCGGGGCCCTGCGGGGTGAGTGGGGGGAGAGAGAGAGAGAGGGGGGAGGGTCTCACCGTGTCTCTCTGTGTGTGTGTCTCTCTCTCTCACCGTGTCTCTCTTTCTGACAGTGTCTCTCTCTCTCACCGTGTCTCTCTCTCTCACCGTGTCTCTCTTTCTGACAGTGTCTCTCTCTCTCTCCCCGTGTCTCTCTCTCTCCCCGTGTCTCTCTCTCCCGTGTCTCTCTCTCTCACCGTGTCTCTCTCACCGTGTCTCTCTCTCTCACCGTGTCTCTCTCACCGTGTCTCTCTCTCTCCCCGTGTTTCTCTCTCTCCCCGTGTCTCTCTGTCTCACCGTGTCTCTCTCCCCGTGTCTCTCTCCGTGTGTCTCTCTCTCTCCGTGTCTCTCTCTCCGTGTCTCTCTCTCTCCCCGTGTCTCTCTCTCTCACCGTGTCTCTCTCTCTCCACCGTGTCTCTCTCCCTGTGTCTCTCTCTCTCACCGTGTCTCTCTCTCTCCCCGCATCTCTCTCTCCCGTGTCTCTCTCTCTCACCGTGTCTCTCTCACCGTGTCTCTCTCTCTCACCGTGTCTCTCTCTCTCACCGTGTCTCTCTCTCTCCCCGTGTTTCTCTCTCTCCCCGTGTCTCTCTCTCTCACCGTGTCTCTCTCCCCGTGTCTCTCTCCGTGTGTCTCTCTCTCTCCGTGTCTCTCTCTCTCTCCCCGTGTCTCTCTCTCTCACCGTGTCTCTCTCTCTCCACCGTGTCTCTCTCCCCGTGTCTCTCTCTCTCACCGTGTCTCTCTCTCTCCCCGTGTCTCTCTCTCCCGTGTCTCTCTCTCTCTCCCCGTGTCTCTCTCTCACCGTGTTTCTCTCTCTCCGCGTGTCTCTCTCTCTCACCGTGTCTCTCTCTCTCCCCGTGTCTCTCTCTCTCCCCGTGTCTCTCTCTCACCGTGTCTCTCTCTCTCCACCGTGTCTCTCTCCCCGTGTCTCTCTCCCCGTGTCTCTCTCTCTCACCGTGTCTCTCTCTCTCACCGTGTCTCTCTCTCTCCCCGTGTCTCTCTCTCTCCCCGTGTCTCTCTCCGTGTGTCTCTCTCTCTCTCTCCGTGTCTCTCTCTCCGTGTCTCTCTCTCTCCCCGTGTCTCTCTCTCTCTCACCGTGTCTCTCTCTCTCCCCGCGTCTCTCTCTCCCATGTCTCTCTCTCTCCCCGTGTCTCTCTCTCTCACCGTGTCTCTCTCACCGTGTCTCTCTCTCTCACCGTGTCTCTCTCTCTCCCCGTGTTTCTCTCTCTCCCCGTGTCTCTCTGTCTCACCGTGTCTCTCTCCCCGTGTCTCTCTCCGTGTGTCTCTCTCCGTGTCTCTCTCTCTCCCCGTGTCTCTCTCTCTCACCGTGTCTCTCTCTCTCCACCGTGTC
>NC_133744.1:4941487-4966128 GCF_048934315.1 Petromyzon marinus
GTGTGTAGTGTAGTGTGTAGTGTAGTGTGTAGTGTAGTGTGTAGTGTAGTGTGTAGTGTAGTGTGTAGTGTAGTGTGTAGTGTAGTGTGTAGTGTAGTGTGTAGTGTAGCAGGGAGTGTGGCAGGTCGGTCAGGAGGTTGTGGGACAGGTCCACACTCTGGAGGAGCAGAGAATCATCACGGTGAGTGTGTAGTGTAGTGTGTAGTGTAGTGTGTAGTGTAGTATGTAGTGTAGTGTGTAGTGTAGTGTGTAGTGTAGTGTGTAGTGTAGTGTGTAGTGTAGTGTGTAGTGTAGTGTAGTGTGTAGTGTAGCAGGGAGTGTGGCAGGTCGGTCAGGAGGTTGTGGGACAGATCCACACTCTGGGGAGCAGAGAATCATCACGGTGAGTGTGTAGTATAGTGTGTAGTGTAGTGTGTAGTGTAGTGTGTAGTGTAGTGTGTAGTGTAGTGTGTAGTGTAGTGTGTAGTGTAGTGTGTAGTGTAGTGTGTAGTGTAGCAGGGAGTGTGGCAGGTCGGTCAGGAGGTTGTGGGACAGATCCACACTCTGGAGGAGCAGAGAATCATCATGGTGAGTGTGTAGTGTAGTGTGTAGTGTAGTGTGTAGTGTAGTGTGTAGTGTAGTGTGTAGTGTGTAGTGTAGTGTGTAGTGTAGCAGGGAGTGTGGCAGGTCGGTCAGGAGGTTGTGGGACAGATCCACACTCTGGGGAGAGGGGAGAATCATCATGGTGAGTGTGTAGTGTAGTGTGTAGTGTAGTGTGTAGTGTAGTGTGTAGTGTAGTGTGTAGTGTAGTGGGTAGTGTAGCAGGGGGTGTGGCAGGTCGGTCAGGAGGTTGTGGGACAGATCCACACTCTGGAGGAGCAGAGAATCATCATGATGAGTGTGTAGTGTAGTATGTAGTGTAGTGTGTAGTGTAGTGTGTAGTGTAGTGTGTAGTGTAGTGTGTAGTGTAGTGTGTAGTGTAGCAGGGAGTGTGGCAGGTCGGTCAGGAGGTTGTGGGACAGGTCCACACTCTGGAGGAGCAGAGAATCATCATGGTGAGTGTGTAGTGTAGTATGTAGTGTAGTGTGTAGTGTAGTGTGTAGTGTAGTGTGTAGTGTAGTGTAGTGTGTAGTGTAGTGTGTAGTGTAGTGTGTAGTGTAGTGTGTAGTGTAGTGTGTAGTGTAGTGTGTAGTGTAGTGTGTAGTGTAGTGTGTAGTGTAGCAGGGAGTGTGGCAGGTCGGTCAGGAGGTTGTGGGACAGGTCCACACTCTGGGGGAGCAGAGAATCATCACGGTGAGTGTGTAGTGTAGTATGTAGTGTAGTGTGTAGTGTAGTGTGTAGTGTAGTGTGTAGTGTAGTGTGTAGTGTGTAGTGTAGTGTAGTGTGTAGTGTAGTGTGTAGTGTGTAGTGTAGTGTAGTGTGTAGTGTAGTGTGTAGTGTAGTGTGTAGTGTAGTGTAGTGTGTAGTGTAGTGTGTAGTGTAGTGTAGTGTGTAGTGTAGTGTGTAGTGTAGTGTGTAGTGTAGTGTGTAGTGTGTAGTGTAGCAGGGAGTGTGGCAGGTCGGTCAGGAGGTTGTGGGACAGGTCCACACTCTGGAGGAGCAGAGAATCATCACGGTGAGTGTGTAGTGTAGTATGTAGTGTAGTGTGTAGTGTAGTGTGTAGTGTAGTGTGTAGTGTAGTGTGTAGTGTAGCAGGGGGTGTGGCAGGTCGGTCAGGAGGTTGTGGGACAGGTCCACACTCTGGAGGAGCAGAGAATCATCACGGTGAGTGTGTAGTGTAGTGTGTAGTGTAGTGTGTAGTGTAGTGTGTAGTGTAGTGTGTAGTGTAGCAGGGAGTGTGGCAGGTCGGTCAGGAGGTTGTGGGACAGATCCACACTCTGGGGGAGCAGAGAATCATCACGGTGAGTGTGTAGTGTAGTGTGTAGTGTAGTGTGTAGTGTAGTGTGTAGTGTAGTGTGTAGTGTAGTGTGTAGTGTAGTGTGTAGTGTAGTGTGTAGTGTAGTGTGTAGTGTAGTGTGTAGTGTGTAGTGTAGTGTGTAGTGTAGTGTGTAGTGTAGTGTGTAGTGTAGTGTAGTGTGTGTAGTGTAGTGTGTGTAGTGTGTGTAGTGTAGTGTAGTGTGTAGTGTAGTGTGTAGTGTAGTCTGTAGTGTAGTGTGTAGTGTAGTGTGTAGTGTGTGTAGTGTAGTGTAGTGTGTAGTGTAGTGTGTAGTGTAGTGTGTAGTGTAGTGTGTAGTGTAGTGTGTAGTGTAGTGTAGTGTGTAGTGTAGTGTGTAGTGTAGTGTGTAGTGTAGTGTAGTGTGTAGTGTAGTGTGTAGTGTAGTGTGTAGTGTAGTGTGTAGTGTAGTGTGTAGTGTAGCAGGGAGTGTGGCAGGTCGGTCAGGAGGTTGTGGGACAGATCCACACTCTGGGGGAGCAGAGAATCATCATGGTGAGTGTGTAGTGTAGTGTGTAGTGTAGTGTGTAGTGTAGTGTGTAGTGTAGTGTGTAGTGTAGTGTGTAGTGTAGTGTGTAGTGTAGCAGGGGGTGTGGCAGGTCGGTCAGGAGGTTGTGGGACAGGTCCACACTCTGGAGGAGCAGAGAATCATCATGGTGAGTGTGTAGTGTAGTGTGTAGTGTAGTGTGTAGTGTAGTATGTAGTGTAGTGTGTAGTGTAGTGTGTAGTGTAGTGTGTAGTGTAGTGTGTAGTGTAGTGTGTAGTGTAGTGTGTAGTGTAGTGTGTAGTGTAGTGTAGTGTGTAGTGTAGTGTGTAGTGTAGTGTGTAGTGTAGTGTGTAGTGTGTAGTGTAGTGTAGTGTGTAGTGTAGTGTAGTGTGTAGTGTAGTGTGTAGTGTAGTGTTTAGTGTAGTGTGTAGTGTAGTGTGTGTGTAGTGTGTGTAGTGTAGTGTGTAGTGTAGTGTGTAGTGTGTAGTGTAGTGTGTAGTGTAGTGTAGTGTGTAGTGTAGTGTGTAGTGTAGTGTGTAGTGTAGTGTGTGTAGTGTGTAGTGTAGTGTGTGTAGTGTAGTGTGTGTAGTGTAGTGTGTAGTGTAGTGTAGTGTGTAGTGTAGTGTAGTGTGTAGTGTAGTGTATAGTGTAGTGTGTAGTGTAGTGTGTAGTGTAGTGTGTAGTGTAGTGTGTAGTGTAGTGTGTAGTGTAGTGTGCAGTGTAGTGTGTAGTGTATAGTGTAGTGTGTAGTGTAGTGTGTAGTGTAGTGTGTAGTGTAGTGTGTAGTGTAGTGTGTAGTGTAGTGTGTGTAGTGGGTAGAGTAGTGTGTAGTGTAGTGTGTAGTGTAGTGTGTAGTGTAGTGTGTAGTGTGTAGTGTAGTGTGTAGTGTAGTGTAGTGTGTAGTGTAGTGTGTAGTGTAGTGTGTAGTGTAGTATGTAGTGTAGTGGGTAGTGTAGTGTGTAGTGTAGCAGGGGGTGTGGCAGGTCGGTCAGGAGGTTGTGGGACAGATCCACACTCTGGAGGAGCAGAGAATCATCACGGTGAGTGTGTAGTGTAGTGTGTAGTGTAGTGTGTAGTGTAGTGTAGTGTGTAGTGTAGTGTGTAGTGTAGTGTGTAGTGTAGTGTGTAGTGTAGTGTGTAGTGTAGTGTGTAGTGTAGCAGGGAGTGTGGCAGGTCGGTCAGGAGGTTGTGGGACAGGTCCACACTCTGGAGGAGCAGAGAATCATCACGGTGAGTGTGTAGTGTAGTGTGTAGTGTAGTGTGTAGTGTAGTGTGTAGTGTAGTATGTAGTGTAGTGGGTAGTGTAGTGTGTAGTGTAGCAGGGGGTGTGGCAGGTCGGTCAGGAGGTTGTGGGACAGGTCCACACTCTGGAGGAGCAGAGAATCATCACGGTGAGTGTGTAGTGTAGTGTGTAGTGTAGTGTGTAGTGTAGTGTGTAGTGTAGTGTGTAGTGTAGCAGGGAGTGTGGCAGGTCGGTCAGGAGGTTGTGGGACAGGTCCACACTCTGGAGGAGCAGAGAATCATCATGGTGAGTGTGTAGTGTAGTGTGTAGTGTAGTGTGTAGTGTAGTGTGTAGTGTAGCAGGGAGTGTGGTAGGTCGGTCAGGAGGTTGTGGGACAGGTCCACACTCTGGGGGAGCAGAGAATCATCACGGTGAGTGTGTAGTGTAGTGTGTAGTGTAGTGTGTAGTGTAGTGTGTAGTGTAGTGTGTAGTGTAGTGTAGTGTGTAGTGTAGTGTGTAGTGTAGTGTGTAGTGTAGTGTGTAGTGTAGTGTAGCAGGGGGTGTGGCAGGTCGGTCAGGAGGTTGTGGGACAGGTCCACACTCTGGAGGAGCAGAGAATCATCATGGTGAGTGTGTAGTGTAGTGTGTAGTGTAGTGTGTAGTGTAGTGTGTAGTGTAGTGTGTAGTGTAGTGTGTAGTGTAGTGTAGGAGGGAGTGTGGCAGGTCGGTCAGGAGGTTGTGGGACAGGTCCACACTCTGGGGGAGCAGAGAATCATCATGGTGAGTGTGTAGTGTAGTGTGTAGTGTAGTGTGTAGTGTAGTGTGTAGTGTAGTGTGTAGTGTAGCAGGGAGTGTGGCAGGTCGGTCAGGAGGTTGTGGGATAGGTCCACACTCTGGGGGAGCAGGGGGAGAGGGGAGAATCATCATGGTGAGTGTGTAGTGTAGTGTGTAGTGTAGTGTGTAGTGTAGTGTGTAGTGTAGTGTGTGTGTAGTGTGTGTAGTGTAGTGTGTGTGTAGTGTGTGTAGTGTGTGTGGTGTGTGTAGTGTGTGTAGTGTGTGTGTGTAGTGTGTGTGTAGTGTAGTGTGTAGTGTAGTGTGTAGTGTAGTGTGTAGTGTAGTGTGTAGTGTGTAGTGTAGTGTATAGTGTAGTGTGTAGTGTAGTGTAGCAGGGAGTGTGGCAGGTCGGTCAGGAGGTTGTGGGACAGGTCCACACTCTGGGGGAGCAGAGAATCATCACGATGAGTGTGTAGTGTAGTGTGTAGTGTAGTGTGTAGTGTAGTGTAGTGTGTAGTGTGTAGTGTAGTGTGTAGTGTAGTGTGTAGTGTAGTGTGTAGTGTAGTGTGTAGTGTAGCAGGGAGTGTGGCAGGTCGGTCAGGAGGTTGTGGGACAGGTCCACACTCTGGAGGAGCAGAGAATCATCATGGTGAGTGTGTAGTGTAGTGTGTAGTGTAGTGTGTAGTGTAGTGTAGTGTGTAGTGTAGTGTGTAGTGTGTAGTGTAGTGTAGTGTGTAGTGTAGCAGGGGGTGTGGCAGGTCGGTCAGGAGGTTGTGGGACAGGTCCACACTCTGGAGGAGCAGAGAATCATCACGATGAGTGTGTAGTGTAGTGTGTAGTGTAGTGTGTAGTGTAGTGTGTAGTGTAGTGTGTAGTGTAGTGTGTAGTGTAGTGTGTAGTGTAGTGTAGTGTGTAGTGTAGCAGGGGGTGTGGCAGGTCGGTCAGGAGGTTGTGGGACAGATCCACACTCTGGAGGAGCAGGGGGAGAGGGGAGAATCATCATGGTGAGTGTGTAGTGTAGTGTGTAGTGTAGTGTGTAGTGTAGTGTGTAGTGTAGTGTGTAGTGTAGTGTGTAGTGTAGTGTGTAGTGTAGCAGGGAGTGTGGCAGGTCGGTCAGGAGGTTGTGGGACAGGTCCACACTCTGGAGGAGCAGAGAATCATCATGGTGAGTGTGTAGTGTAGTGTGTAGTGTAGTGTGTAGTGTAGTGTGTAGTGTGTAGTGTAGTGTGTAGTGTAGTGTGTAGTGTAGTGTGTAGTGTAGTGTGTAGTGTAGTGTGTAGTGTAGTGTGTAGTGTAGTGTGTAGTGTAGTGTGTAGTGTAGTGTGTGTGTAGTGTGTAGTGTAGTGTGTAGTGTGTGTAGTGTGTGTATTGTAGTGTAGTGTGTAGTGTAGTGTGTAGTGTAGTGTGTAGTGTAGCAGGGAGTGTGGCAGGTCGGTCAGGAGGTTGTGGGACAGGTCCACACTCTGGAGGAGCAGAGAATCATCACGGTGAGTGTGTAGTGTAGTGTGTAGTGTAGTGTGTAGTGTAGTGTGTAGTGTAGTGTAGTGTGTAGTGTAGTGTGTAGTGTAGTGTGTAGTGTGTAGTGTAGTATGTAGTGTAGTGTGTAGTGTAGTGTGTAGTGTAGCAGGGAGTGTGGCAGGTCGGTCAGGAGGTTGTGGGACAGGTCCACACTCTGGAGGAGCAGAGAATCATCACGGTGAGTGTGTAGTGTAGTGTGTAGTGTAGTGTGTAGTGTAGTGTGTAGTGTAGTGTAGTGTGTAGTGTAGTGTGTAGTGTAGTGTAGTGTGTAGTGTAGTGTGTAGTGTAGTGTGTAGTGTAGTGTGTAGTGTAGCAGGGGGTGTGGCAGGTCGGTCAGGAGGTTGTGGGACAGATCCACACTCTGGGGAGCAGAGAAACATCACGAGTGAGTGTGTAGTGTAGTATGTAGTGTAGTGTGTAGTGTAGTGTGTAGTGTAGTGTGTAGTGTGTGTGGTGTAGTGTGTAGTGTAGTGTGTAGTGTAGTGTGTAGTGTGTGTGGTGTAGTGTGTAGTGTAGTGTGTAGTGTGTGTGTGTAGTGTGTGTAGTGTAGTGTGTAGTGTAGTGTGTAGTGTGTGTAGTGTAGTGTGTAGTGTAGTGTAGTGTGTAGTGTAGTGTGTAGTGTAGTGTGTAGTGTAGTGTGTAGTGTAGTGTGTAGTGTAGCAGGGGGTGTGGCAGGTCGGTCAGGAGGTTGTGGGACAGATCCACACTCTGGGGAGCAGAGAATCATCATGGTGAGTGTGTAGTGTGTAGTGTAGTGTAGTGTGTAGTGTAGTGTGTAGTGTAGTGTGTAGTGTAGTGTGTAGTGTGTAGTGTAGTGTAGTGTGTAGTGTAGTGTGTAGTGTAGTGTAGTGTGTAGTGTAGTGTTTAGTGTAGTGTGTAGTGTAGTGTGTGTGTAGTGTGTAGTGTGTGTAGTGTAGTGTGTAGTGTAGTGTGTAGTGTAGTGTGTAGTGTAGTGTGTAGTGTAGTGTAGTGTGTAGTGTAGTGTGTAGTGTAGTGTGTGTAGTGTGTAGTGTAGTGTGTGTAGTGTGTGTAGTGTAGTGTGTAGTGTAGTGTGTAGTGTAGTGTGTAGTGTAGTGTAGTGTGTAATGTAGTGTATAGTGTAGTGTGTAGTGTAGTGTGTAGTGTAGTGTGTAGTGTAGTGTGTAGTGTAGTGTAGTGTGTAGTGTAGTGTGTAGTGTAGTGTGTAGTGTAGTGTGCAGTGTAGTGTGTAGTGTGTAGTGTAGTGTGTAGTGTAGTGTGTAGTGTAGTGTGTAGTGTAGTGTGTGTAGTGTGTAGTGGGTAGTGTAGTGTGTAGTGTAGTGTGTAGTGTAGTGTGTAGTGTAGTGTGTAGTGTAGTGTGTGTAGTGTGTGTAGTGTGTGTGTAGTGTGTGTGTAGTGTGTGTAGTGTGTGTGTGTAGTGTGTGTAGTGAGTGTGTAGTGTGTGTAGTGTGTGTGTAGTGTGTGTTTAGTGTGTGTAGTGTGTGTAGTGTGTGTGTAGTGTGTGTAGTGTAGTGTGTAGTGTGAGTGTAGTGTAGTGTGTCTGTAGTGTGTGTAGTGTGTGTAGTGTGTGTGTAGTGCGTGTAGTGTGTGTAGTGTGTGTGGGTGTAGTGTGTGTGTGTGGGTGTGTGTGCTGTTGGAATATTTCAGTTTAACTCGTGGTTTCGTGGTAATTAATTGAAGGTGGAGGGGTTACCAGCCCCTCGCACCCGTCCAGAGCCCCCGTTTAGCCCCTGTGGTGGTCACAGACGCCATGAGGGGAGGAGCCAATCGGAATTGGACCTCCCCCCACAGCATTGTCCACGACAGAGTTGCCCGCGAGGAGGTGTAAGGGGTTGTTTTGCCGGTCGTTCTTCGTGCTTTTGGAGTACCTGACCCTCTGCTCACGATCATTAAGGACCTTCATGATGGTGAGCGGGCCCGGGTAAAACTACGTGGCCGGGAGTCAGAGCCATTCCCTGTACACCTTGGGGTGCGACAGGGATGTCCTCTGGCTCCCACATTGTTTAACATCTATTTTGACCACGTAGTTCGTGAAGCCTTCAATAGCTGTACCGGGGGAATCTCCATATGGTACAGATATAATGGGAGGCTGATCGATGCCCGGGTGCGGTCAAGGGATGGCTCCCTATTGCTCAACCACGTTATGTATGCTGATGATTTGGTAATAGCTGCTCATTCAGAGGAGGAGTTGGAGACGCTGCTGCTGAGACTGGAGCATGCCACTAAGAGGTGGGGCCTTACCATCAGCCCCACCAAAACTAAGCACCTGCCTGGGTATTTTGTACCATCGGACACTCCACCCCCACAACTCCCAATTGGTGATGGGGCAGTTGTGGAGAGAGTGGAGAGTTTCCCATACCTGGGCAGTGTGCTTATGACTGGCTCCGGTTTAACAGCAGAGGTCTCACTCCGAATCAGTCGAGCGGCAATATCTTTTCATCGGTTGCGTAATGCTGTGTGGAAGCTACCTGGTCTGTCGCTCCGCACTAAGCTTCAGGTCTTCTCGGCCACGGTCATTCCCTCCCTTCTCCACGCTTGCGAAACGTGGACCCCCTTAATGGAGCATCTTCGCCGGTTGGAAACATTTAGGCTGGCCTGCCTACGATCCATCCTGGGTTTAACCAGACTGGATTGTGTGAGGAGCTCACAAATCCTTGAAAGATCTGGGCAAGGTCCCATCAGTGAGCTCCTCCGGCGGGCAAGGCTGCGTTGGCTGGGTCATGTAGCCCGCATGCCCAGCCACCGCATGCCGGAACAGCTTTTGTTCGGCCGGATTGAGGGGGCTAAGCGGGCGCGGCACGGGCTAGAGAAGAGATGGAGTGATGTGGTACAGGATGACGTGGAGCTGAGTGGACTTGCCGATGACTGGTACCAGCGGTGTCAAGATCGGCCTCTGTGGAGGAGGCTCGTGAAGGACGCTGCTACTGGGCAGTTGGAGGCAGTCGCCCTCCAACAACAACGGAGGGCGGAGGAGCGACGCTCACAACAACGAGCGGAGCGCCGGGTGGCTAAAGCACAGCGGGTTGGCACAGTAGGGGGCACAGGTGGTGCATCACCCAGTCATCTCAGTCATCTCAGTCAGTCGACCCGTGGCACCTGCTGGGTCTGCCCCGTGACCTCCTGCCCGCGGGCGTTCGACACTTCACGTGGCCTCAGGGTGCACATAGCCTGGCACAAGCGTCGTGGTGACGTCACCGCCACTTAGTGGCGAATGGCGGTTGTTGTTGTTGTCTGTGTGTATCTGTGTGTGTGTCTCTCTGTGTGTGTGTCTGTGTGTGTCTGTGTGTGTGTGTCTGTGTGTGTGCGTCTGTGTGTGTCTGTGTGTGTGTGTCTGTGTGCGTATCTTGGGCATCACCACCCCCGCCACCACCACCACCACCACCTTGAGTCCAGGCCAGGCGACGGCGATCTTCACATCCACCGCCTCCACGCGGTTTCCTTGCATCTGCAGCTCCTCGAGATCCATCCGGCCACCGCCGCCTCCACCACCGCCTCCACCGCCTCCACCACCGCCTCCACCGCCTCCGCCGCCTCCACTGCCTCCACCGCCTCCACCGCCTCCACCGCCTCCACCGCCTCCGCCGCCTCCGCCGCCTCTACTGCCTCCACTGCCTCCACCGCCTCCACCGCCTCCACTGCCTCCACCGCCTCCACCGCCGCCACCGGCGGCAGCAGCAGCGACGGCCGCTACGAGCGAGGAGAGGGCCTCGGAGGGCAGCAGGTTGTGGGCGACGAGCAGGCGGCGGAGCGAGGCACAGCGAGCCAGGGACTCGGGCAGCCGCGGCAGAACGTTGGTGCAGACGTTGAGCGTGTGCAGGCACAGGCACAGGCACAGCGAGTCGGGCAGGCGGGCCAGGCGGTTGGAGGACACGTCCAGCACCTGGTGACAGAGACACACAGAGACACACAGAGAGAGACAGGTAGAGAGACAGAGACAGACAGAGACACAGAGAGACAGACAGAGAGACAGACGTTGAGCGTGTGCAGGCACAGGCACAGGCACAGCGAGTCGGGCAGGCGGGCCAGGCGGTTGGAGGACACGTCCAGCACCTGGTCACAGAGACACAGAGAGAGAGAGAGAGACACAGAGACAGAGAGACAGAGAGAGAGAGACACAGAGACACACAGATAGAGAGACAGAGACACAGAGACACAGACAGAGAGACAGACACACAGAGACAGACAGAGAGACAGGCGTTGAGCGTGTGCAGGCACAGGCACAGGCACAGCGAGTCGGGCAGGCGGGCCAGGCGGTTGGAGGACACGTCCAGCACCTGGTGACAGAGACACACAGAGACACACAGAGAGAGACAGGTAGAGAGACAGAGACAGACAGAGACACAGAGAGACAGACAGAGAGACAGACGTTGAGCGTGTGCAGGCACAGGCACAGGCACAGCGAGTCGGGCAGGCGGGCCAGGCGGTTGGAGGACACGTCCAGCACCTGGTCACAGAGACACAGAGAGAGAGAGAGAGACACAGAGACAGAGAGACAGAGAGAGAGAGACACAGAGACACACAGATAGAGAGACAGAGACACAGAGACACAGACAGAGAGACAGACACAGAGAGACAGACAGAGAGACAGGCGTTGAGCGTGTGCAGGCACAGGCACAGGCACAGCGAGTCGGGCAGGCGGGCCAGGCGGTTGGAGGACACGTCCAGCACCTGGTCACAGAGACACACAGAGACACAGACACAGAGACACACAGAGAGAGAGAGACAGACAGACAGAGACAGAGAGAGACTCAGAGAGAGACGCAGAGAGAGAGACACAGAGACAGAGACACAGAGAGACTCAGGGGGAGACAGAGAGACAGACACAGAGACAGACAGAGACACAGAGAGACTCAGGGGGAGACAGAGAGACACAGAAAGAGAGAGAGACAGAGAGGCAGGCGTTGAGCGTGTGCAGGCACAGGCACAGGCACAGCGAGTCGGGCAGGCGGGCCAGGCGGTTGGAGGACACGTCCAGCACCTGGTCACAGAGACACAGAGACAGAGAGACACAGAGACAGAGAGACAGAGACACAGAGACAGAGACACAGAGAGAGACTCAGAGAGAGACAGAGAGAGACAGACAGAGAGACAGAGACACAGGGGGAGACAGAGACACACAGACACAGAGAGAGACAGGTAGAGAGACAGACAGAGAGACAGAGAGAGACAGAGAGACACACAGAGACAGACACAGACACACAGACACACAGAGACAGACAGAGAGAGAGACGTTGAACGTGTGCAGGCACAGGCACAGGCACAGCGAGTCGGGCAGGCGGGCCAGGCGGTTGGAGGACACGTCCAGCACCTGGTCACAGAGACACAGAGACAGGCAGAGACACAGAGACACAGAGAGACTCAGAGAGAGACACAGAGACAGAGACAGAGAGACAGACAGAGAGACAGGCGTTGAGCGTGTGCAGGCACAGGCACAGGCACAGCGAGTCGGGCAGGCGGGCCAGGCGGTTGGAGGACACGTCCAGCACCTGGTGACAGAGACACACAGAGACACAGAGAGACAGAGACACAGAGGGAGACACACAGAGAGACTCAGGGGGAGACAGACAGAGACACAGAGACACACAGACACACAGAGACAGAGAGGGAGACACACAGAGAGACAGAGAGAGACTCAGGGGGAGACTCAGAGAGAAACAGAGAGAGACAGAGAGAGACAGACACAGAGAGATAGACAGAGACACAGAGACAGACAGAGACACAGAGAGACACAGAGACAGAGATACACAGAGACAGAGAGACAGAGACAGCGAGTGGGGTAGGTTGGCCAGGCGGCTGGAGGACACGTCCAGCACCTGGTGACAGAGACACACAGAGACACAGAGACAGAGAGACACAGAGACACACAGAGACAGAGAGAGACACAGAGACAGACAGAGAGAGACAGAGAGAGCCAGAGACAGACACAGAGACAGACAGAGAGACAGACAGAGACAGACAGAGAGACAGAGAGACACACAGAGACAGAGGGAGACTCAGGGGGAGAAAGAGAGACAGAGAGACGGAGAGAGACAGAGTGAGTGAATGAGTGAGTGAAGTTGTGAGTGAGTGAGTGAATTTGTGAGTGAGTGAGTGAATTTGTGAGTGAGTGAGTGAATTTGTGAGTGAGTGAGTGAATTTGTGAGTGAGTGAGTGAATGAGTGAGTGAATTTGTGAGTGAGGGAGTGACTGAGTGAACTAGTGACTGAGTGAATGAATGACTGAGTGAATGAGTGACTGAGTTTCTGAGTGAGTGAGTTACTGAGTGAGTGGCTGAGTGAAGACTGAATGAGTGACTGATTGAGTGGGTGAGTGAGTGAATGAATGACTGACTGAATGAGTGACTGACTGAATGAATGACTGAGTGAATGAGTGACTGAGTGAGTGGCTGATTGAGTGAGTGACAGAGTGAGTGACTGAATGAACGAGTGACTGACTGACTGAGTGAGTGAGTGAGTGAATGAATGAGTGACTGAGTGAGTGGCTGACTGAATGAGTGAGTGACTGAGTGAGTGACTGAGTAAATAAGTGACTGAGTGAATGAATGACTGAGTGAGTGAGTGAGTGACTGAGTGAGTGGCTGAGTGAGTGACTGAGTGAATGAGTGACTGAGTGAATGAATGAGTGACTGAATGAATGAGTGACTGAATGACCGACTGAGTGAATGAATGACTGAGTGAGTGAGTGACTGAATGAATGAGTGACTGAATGAGCGACTGACTGACTGACTGACTGAACGAATAACTGACTGACTGACTGAGTTACTGACTGACTGAATGACTGACTGACTGAATGACTGACTGAAGGAATGACTGAATGAGTGACTGAGTGACTGAACGAATTACTGACTGACTGAATGAATGACTGAGTGCATGAGTGACTGAGTGAGTGGCTGATTGAGTGACAGAGTGACTGACTGAATGACTGACTGACTGAATGACTGACTGACTGAACGAATGACTGACTGACTGAGTGAATGAATGAATGAGTGACTGAGTGAGTGGCTGACTGAATGAGTGACTGAGTGAGTGACTGAGTAAATAAGTGACTGAGTGAATGAATGACTGAGTGAGTGAGTGAGTGACTGAGTGAGTGGCTGAGTGAGTGAATGAGTGAGTGAGTGAATGAATGAGTGACTGAATGAATGAGTGACTGAATGACTGACTGAGTGAATGAATGATGAGTGAGTGAGTGACTGAATGAATGAGTGACTGAATGAATGACCGACTGACTGACTGAATGACTGACTGACTGAACGAATGACTGAATGAGTGACTGAGTGACTGAGCGACTGACTGACTGAATGACTGACTGAATGAATGACTGACTGAGTGACTGAGCGACTGACTGAATGAATGAATGAGTGACAGAGTGACTGACTGAATGACTGACTGAATGAATGACTGACTCACTGACTGAATGACTGACTGACTGAGTGACTGAATGAATGCATGACTAAGTGAATGCATGACTGAGTGAATGAATGACTGAGTGAATGAGTGACTGAGTGAGTGGCTGATTGAGTGAGTGACAGAGTGAGTGACTAAGTGACTGACTCACTGACTGAACGAATAACCGAATGAATGACTGACTGACTGAGTGACTGAATGAACGAGTGACTGACTGACTGAACGAATGACTGAATGAATGACTGACTGACTGAGTGACTGAATGAGTGAGTGACTGACTAAATGAATGACTGAGTGAATGAGTGACTGAGTGAGTGACTGACTGAATGAATGACTGAGTGAATGAGTGACTGAGTGAGTGATTGAGCGAGTGACAGAGTGACTGACTGAATGATTGACTCACTGACTGAACGAATGACTGACTCACTGACTGACTGAACGAATGAATGACTGACTAAATGATTGACTGAGTGAATGAGTGACTGAGTGAGTGGCTGACTGAGTGAGTGACTGAATGAATGACTGAGTGAATGAGTGAGTGAGTGAGTGAGTGATTGAGTGAGTGACAGAGTGACTGACTGAATGATTGACTCACTGACTGAACGAATGACTGACTCACTGACTGACTGAACGAATGACTGACTGACTGACTGAATGATTGACTGAGTGAATGAGTGACTGAGTGAGTGACTGAATGAATGACTGAGTGAATGAGTGACTGAGTGAGTGAGTGACAGTGACTGACTGAATGATTGACTCACTGACTGAACGAATGACTGACTCACTCACTGACTAACTGAACGAATGACTGACTGACTGATTGACTGAGTGAATGAGTGACTGAGTGAGTGGCTGACTGAGTGAGTGACTGAATGAATGACTGAGTGAATGAGTGACTGAGTGAGTGGCTGATTGAGTGAGTGACAGAGTGACTGACTGAATGATTGACTCACTGACTGAACGAATGACTGATTCACTCACTGACTGACTGAACGAATGACTGACTGAATGAATGATTGACTGAGTGAATGAGTGACTGAGTGAGTGGCTGAGTGAGTGAGTGACTGAGTGAATGAGTGACTGAATGAGTAAGTGAGTGACTGACTGAATGACTGAGTGAATGAGTGACTGAGTGAGTGGCTGAGTGACTGAGTGAATGAGTGACTGAATGAGTAAGTGAGTGACTGACTGAATGACTGAGTGAATGAGTGACTGAATGAGTAAGTGAGTGACTGACTGAATGACTGAGTGAATGAGTGAATGAGTGAGTGGCTGAGTGGCTGAGTGACTGAGTGAATGAGTGACTGAATGAGTAAGTGAGTGACTGACTGAATGACTGAGTGAATGAGTGACTGAATGAGTAAGTGAGTGACTGACTGAATGGCTGAGTGAATGAATGAATGAGTGACTGAGTGAGTGGCTGAGTGAGTGAGTGACTGAGTGAATGAGTGACTGAATGAGTAAGTGAGTGACTGACTGAATGACTGAGTGAATGAGTGACTGAATGAGTAAGTGAGTGACTGACTGAATGGCTGAGTGAATGAATGAATGAGTGACTGAGTGAGTGGCTGACTGACTCACTCACTGACTGACTCACTGACTGACTCACTCACTGACTGACTCACTGACTGACTCACTGACTGACCGACCGACTGACTGACTGACTGACTCACTCACTGACTGACTCACTGACTGACTCACTGACTCACTGACTGACTGACTCACTGACTGAGCGACTGACTGACTGACTGACTCACTCACTCACTGACTGACTCACTGACTGACTCACTCACTGACTGACTCACTGACTGACTCACTGACTGAGCGACTGACTGACTGACTCACTGACTCACTCACTGACTGACTCACTCACTGACTGACTCACTGACTGACTCACTGACTGAGCGACTGACTGACTGACTGACTCACTGACTCACTCACTGACTGACTCACTCACTGACTCACTCACTGACTGACTCACTGACTGACTCACTCACTGACTGACTCACTGACTGACTCACTGACTGAGCGACTGACTGACTGACTCACTGACTCACTCACTGACTGACTCACTCACTGACTGACTCACTGACTGACTCACTGACTGAGCGACTGACTGACTGACTCACTGACTCACTCACTGACTGACTCACTCACTGACTCACTCACTGACTGACTCACTGACTGACTCACTGACTGAGCGACTGACTGACTGACTCACTGACTGACTCACTGACTGACTCACTCACTGACTGACTCACTGACTGACTCACTGACTGAGCAACTGACTGACTCACTGACTCACTCACTGACTGACTCACTCACTGACTCACTCACTGACTGACTCACTCACTGACTGACTCACTCACTCACCGACCGACCGACTGACTGACTGACTGAGCTGGCCCACCTTGAGTTGAGTCAGCTGACCGATCTCCTCCGGCAACTCTTGCAAGCGGTTCCCGTGTAGCATGAGGGAACCAAGTGCGGAGAGACAGCCCAGCTGAGGCTGGACCAGCGACAGAGACACGCCGGACATGTCCAGCAAGTTGAGACGGGACAGACGGTACAGGGCGGACGGGACACGTCCGGCCGCAGACTCCACTCGTCTACAGAGAGACACGCAGAGAGAGACACTCAGAGACACTCAGAGACACTCAGAGAGACACAGAGAGAGACAGAGACTCACAGAGACTCACAGAGACACTCAGAGACACAGAGACACTCAGAGACACTCAGAGACACTCAGAGACACTCAGAGACTCACAGAGAGACACAGAGACACTCAGAGACACACAGAGACACTCAGAGACTCACAGAGACATACAGAGACACACAGAGACTCACAGAGACATACAGAGACACACAGAGACTCACAGAGACACACAGAGACACACAGAGACACTCAGAGAGAGACAGAGACTCACAGAGACTCACAGAGACACTCAGAGACACTCAGAGACACTCAGAGAGAGAGACACACAGAGACACACAGAGACACTCAGAGAGAGACAGAGACACACAGAGACACACAGAGACACTCAGACACACACAGAGACACACAGAGACACAGAGACACTCAGAGACTCAGAGACCCACAGAGACTCACAGAGACACACAGAGAGACACAGAGACTCACAGAGACACTCAGAGACACACTCAGAGACACACAGAGACACACAGAGACACACAGAGACACACAGAGACTCACAGAGACTCACAGAGACTCACAGAGACCCACAGAGACACACAGAGAGAGAGACACTCAGAGACACTCAGAGACACTCAGAGACACACAGAGACCCACAGAGACACACAGAGAAAGAGACACTCAGAGACACTCAGAGACACTCAGAGACACACAGAGACACACAGAGACACACAGAGAGAGACACTCAGAGACACACTCAGAGACACTCAGAGACACACAGAGACACTCAGAGAGAGACAGAGACTCACAGAGACTCACAGAGACACTCAGAGACACACAGAGACACTCAGAGAGACACAGAGAGACACAGAGAGACACAGACACTCAGAGACACACAGAGACACTCAGAGACACACAGAGACACTCAGAGACACACAGAGAGACACAGAGACACTCAGAGACACACAGACACACTCAGAGACACGCAGAGAGAGACACTCAGAGACACTCAGAGACTCACAGAGAGACACAGAGACACTCAGAGACACACAGACACACTCAGAGACACGCAGAGAGAGACACTCAGAGACACTCAGAGACTCACAGAGAGACACAGAGACACTCAGAGACACACAGAGACACTCAGAGACACACAGAGAGAGAGACACTCAGAGACTCACAGAGACACTCAGAAAGAGACACTCAGAGACACTCAGAGACACAGAGAGAGAGAGAGAGACACTCAGAGACACACAGAGAGACACACAGAGACACACAGAGACTCACAGAGACTCACAGAGACACTCAGAGACACTCAGAGAGACACAGAGACACTCAGAGACACACAGAGACACACAGAGACTCACAGAAACACCCAGAGCCACTCAGAGACTCACAGAGACACACAGAGACCCACAGAGACAGAGAGAGACACTCAGAGAGAGAGAGAGACACTCAGAGACACTCAGAGACACACAGAGAGAGAGACACACAGAGACACACAGAGAGACACACAGAGACACACAGAGACTCACAGAGACACTCAGAGACACTCAGAGAGACACAGAGACACTCAGAGACACACAGAGACACTCAGAGACACTCAGAGACACTCAGAGACACACAGAGACTCACAGAGACACTCAGAGAGAGAGAGACACACAGAGACACTCAAAGACACTCAGAGACACTCAGAGACACTCAGAGACACTCAGAGACACAGAGAGAGAGAGAGACACAGAGACACACAGAGACACACAGAGACACTCAGAGACACACAGAGACACTCAGAGAGAGAGAGACAGTCAGAGACACACAGAGACACACAGAGACACTCAGAGACACAGAGAGAGAGACACAGAGACACACAGAGACACTCAGAGACACACAGAGACACACAGAGACACTCAGAGAGAGAGAGACAGTCAGAGACACACAGAGACACACAGAGACTCACAGAGACACTCAGAGAGAGAGAGACAGTCAGAGACACACAGAGACTCACAGAGACACTCAGAGACACTCAGAGAGACACAGACACTCAGAGAGACACAGAGAGACACAGACACTCAGAGACACACAGAGACACACAGAGACACTCAGAGACACACAGAGACACTCAGAGACACTCAGAGACACACAGAGACACACAGAGAGACACAGAGAGACACACAGAGACACACAGAGACACACAGAGACTCACAGAGACACTCAGAGACACACAGAGACACTCAGGGACACACAGAGACACTCAGAGACACTCAGAGACACACAGAGACACACAGAGACTCACAGAGACACTCAGAGACACAGAGACACACAGAGACACTCAGAGACTCAGAGACACACAGAGACACTCAGACAGACACACAGAGACACTCAGAGACACGCAGAGACACACAGAGACACACAGAGACACACAGAGACACTCAGAGACTCAGAGACACACAGAGACACACAGAGACACACAGAGACACAGACACACACAGAGACACTCAGAGACACACAGAAACACACAGAGACACTCAGAGAGAGAGACAGTCAGAGACACACAGAGACACTCAGAGACACACAGAGACACTCAGAGACACACAGAGACACACAGAGACACTCAGACACACACAGACACACACAGAGACACTCAGAGAGAGAGAGACAGTCAGAGACACACAGAGACACACAGAGACTCACAGAGACACTCAGAGAGAGAGAGACAGTCAGAGACACACAGAGACTCACAGAGACACTCAGAGACACTCAGCGAGACACAGAGAGACACAGACACTCAGAGAGACACAGAGAGACACAGACACTCAGAGACACACAGAGACACACAGAGACACTCAGAGACACTCAGAGACACACAGAGACACACAGAGACACACAGAGAGACACAGAGAGACACAGCCACACAGAGACACACAGAGACACACAGAGACTCACAGAGACACTCAGGGACACACAGAGACACTCAGGGACACACAGAGACACTCAGAGACACTCAGAGACACACAGAGACACACAGAGACACTCAGAGAGAGAGAGACACACAGAGACACTCAGAGACACACAGAGACACACAGAGACTCACAGAGACACTCAGAGACACAGAGACACACAGAGACACTCAGAGACTCAGAGACACACAGAGACACTCAGACAGACACACAGAGACACTCAGAGACACGCAGAGACACACAGAGACACACAGAGACACACAGAGACTCACAGAGACACTCAGAGACTCAGAGACACACAGAGACACACAGAGACACACAGAGACACACAGACACACACAGAGACACTCAGAGACACACAGAAACACACAGAGACACTCAGAGAGAGAGACAGTCAGAGACACACAGAGACACTCAGAGACACACAGAGACACTCAGAGACACACAGAGACACTCAGACACACACAGAGACACACAGAGACACTCAGAGAGAGACACAGAGACAAACAGAGACACACAGAGACACACAGAGACACTCAGAGACACACAGAGACACTCCGAGACACACAGAGACACTCAGAGACACACAGAGACACACAGAGACACACAGAGAGACACACAGAGACACTCAGAGAGACACAGAGACACTCAGAGACACTCAGAGACACTGACACACACACTACACTACACTATACACTAAACACTACACTACACACACTACACTACACACACTACACTACTACACTATACACTACTACACTATACACTACTACACTATACACTACTAGACTATACACTACTACACTATACACTACTACACTATACACTACTACACTATACACTACTACGCTATACACTACTACACTATACACTACTACACTATACACTACTACACTATACACTACTACACTATACACTACTACGCTATACACTACTACGCTATACACTACTACACTACACTGTACACTACTACACTATACACTACTACTACACTATACACTACTACACTATACACTACTATACTATACACTACTACACTATACACTACTACACTATACACTACTACACTATACACTACTACACTATACACTACTACTACACTATACACTACACTATACACTACTACACTACACTATACACTACTACACTATACACTACACTATACACTACTACACTATACACTACTACACTATACACTACTACACTATACACTACTACACTATACACTACTACACTATACACTACTACACTATACACTACTACACTATACACTACTACACTATACACTACTACACTATACACTACTACGCTATACACTACTACACTACACTGTACACTACTACACTATACACTACTACTACACTATACACTACTACACTATACACTACATTATACACTACTATACTATACACTACTACACTATACACTACTACACTATACACTACTACACTATACACTACTACTACACTATAGACTACTACACTATACACTACTACACTATACACTACTACACTATACACTACTACACTATACACTACACTATACACTACTACACTATACACTACTACACTATACACTACTACACTATACACTACTACACTACACTACACACTACTACACTACACTATACACTACTACACTATACACTACTACACTATACACACTACACTACTACACTATACACTACTACACTATACACTACTACACTATATACTACACTACACTATACACTACTACACTATACACTACTACACTATCCACTACTACACTACTACACTATACACTACACTATACACTACACACTACACTATACACTACTACACTATACACTACTACACTACACTATACACTACACTACACACTACTACACTACACTATACACTACCTGGCAACGTCTGCACCGTGTAGTACCAACTCCCTTCCTCCGCTCTGCTTCAGTGCCTCCAACTCCGGCCAGCGCTGCTCCTCAGCCATCTACAGGCGGAGAGAGACAACACACAGTCACACACACACACACACAGTCACACACACACAGTCACACACACAGACACACACACACACAGACACACACACACACAGTCACACACACACAGACACACACACACACAGTCACACACACACACAGTCAAACACACACAGACACACACACACAGTCTCACACACACACAGTCACACACACACACACAGTCACACACACACACACAGTCACACACACAGTCACACACACAGTCACACACACACAGTCTCACACACACAGTCACACACACACACAGTCACACACACACAGTCACACACACAGACACACACACACACAGACACACACACACACAGTCACACACACACAGACACACACACACACAGTCACACACACACACAGTCACACACACACAGACACACACACACAGTCTCACACACACAGTCACACACACAGTCACACACACACAGTCACACACACACACACAGTCACACACACACAGACACACACACAGACACACACACAGTCACACACACAGTCACACACACACAGCCACACACACAGACACACACACAGTCACACACACAGACACACACACAGATAGACACACACACAGACACACACAGACACACACACAGATACGCACACACATACACAGTCACACACATACACAGTCACACACAGACACACACACAGACACACACACAGACACACACAGTGACACACACAGAGACACACACATACAGACACACATAGACACACACAGTGACACACAGAGACACACACAGACACACACACACACACATAGACACACACATAGACACACACAGACACGCACACAGAGACCCACAGACACGCACACAGAGACCCACAGACTCACCACACAGAGACCCATAGACTCACCACACAGAAACCCACAGACTCACCACACAGAGACCCATAGACTCACCACACAGAGACCCACAGACTCACCACACAGAGACCCACAGACTCACCACACAGAGACCCACAGACTCACCACACAGACACCCACAGACTCACCACACAGAGACCCACAGACTCACCACACAGAGACCCATAGACTCACTCACACAGAGACCCATAGACTCACTCACACAGAGACCCACAGACTCACCACACAGAGACCCACAGACTCACCACACAGAGACCCACACACTCACCACACAGAGACCCACAGACTCACCACACAGAGACCCATAGACTCACCACACAGAGACCCACAGACTCACCACACAGACACCCACAGACTCACCACACAGAGACCCACAGACTCACCACACAGAGACCCACAGACTCACCACACAGAGACCCATAGACTCACTACACAGAGACCCATAGACTCACACAGAGACCCACAGACTCACCACACAGAGACCCATAGACTCACCACACAGAGACCCACAGACTCACCACACAGAGACCCACAGACTCACCACACAGAGACCCACAGACTCCCCACACAGAGACCCACAGACTCACCACACAGAGACCCATAGACTCACCACACAGAGACCCATAGACTCACCACACAGAGACCCATAGACTCACCACACAGAGACCCACAGACTCATCACACAGAGACCCACAGACTCACCACACAGAGACCCATAGACTCATCAGACAGAGACCCACAGACTCACCACACAGAGACCCATAGACTCACCACACAGAGACCCATAGACTCACACAGAGACCCACAGACTCACCACACAGAGACCCATAGACTCACCACACAGAGACCCATAGACTCACCACACAGAGACACACAGACTCACCACACAGAGACCCACAGACTCACTCACACAGAGACCCATAGACTCACCACGCACAGAGACCCATAGACTCACCACACAGAGACCCACAGACTCACCACACAGAGACCCATAGACTCACCACACAGAGACCCACAGACTCACTCACACAGAGACCCATAGACTCACCACACAGAGACCCACAGACTCACCACACAGAGACCCACAAACTCACCACACAGAGACCCATAGACTCACCACACAGAGACCCATAGACTCACTCACACAGAGACCCACAGACTCACTCACACAGAGACCCATAGACTCACCACACAGAGACCCACAGACACACTCACACAGAGACCCACAGACTCACTCGCACAGAGACCCACAGACTCACCACACAGAGACCCATAGACTCACCACACAGAGACCCATAGACTCACCACACAGAGACCCATAGACTCACTCACACAGAGACCCACAGACTCACTCACACAGAGACCCATAGACTCACTCACACAGAGACCCATAGACTCACTCACACAGAGACCCACAGACTCACCACACAGAGACCCACAGACTCACCACACAGAGACCCACACACTCACCACACAGAGACCCACAGACTCACCACACAGAGACCCACACACTCACCAGACAGAGACCCACACACTCACCACACAGAGACCCACAGACTCACCACACAGAGACCCACAGACTCACCACACAGAGACCCACAGACTCACCACACAGACACCCACAGACTCACCACACAGAGACCCACAGACTCACCACACAGAGACCCACAGACTCCCCACACAGAGACCGACAGACTCACCACACAGAGACCCATAGACTCACTCACACAGAGACCCATAGACTCACTCACACAGAGACCCACAGACTCACCACACAGAGACCCATAGACTCACCACACAGAGACCCACAGACTCACCACACAGACACCCACAGACTCACCACACAGAGACCCACAGACTCACCACACAGAGACCCACAGACTCACTACACAGAGACCCATAGACTCACACAGAGACCCACAGACTCACCACACAGAGACCCATAGACTCACCACACAGAGACCCACAGACTCACCACACAGAGACCCACAGACTCCCCACACAGAGACCGACAGACTCACCACACAGAGACCCATAGACTCACCACACAGAGACCCATAGACTCACCACACAGAGACCCACAGACTCATCAGACAGAGACCCACAGACTCACCACACAGAGACCCATAGACTCACCACACAGAGACCCATAGACTCACACAGAGACCCACAGACTCACCACACAGAGACCCACAGACTCACCACACAGAGCCCCACAGACTCACCACACAGAGACCCATAGACTCACCACACAGAGACCCATAGACTCACCACACAGAGACACACAGACTCACCACACAGAGACCCACAGACTCACCACACAGAGACCCATAGACTCACTCACACAGAGACCCATAGACTCACCACGCACAGAGACCCATAGACTCACCACACAGAGACCCACAGACTCACCACACAGAGACCCATAGACTCACCACACAGAGACCCACAGACTCACTCACACAGAGACCCATAGACTCACCACACAGAGACCCACAGACTCACCACACAGAGACCCACAAACTCACCACACAGAGACCCATAGACTCACCACACAGAGACGCACAGACTCATCACACAGAGACCTATAGACTCACCACACAGAGACCCACAGACTCACCACATAGAGACCCATAGACTCACCACACAGAGACCCACAGACTCATCACACAAAGACCTATAGACTCACCACACAGAGACCCATAGACTCACCACACAGAGACCCACAGACTCATCACACAGAGACCTATAGACTCACCACACAGAGACCCACAGACTCACCACATAGAGACCCATAGACTCACCACACAGAGACCCACAGACTCATCACACAAAGACCTATAGACTC
>NC_133744.1:4966228-5046228 GCF_048934315.1 Petromyzon marinus
TGCCGCACTAGACAATCATCATCAGGTGAGAGAGAGAGAGAGACAGAGAGAGAGACACCCTGGTCTCTCTCTCTCTCTCTCACCTGATGACGATTGCTGGCACTAACAATCATCATCAGGTGAGAGAGAGAGAGAGACAGAGAGAGACACCCTGGTCTCTCTCTCTCTCTCTCCTGATGACGATTGCCGCACTAACAATCGTCATCAGGTGAGAGAGAGAGACAGAGAGAGACACCCTGGTCTCTCTCCTCTCTCTGCTCTCTCGCCCTGATGACGATTGCCGCACTAGCAATCGTCATCAGGTGAGAGAGAGACAGAGAGAGACACCCTGGTCTCTCTCTCTCTCTCTCTCTCTCGCCTGATGACGATTGCCGCACTAGCAATCGTCATCAGGTGAGAGAGACAGAGAGAGACACCCTGGTCTCTCTCCTCTCTCTCTCTTACTCTCGCCTGATAACGATTGCCGCACTAACAATCGTCATCAGGTGAGAGAGAGAGAGAGAGACACCCTGGTCTCTCTCCTCTCTCTCTCTCTCTCCCTGATGACGATTGCCGCTAGCAATCGTCATCAGGTGAGAGAGAGAGAAGAGAGAGACACCCTGGTCTCTCTCCTCTCTCTCTCTCTCACCTGATGACGATTGCCGCACTAACAATCATCATCAGGTGAGAGAGAGAGAGGAGAGAGAGAGAGGAGAGAGAGAGACACCCTGGTCTCTCTCTCTGTCTCTCTCTCTCCTGATGACGATTGCCGCACTAACAATCATCATCAGGTGAGAGAGAAGACACCCTGGTCTCTCTCTCTCACCTGATGACGATTGCTAGTGCAGCAATCATCATCAGGTGAGAGAGAGAGACACCCTGGTCTCTCTCTGTCTCTCTCTCTCTCTTACTCTCACCTGATGACGATTGCTAGTGCGGCAATCGTCATCAGGTGAGAGAGACACCCTGGTCTCTCTCTGTCTCTCTCTCTCTCGCCTGATGATGATTGCTGCACTAACAATCGTCATCAGGTGAGAGAGAGAGAGAGAGACACCCTGGTCTCTCTCTCTCTCCTCTCTCTCTCTCGCCTGATGACGATTGCTCGTGCGGCAAATCTGAAACCTCGCCATGCGTCCGCGCCCATTTCCATTCATCTCCCCTCCGTGCTTTTTGTTGATTGGTTCAGCCGAAGGGACCGAAGGGCACGATGGTGGGGTGGGAGGGTCGGGGGGTTGGGAGAGGAGAGGAGAGGACCGTGGAGACGCTGGGAGTGGGCCGGCCCAGCGGGCTAAGGGCACGATGGAGGGGTAGGGGTGGGTGGGAGAGGAGAGGACCGTGGAGACGCTGGGAGCGGGGCGGCCCAGCGGGCTAAGGGCACGATGGGTGGGTCGGGGTCGGAGATGGGAGAGGAGAGGACCGTGGAGACGCTGGGAGCGGGGCCGGCCCAGCGGGCTAAGGGCACGATGGAGGGGTAGGGGTGGGTGGGAGAGGAGAGGATCGTGGAGACGCTGGGAGCGGGCCGGCCCAGCGGGCTAAGGGCACGATGGGTGGGTAGGGGTGGGTGGGAGAGGAGAGGACCGTGGAGACGCTGGGAGTGGGCCGGCCCAGCGGGCTAAGGGCACGATGGGTGGGTAGGGGTGGGTGGGAGAGGAGAGGACCGTGGAGACGCTGGGAGCGGGCCGGCCCAGAGGGCTAAGGGCACGATGGGGGGTGGGTCTGGGGTGGGTGGGAGAGGAGAGGACCGTGGAGACGCTGGGAGTGGGCCGGCCCAGCGGGCTAAGGGCACGATGGGGTGGTAGGGGTGGGTGGGAGAGGAGAGGACCGTGGAGACGCTGGGAGCGGGCCGGCCCAGCGGGCTAAGGGCACGATGGGGGTAGGGGTGGGTGGGAGAGTCGGTGGTGGGAGAGGAGAGGATCGTGGAGACGCTGGGAGCGGGCCGGCCCAGCGGGCTAAGGGCACGATGGGAGGGTCGGTGGTGGGAGAGGAGAGGACCGTGGAGACGCTGGGAGCGGGCCGGCCCAGCGGGCTAAGGGCACGATGGGAGGGTCGGGAGTGGGAGAGGAGAGGACCGTGGAGACGCTGGGAGCGGGCCGGCCCAGCGGGCTAAGGGCACGATGGGGTGGTAGGGGTGGGTGGGAGAGGAGAGGACCGTGGAGACGCTGGGAGCGGGCCGGCCCAGCGGGCTAAGGGCACGATGGGTGGGTAGGGGGTGGGTGGGAGAGGAGAGGACCGTGGAGACGCTGGGAGCGGGGCCGGCCCAGCGGGCTAAGGGCACGATGGGTGGGTAGGGGTGGGTGGGAGAGGAGAGGATCATGGAGACGCTGGGAGCGGGCCGCCCAGCGGGCTAAGGGCACGATGGGGGTAGGGGTGGGTGGGAGAGGAGAGGATCGTGGAGACGCTGGGAGCGGGCCGGCCCAGCGGGCTAAGGGCACGATGGGAGGGTCGGAGATGGGAGAGGAGAGGACCGTGGAGACGCTGGGAGCGGGGCGGCCCAGCGGGCTAAGGGCACGATGGGGGGGTAGGGGTGGGAGAGGAGAGGACCGTGGAGACGCTGGGAGCGGGCCGGCCCAGCGGGCTAAGGGCACGATGGGTGGGTAGGGGTGGGTGGGAGAGGAGAGGACCGTGGAGACGCTGGGAGCGGGCCGGCCCAGAGGGCTAAGGGCACGATGGGTGGGTAGGGGTGGGTGGGAGAGGAGAGGATCGTGGAGACGCTGGGAGCGGGGCCGCCCAGCGGGCTAAGGGCACGATGGAGGGGTAGGGGTGGGTGGGAGAGTCGGTGGTGGGAGAGGAGAGGACCGTGGAGACGCTGGGAGCGGGCCGGCCCAGCGGGCTAAGGGCACGCCACCTGAATGTCCGCGGGCGGTCGAGCGTCGAAACGGAGCGGAGCGCGGATGAGCCGCAGGTCGTGAGTGGCGATGGTGGCCAGGGAGCGCCGCTTGCACACCCCCTCGTGCAGCTCGGTCTGCGGTGACGCGCACGCAGACACACGGGCATAGACACAGACACATACATAGACACACATAGACACACACACAGACACACACAGACACACACACACAGACACACGGGCATAGACACAGTCACATGCACAGACATAGACACACACATAGACAGACACACAGACACACACACAGACAGACACACAGACACACACACACGTAGACACACACACACACAGTCACACACACACATACACACACAGTCACACAGAGACACAGACACACAGACACAGACACACACACACACAGTGACACAACAACAACAACCGCCATTCGCCACTAAGTGGCGGTGACGTCACCACGACGCTTGTGTCAGGCTATGTGCACCCTGAGGCCACGTGAAGTGTCGAACGCCCGCTGGCAGGAGGTCACGGGGCAGACCCAGCAGGTGCCACGGGTCGACTGACTGAGATGACTGGCTGATGCACCACCTGTGCCCCCTACTGTGCCAACCTGCTGTGCTTTAGCCACCCGATGCTCCGCTCGTTGTTGTGAGCGTCGCTCCTCCGCCCTCCGTTGTTGTTGGAGGGCGACTGCCTCCAACTGCCCAGTAGCGTCCTTCACGAGCCTCCTCCACAGAGGCCGATCTTGACACCGCTGGTACCAGTCATCGGCAAGTCCACTCAGCTCCACGTCCTTCTGTACCACGTCACTCCATCTCTTCTCTAGCCCATGCTGTGCCCGTTTAGCCCCGTCGATCCGGCCAAACAAAAGCTGTTTCGGCATGCGGTGGCTGGGCATGCGGGTTACATGACCCAGCCAATGCAGCCTTGCCTGCCGGAGGAGCTCACCGATGGAACTTTACCCAGATCTTTCAAGGATTTGTGAGCTCTTCACACAATCCAGCCTGGTTAAACCCAGGATGGATCGTAGGCAGGCCAGCCTAAATGTTTCTAACCGGCGAAGATGTTCCATTAGGGGGGTCCACGTTTAGCAAGCGTAGAGAAGGGAGGGAATGACCGTGGCCGAGAAGACCTGAAGCTTAGTGCGGAGCGACAGACCAGGTAGCTTCCACACAGCGTTACGCAACCGATGAAAAGATATTGCCGCTCGACTGATTCGGAGTTAAACCGGAGCCAGTCATGAGCACACTGCCCAGGTATGGGAAACTCTCCACTCTCTCCACAACTGCAGCATCACCGATGGGAGTTGGGTGGGTGGAGTGTCCGATTTGTACAAAATACCCAGGCAGGTGCTTAGTTTCGGTGGGGCTGATGGTAAGGCCCCATCTCTTAGTGGCACGCTCCAGTCTCAGCAGCAGCATCTCCAACTCCTCCTCTAAATGAGTAGCAATTACCAAATCATCGGCAATAGGGAGCCATCCCTTGACCGCACCCAGGCATCGATCAGCCTCCCATTGTATCTGTACCAGATGGAAATTCCTCCGGTACAGCTATTGAAGGCTTCACGAACTACGTGGTCAAAATAGATGTTAAATAATGTGGGAGCCAGAGGACATCCCTGTCGCCACCCCAAGGTGTACAGGGAATGGCTCTGACTCCCGGCCACGTAGTGAGCAGAGGGTCAGGGACTCCGAAAGCATGAAAAACAATCCAGAGCCCAGGCCTACTGATGGTATCATAGGCCTTGACCAGGTCAATAAAGCAGAGATGTAGGTCTTGTTGGAATTCCCTACACCTCTGCTGTAGCAGATGGAGAGAAAATATGGCATCTGTGCAGGACCGCCCTTTCCTGAAACCGCATTGGGGCTCCGCAAGCCTCTCCTCAGCGTGCCTGGCAAGGCGATGTTGAATAATCCTTGCCAGGACCTTTTCCGGCACACTGAGGAGTGAGATGCCCCTGCAAGTCTGTGCGGTCCCCCTTCTTAAAGATGGGGACCACCAGGGCATCCTTCTAATCCTGCGGAACCCGTCCAGTGGTCCAGACTGTTGTTATGATGTAGGGCAGTCTGTGCACAAACGCCACCCTCCCTCAACATTTCGCATGGGAGATCATCTCTGCCCAGTGCCTTTCCTGGTCTCAGACTCTGGATCACCTTCAGTACTTCCTCAGCAGATGGCACCTCAGCCAGCTACTCACAAGGGGTGACTTGCTCATCCAATATTTGAGGCACCGCAGCCTCAGCAGGGTCATCCCCACTTTGTGCCACGATGTTTTCCAGACTGAGGGATTTCCCCTCCCCCAGGACCTCACAGAAATGCTCAGGAAATCTGCAAACCTGTTCCTGGGGGTCAGAGATTGGAACACCGTTCTTTCCCCTAATGATGGTAATAGGTGTGGCGCTGCAGGTTATTTTTTTATGGAATTAAATAGAGACTTGTGATCACGGGCCACTGAGGCAGACTCCATCTCCTCAGCAACCCGCGACTATCACCCATCCTTGCAGCGCCTCACGGCTCTCCGAACATCCGAGCGAAGGCTGCGGTAAGCCTCCTCATTCTCTGACGTGGGATTCTGTAGCCGATGACAGTGGGCCTGTCGCTTTTTCTCAACCATCCTGAACACCTCCTCTGTCAGCCAGGGTCTCTGGGGAGGTCTGGACCGCGTACCCAAAGCAGCCATTGCAGCTGCATGAGTCACATTCCTAAACCCCGCCCATTTACCCTCGACATCAGGAGGAGTCGGGGACGATGCCAATCCCAGCCGCAAGCGATGATGAAATTCTCGCTTGCAACTTTCATCAGATAACTGAGACCAGGCCACTTTAGGTTGTAATGGGGTCCTGGGTGTACACCCACCACCGGAGTGGAAGAATGGCAGGCGCATCTTACAGATGACTAGTCGATGGTCAGAGGGCAGATCAGCTCTACGGTAGGTCCTGGTGTTAAGGACATGGGCCCGCATCCGCTGGTCCGTCACTATGTAGTCCAGCAGATGTTCTTGCTTGGACCCGGCATCCATCCATGATGTTGTGTGGATGCGCCGATGCCGGAACAGCATATTGGTAATTACAAGCCCATGGGCTGCACAAAAATCTAGCAGCCTCCTACCGTTGTTATTGAGCTGATCAGGCCCATGCCCTCCAATCACTCCGGACCAGGTGCCAGCATCATGACCAACTCGGGCATTGAAGTCACCCAACAAGATGACTCTATCCCGAGGGGCCACTTTTGCCAGCACCTGTGACAGGAGGTCATAGAAGGCATCTGACTCATCGGCTTTGCCTGCATCCCTCCACGGATGTTCGTCTTCGGTGGGGGCATAAGTAACCACGACCACCATTCCTCGCCTCCGGTTGATGGGAAGGCGAGCCCAAAGTAGCCTGGGGCTTACAGCTTCCCACACCTCACCGCCACGCTCCCACGCCCCCCTCATTCTTTTGTTCAAAAGAGCCACACCCTGTTGTTTGGCAGTCTGCTGCCCCGAGTAGAGGACTGTCCACCCCTCATGGTGGCAGGAGCCAGAACCGGTCCACCGGACCTCCTGAATGCCGCATAGATCCAGGCGGTACCGGTCCAGCTCCCGAGAGAGGAGTGGGCAGCCTCTCCTCCGCGGTGAGCGTTCGAACATTCCACGCGGCCACCCGTAGTGGCTTTTCGTTGTTTCTGGAGTAGCCCCGAGGGTAGATATTCAATCTCCTGGCTCCGCCAATTGGGGTTTTGGCCAGGAGACGTCACAGACGCCTGGCCTCCCCGGGGCCTCCGGCACAAGCTTATTAGCTACATATTTCAGTTTAACTCGTGGTTTAGTGGTAATTAATTGAAGGTGGAGGGGTTACCAGCTCCACTCACCCACCCACCCACTCACCCACCCACCCCACCCACTCACCCCCCCCACACCATCCCCACCTGCAGGCCCAGGAATCTCTTCAGCGCTCCGCCTTCGCCGAGTTCCAGTCCCCGTAGCCGGCAGGCCACGAGGTACGGTCGCACTTTCATCACAGCCGCGCACACAAGCACACACACCTCCTCCTCATCCTCATCCTCCTCCTCATCCTCCTCCTCCTCATCCTCCTCCTCATCCTCCTCCACCTCCTCCTCTCTCTGCGTCTTCGTCTTCAGCATCTTCAGCGTCTTCAGCACCACTGCCTCCTCCTCATCCTCCTCCTCATCCTCCTCCTCCTTCTTCTTATTCTTCTGATTCTTCTGCTTCTGCTGCTTCTGCTGCTTCTGCTTCAGCTTGAGAGTCGCCTTCACCGCCGGCTCCGGCCCCTCACTGCCCTGCGACGTCTTCTTCCTCGCCGCCTGTCGCCTGGCCTTCCCGTCCCCGGCGGGGGTCTTGGCGGGGGTCTTGGCGGGCGTCTTGGCGGCCCTGCGGATCACGTGGATGGTCGGCCGGTCGTCGGCGGCCTGGTCGGCGGAGGCCTGGTCGGCGGCGGCCTGGTCGGCGGAGGCCTGGTCGGAGGCCTGGTCGGTGTCGGTGGGAGGCCGACGGCGGGCACCGCTCTTGGCTTTCTTGGAGATGCCGCGGGGCCCTGCGGGGTGAGTGGGGGGAGAGAGAGAGAGAGGGGGGAGGGTCTCACCGTGTCTCTCTGTGTGTGTCTCTCTCTCTCTCACCGTGTCTCTCTGTGTGTGTCTCTCTCTCACCGTGTCTCTGTCTCTCTCTCACCGTGTCTCTCTTTCTGACAGTGTCTCTCTGTCTCTCTCTCACCGTGTCTCTCTTTCTGACAGTGTCTCTCTCTCTCACCGTGTCTCTCTGTCTCTCTCACCGTGTCTGTCTCTCTCACCGTGTATCTCTGTCTCTCTCACCGTGTCTCTCTCACCGTGTCTCTCGCCCCGTGTCTCTCTCTCTCCCCGTGTCTCTCTCTCTCCCCGTGTCTCTCTCTCTCACCGTGTCTCTCTCTCTCTCCCCGTGTTTCTCTCTCTCCCCGTGTCTCTCTCTCTCCCCGTGTCTCTCTCCGTGTGTCTCTCTCTCTCTCCGTGTGTCTCTCTCCGTGTCTCTCTCTCTCCCCGTGTCTCTCTCTCCACCGTCTCTCTCCCCGTGTCTCTCTCTCTCCCCACGTCTCTCTCTCCCGTGTCTCTCTCTCCCCGTGTCTCTCTCTCTCACCGTGTCTCTCTCACCGTGTCTCTCTCTCTCACCGTGTCTCTCTCTCTCCCCGTGTTTCTCTCTCTCCCCGTGTCTCTCTGTCTCACCGTGTCTCTCTCTCTCCCCATGTCTCTCTCCCCGTGTCTCTCTCCGTGTGTCTCTCTCTCCGTGTCTCTCTCTCCGTGTCTCTCTCTCTCCCCGTCTCTCTCTCCGTGTCTCTCTCTCCCCGTGTCTCTCTCTCTCACCGTGTCTCTCTCTCTCCACCGTGTCTCTCTCCCCGTGTCTCTCTCTCTCCCCGTGTCTCTCTCTCCCGTGTCTCTCTCTCTCCGTGTCTCTCTCTCACCGTGTCTCTCTCTCTCCCCGTGTCTCTCTCTCTCACCGTGTCTCTCTCTCTCTCCCCGTGTCTCTCTCTCTCCCGGTGTCTCTCTCTCTCCACCGTGTCTCTCTCCCCGTGTCTCTCTCTCACCGTGTCTCTCTCTCTCCCCGTGTCTCTCTCCACCGTGTCTCTCTCCCCGTGGTCTCTCTCTCTCACCGTGTCTCTCTCTCTCCACCGTGTCTCTCTCCCCGTGTCTCTCTCTCTCACCGTGTCTCTCTCTCTCCCCGTGTCTCTCTCTCCCGTGTCTCTCTCTCTCCGTGTCTCTCTCTCTCACCGTGTCTCTCTCTCTCACCGTGTCTCTCTCTCCCCGTGTCTCTCTCTCTCCCGGTGTCTCTCTCTCTCCACCGTGTCTCTCTCCCGTGTCTCTCTCTCTCACCGTGTCTCTCTCTCTCCCCGTGTATCTCTCCACCGTGTCTCTCTCCCCGTGTCTCTCTCTCTCACCGTGTCTCTCTCTCACTGTGTGTCTCTCTCTCCCCGTGTCTCTCTCTCTCACCGTGTCTCTCTCCCCGTGTCTCTCTCTGTGTGTGTCTCTCTCTCTCCGTGTCTCTCTCCGTGTCTCTCTCTCTCCCTGTGTCTCTCTCTCACCGTGTCTCTCTCTCTCCACCGTGTCTCTCTCCCCGTGTCTCTCTCTCTCACCGTGTCTCTCTCTCTCCCCGTGTCTCTCTCTCCCGTGTCTCTCTCTCTCACCGTGTCTCTCTCTCTCCCCGTGTATCTCTCCACCGTGTCTCTCTCTCTCTCTCCCCGTGTCTCTCTCTCTCCCGGTGTCTCTCTCTCTCCACCGTGTCTCTCTCCCCGTGTCTCTCTCTCTCACCGTGTCTCTCTCTCTCCCCGTGTATCTCTCCACCGTGTCTCTCTCCCCGTGTCTCTCTCTCTCACCGTGTCTCTCTCTCACTGTGTGTCTCTCTCTCCCCGTGTCTCTCTCTCTCACCGTGTCTCTCTCCCCGTGTCTCTCTCTGTGTGTGTCTCTCTCTCTCCGTGTCTCTCTCCGTGTCTCTCTCTCTCCCCGTGTCTCTCTCTCACCGTGTCTCTCTCTCTCCACCGTGTCTCTCTCCCCGTGTCTCTCTCTCTCACCGTGTCTCTCTCTCTCCCCGTGTCTCTCTCTCCCGTGTCTCTCTCTCTCTCCCCGTGTCTCTCTCTCTCACAGTGTCTCTCTCTCTCACTGTGTGTCTCTCTCTCTCCCCGTGTCTCTCTCTCTCACCGTGTCTCTCTCTCTCACCGTGTCTCTCTCTCTCACCGTGTCTCTCTCTCTCCCCGTGTCTCTCTCTCCCGTGTCTCTCTCTCTCACAGTGTCTCTCTCTCTCACTGTGTGTCTCTCTCTCTCACAGTGTCTCTCTCTCTCACTGTGTGTCTCTCTCCCCGTGTCTCTCTCTCTCTCACCGTGTCTCTCTCTCTCCCCGTGTCTCTCTCTCCCCGTGTCTCTCTCTCTCTCACCGTGTCTCTCTCTCTCACCGTGTCTCTCTCTCTCCCCGTGTCTCTCTCCCCGTGTCTCTCTCCCCGTGTCTCTCTCCCCGTGTCTCTCTCCCCGTGTCTCTCTCCCCGTGTCTCTCTCTCCCCCTGTGTCTCTCTCTCCCCCCCCCCCGTGTCTCTCTCCCCGTGTCTCTCTCCCCGTGTCTCTCTCCGCGTGTCTCTCTCCCCGTGTCTCTCCCCCCCGTGTCTCTCTCCCCCAGTGTCTCTCCACCCCCCCACCTTACCACCACCACCACCTTACCACCATCACCACCACCATCACCACCACCACCATCACCACCACCACCATCACCACCACCGCCACCACCATCACCACCACCACTACCACCACCACCATCACCACCACCCTAACCACCATCCTCACCTCCACAACCCTCACCACCTTACCACCACCACCGCCACCACCACCTTCACCACCACCACCACCACCTTCACCACCACCACGACCACCACCACCACCATCACCACCACCACCTTCACCATCACCTTCACCACCCTCACCACCACCACCATCACCACCACCACCATCACCACCACCACCACCACCCTCACCACCACCACCACCACCATCACCACCACCACCACCACCATCATTACCACCACCACTACCACCACCACCATCACCACCACCACCCTCACCACCACCACCACCTTACCACCACCACCACTACCACCACCACCACCTTCACCACCCTCACCACCATCACCATCACCACCACCACCAGCTCACCACCCCCACCATCACCACCACCACCACCATCACCACTACCACCACCCCCACCACCACCATTACCACCACCACCTTCACCACCACCCTCACCACCTTCACCACCCTCACCACCACCACTTTCACCACCACCACCCTCACCACCACCTTCACCACCTTCACCACCCTCACCACCACCACCACCACCCTCACCACCACCACCACCACCTTACCACCGCCACCACCGCCATGGCTCTCCACGTAGGCCAGGAGGCCCCTGGCCTGTGCCGTGTCGGCGGCGGCCAGGCGACCAAAGTGGCGGTCTCTGAACGGATTCCCGGCGAGTCGCAGGGAACGCAACTTGGGACAGTGTAGCAGGGAGTGTGGTAGGTCGGTCAGGAGGTTGTGGGACAGGTCCACACTCTGGAGGAGCAGAGAATCATCACGGTGAGTGTGTAGTGTAGTGTGTAGTGTAGTGTGTAGTGTAGTGTGTAGTGTAGTGTGTAGTGTAGTGTGTAGTGTAGCAGGGAGTGTGGCAGGTCGGTCAGGAGGTTGTGGGACAGATCCACACTCTGGAGGAGCAGAGAATCATCACGGTGAGTGTGTAGTGTAGTGTGTAGTGTAGTGTGTAGTGTAGTGTGTAGTGTAGTGTGTAGTGTAGTGTGTAGTGTAGTGTGTAGTGTAGCAGGGAGTGTGACAGGTCGGTCAGGAGGTTGTGGGACAGGTCCACACTCTGGAGGAGCAGATAATCATCATGGTGAGTGTGTAGTGTAGTATGTAGTGTAGTGTGTAGTGTAGTGTGTAGTGTAGTGTAGTGTGTAGTGTAGTGTGTGTGTAGTGTAGTGTGTAGTGTAGCAGGGGGTGTGGCAGGTCGGTCAGGAGGTTGTGGGACAGGTCCACACTCTGGAGGAGCAGAGAATCATCACGGTGAGTGTGTAGTGTAGTGTGTAGTGTAGTGTGTAGTGTAGTGTGTAGTGTAGTGTGTAGTGTAGTGTGTAGTGTAGTGTGTAGTGTAGCAGGGAGTGTGGCAGGTCGGTCAGGAGGTTGTGGGACAGATCCACACTCTGGGGAGCAGAGAATCATCACGATGAGTGTGTAGTGTAGTGTGTAGTGTAGTGTGTAGTGTAGTGTGTAGTGTAGTGTGTAGTGTAGTGTGTAGTGTAGTGTAGTGTGTAGTGTAGCAGGGGGTGTGGCAGGTCGGTCAGGAGGTTGTGGGACAGGTCCACACTCTGGGGAGCAGAGAATCATCACCAGTGAGTGTGTAGTGTAGTGTGTAGTGTAGTGTGTAGTGTAGTGTGTAGTGTAGTGTGTAGTGTAGTGTGTAGTGTAGTGTGTAGTGTAGTGTGTAGTGTAGTGTAGCAGGGGGTGTGGCAGGTCGGTCAGGAGGTTGTGGGACAGATCCACACTCTGGAGGAGCAGAGAATCATCACGATGAGTGTGTGTAGTGTAGTGTGTAGTGTAGTGTGTAGTGTAGTGTAGTGTGTAGTGTAGTGTGTAGTGTAGCAGGGGGTGTGGCAGGTCGGTCAGGAGGTTGTGGGACAGATCCACACTCTGGAGGAGCAGAGAATCATCACGGTGAGTGTGTAGTGTAGTGTGTAGTGTAGTGTGTAGTGTAGTGTGTAGTGTGTAGTGTAGTGTGTAGTGTAGTGTGTAGTGTAGTGTGTAGTGTAGTGTGTAGTGTAGTGTGTAGTGTAGTGTGTAGTGTAGTATGTAGTGTAGTGTAGTGTGTAGTGTAGTGTGTAGTGTAGTGTGTAGTGTAGTGTGTAGTGTAGTGTAGTGTGTAGTGTAGTGTGTAGTGTAGTGTAGCAGGGAGTGTGGCAGGTCGGTCAGGAGGTTGTGGGACAGATCCACACTCTGGAGGAGCAGAGAATCATCATGGTGAGTGTGTAGTGTAGTGTGTAGTGTAGTGTGTAGTGTAGTGTGTAGTGTAGTATGTAGTGTAGTGTGTAGTGTAGTGTAGCAGGGAGTGTGGCAGGTCGGTCAGGAGGTTGTGGGACAGATCCACACTCTGGAGGAGCAGAGAATCATCATGGTGAGTGTGTAGTGTAGTGTGTAGTGTAGTGTGTAGTGTAGTGTGTAGTGTAGTGTGTAGTGTAGTGTGTAGTGTAGTGTGTAGTGTAGCAGGGAGTGTGGCAGGTCGGTCAGGAGGTTGTGGGACAGGTCCACACTCTGGAGGAGCAGAGAATCATCATGGTGAGTGTGTAGTGTAGTGTGTAGTGTAGTGTGTAGTGTAGTGTGTAGTGTAGTGTAGTGTGTAGTGTGTAGTGTGTGTGGTGTAGTGTGTAGTGTAGTGTGTAGTGTAGTGTGTAGTGTAGCAGGGAGTGTGGCAGGTCGGTCAGGAGGTTGTGGGACAGGTCCACACTCTGGAGGAGCAGAGAATCATCATGGTGAGTGTGTAGTGTAGTGTGTAGTGTAGTGTGTAGTGTAGTGTGTAGTGTAGTGTAGTGTGTAGTGTAGTGTGTAGTGTAGCAGGGGGTGTGGCAGGTCGGTCAGGAGGTTGTGGGACAGGTCCACACTCTGGAGGAGCAGAGAATCATCATGGTGATTGTGTAGTGTAGTATGTAGTGTAGTGTGTAGTGTAGTGTAGTGTGTAGTGTAGTGTGTAGTGTAGTGTGTAGTGTAGTGTGTAGTGTAGTGTGTAGTGTAGCAGGGAGTGTGGCAGGTCGGTCAGGAGGTTGTGGGACAGATCCACACTCTGGAGGAGCAGAGAATCATCATGGTGAGTGTGTAGTGTAGTGTGTAGTGTAGTGTGTAGTGTGTGTGGTGTAGTGTGTAGTGTAGTGTGTAGTGTAGTGTGTAGTGTAGCAGGTGGTGTGGCAGGTCGGTCAGGAGGTTGTGGGACAGATCCACACTCTGGAGGAGCAGAGAATCATCACGATGAGTGTGTAGTGTAGTGTGTAGTGTAGTATGTAGTGTAGTGTGTAGTGTAGTGTGTAGTGTAGTGTGTAGTGTAGTGTAGTGTGTAGTGTAGTGTGTAGTGTAGTGTGTAGTGTAGTGTGTAGTGTAGTGTGTAGTGTAGTGTGTAGTGTAGTGTGTAGTGTAGTGTGTAGTGTGTAGTGTAGTGTGTAGTGTAGTGTGTAGTGTAGTGTGTAGTGTAGCAGGGAGTGTGGCAGGTCGGTCAGGAGGTTGTGGGACAGATCCACACTCTGGAGGAGCAGGGGGAGAGGGGAGAATCATCATGGTGAGTGTGTAGTGTAGTGTGTAGTGTAGTGTGTAGTGTAGTGTGTAGTGTAGTGTGTAGTGTAGTGTGTAGTGTAGTGTAGTGTGTAGTGTAGTGTGTAGTGTAGCAGGGAGTGTGGCAGGTCGGTCAGGAGGTTGTGGGACAGATCCACACTCTGGAGGAGCAGAGAATCATCATGGTGAGTGTGTAGTGTAGTGTGTAGTGTAGTGTGTAGTGTAGTGTGTAGTGTAGTGTGTAGTGTAGTGTAGTGTGTAGTGTAGTGTAGCAGGGAGTGTGGCAGGTCGGTCAGGAGGTTGTGGGACAGGTCCACACTCTGGAGGAGCAGAGAATCATCACGGTGAGTGTGTAGTGTAGTGTGTAGTGTAGTGTGTAGTGTAGTGTGTAGTGTAGTGTAGTGTGTAGTGTAGCAGGGGGTGTGGCAGGTCGGTCAGGAGGTTGTGGGACAGATCCACACTCTGGGGAGCAGAGAATCATCACGGTGAGTGTGTAGTGTAGTGTGTAGTGTAGTGTGTAGTGTAGTGTGTAGTGTAGCAGGGGGTGTGGCAGGTCGGTCAGGAGGTTGTGGGACAGGTCCACACTCTGGGGGAGCAGAGAATCATCACGGTGAGTGTGTAGTGTAGTATGTAGTGTAGTGTGTAGTGTAGTGTGTAGTGTAGTGTGTAGTGTAGCAGGGAGTGTGGCAGGTCGGTCAGGAGGTTGTGGGACAGGTCCACACTCTGGGGGAGCAGAGAATCATCACGGTGAGTGTGTAGTGTAGTGTGTAGTGTAGTGTGTAGTGTAGTGTGTAGTGTAGTGTGTGTAGTGTAGTGTGTAGTGTGTAGTGTAGTGTGTAGTGTAGCAGGGAGTGTGGCAGGTCGGTCAGGAGGTTGTGGGACAGATCCACACTCTGGAGGAGCAGAGAATCATCACGGTGAGTGTGTAGTGTAGTGTGTAGTGTAGTGTGTAGTGTAGTGTGTAGTGTAGTGTGTAGTGTAGTGTGTAGTGTAGCAGGGAGTGTGGCAGGTCGGTCAGGAGGTTGTGGGACAGGTCCACACTCTGGGGGAGCAGAGAATCATCATGGTGAGTGTGTAGTGTAGTGTGTAGTGTAGTGTGTAGTGTAGTGTGTAGTGTAGTGTGTAGTGTAGTGTGTAGTGTAGTGTGTAGTGTAGTGTGTAGTGTAGCAGGGAGTGTGGCAGGTCGGTCAGGAGGTTGTGGGATAGGTCCACACTCTGGAGGAGCAGAGAATCATCACGGTGAGTGTGTAGTGTAGTGTGTAGTGTAGTGTGTAGTGTAGTGTGTAGTGTAGTGTAGTGTGTAGTGTAGCAGGGGGTGTGGCAGGTCGGTCAGGAGGTTGTGGGACAGGTCCACACTCTGGAGGAGCAGAGAATCATCACGGTGAGTGTGTAGTGTAGTGTGTAGTGTAGTGTGTAGTGTAGTGTGTAGTGTAGTGTGTAGTGTAGTGTGTAGTGTAGTGTGTAGTGTAGCAGGGAGTGTGGCAGGTCGGTCAGGAGGTTGTGGGACAGGTCCACACTCTGGGGAGACAGGGAGAGGGGAGAATCATCATGGTGAGTGTGTAGTGTAGTGTGTAGTGTAGTGTGTAGTGTAGTGTGTAGTGTAGTGTGTAGTGTAGTGTGTAGTGTAGTATGTAGTGTAGTGTGTAGTGTAGTGTGTAGTGTAGTGTGTAGTGTAGTGTGTAGTGTAGCAGGGAGTGTGGCAGGTCGGTCAGGAGGTTGTGGGACAGGTCCACACTCTGGGGAGACAGGGAGAGGGGAGAATCATCATGGTGAGTGTGTAGTGTAGTATGTAGTGTAGTGTGTAGTGTAGTGTGTAGTGTAGTGTGTGTGTAGTGTAGTGTGTAGTGTAGTGTGTAGTGTAGTGTGTAGTGTAGTGTGTAGTGTAGTGTAGTGTGTAGTGTAGCAGGGGGTGTGGCAGGTCGGTCAGGAGGTTGTGGGACAGATCCACACTCTGGGGAGCAGAGAATCATCACGATGAGTGTGTAGTGTAGTGTGTAGTGTAGTGTGTAGTGTAGTGTGTAGTGTAGTGTGTAGTGTAGTGTGTAGTGTAGTGTGTAGTGTAGTGTGTAGTGTAGTGTGTAGTGTAGTGTAGTGTGTAGTGTGTGTAGTGTGTAGTGTGTGTAGTGTAGTGTGTAGTGTGTGTAGTGTAGTGTGTGTAGTGTGTGTAGTGTGTGTGTAGTGTGTGTGTAGTGTGTGTAGTGTATGTAGTGTGTGTGTAGTGTGTGTAGTGTGTGTAGTGTGTGTGTAGTGTGTGTGTAGTGTGTGTAGTGTGTGTGTAGTGTGTGTAGTGTGTGTAGTGTGTGTGTAGTGTGTGTAGTGTGTGTGTAGTGTGTGTAGTGTGTGTGTAGTGTAGTGTGTGTAGTGTGTGTAGTGTGTGTAGTGTGTGTGTAGTGTGTGTAGTGTGTGTGTAGTGTGTGTGTAGTGTGTGTAGTGTGTGTGTAGTGTGTGTAGTGTGTGTGTAGTGTAGTGTGTGTAGTGTGTGTAGTGTGTGTAGTGTGTGTGTAGTGTGTGTAGTGTGTGTGTGTAGTGTGTGTGTAGTGTGTGTGTAGTGTGTAGTGTGTGTGTGGTGTGTGTGTGTAGTGTGTGTGTAGTGTGTGTAGTGTGTGTGTGTAGTGTGTGTGTGTGGTGTGTGTAGTGTGTGTAGTGTGTGTAGTGTGTGTGTGTAGTGTGTGTGTAGTGTGTGTAGTGTGTGTAGTGTGTGTGTGTGTGGTGTGTGTAGTGTGTGTAGTGTGTGTGTAGTGTGTAGTGTAGTGTATGTGTAGTGTGTGTAGTGTGTGTAGTGTGTGTGTGTGTAGTGTGTGTAGTGTGTAGTGTGTGTGTAGTGTGTGTGTAGTGTGTGTAGTGTGTGTGTAGTGTGTGTAGTGTGTGTGTAGTGTGTGTAGTGTGTGTGTAGTGTGTAGTGTGTGTGTAGTGTGTAGTGTGTGTGTAGTGTGTAGTGTGTGTGTAGTGTGTGTAGTGTGTGTGTAGTGTGTGTGTAGTGTGTGTGTGTAGTGTGTGTGTAGTGCGTGTAGTGCGTGTAGTGTGTGTAGTGTGTGTAGTGTGTGTGTAGTGTGTAGTTTGTGTAGTGTGTGTAGGTGTAGTGTGTGTGTGTAGTGTGTGTAGTGTTGGAATATTTCAGTTTAACTCGTGGTTTCGTGGTAATTAATTGAAGGTGGAGGGGTTACCAGCCCCTCGCACCCGTCCAGAGCCCCCGTTTAGCCCCTGTGGTGGACACAGACGCCATGAGGGGAGGAGCCAATCGGAATTGGACCTCCCCCCACAGCATTGTCCACGACAGAGTTGCCCGCGAGGAGGTGTAAGGGGTTGTTTTGCCGGTCGTTCTTCGTGCTTTTGGAGTACCTGACCCTCTGCTCACGATCATTAAGGACCTTCATGATGGTGAGCGGGCCCGGGTAAAACTACGTGGCCGGGAGTCAGAGCCATTCCCTGTACACCTTGGGGTGTGACAGGGATGTCCTCTGACTCCCACATTATTTAACATCTATTTTGACCACGTAGTTCGTGAAGCCTTCAATAGCTGTACCGGGGGAATCTCCATATGGTACAGATATAATGGGAGGCTGATCGATGCCCGGGTGCGGTCAAGGGATGGCTCCCTATTGCTCAACCACGTTATGTATGCTGATGATTTGGTAATAGCTGCTCATTCAGAGGAGGAGTTGGAGACGCTGCTGCTGAGACTGGAGCATGCCACTAAGAGGTGGGGCCTTACCATCAGCCCCACCAAAACTAAGCACCTGCCTGGGTATTTTGTACCATCGGACACTCCACCCCCGCAACTCCCAATCGGTGATGGGGCAGTTGTGGAGAGAGTGGAGAGATTCCCATACCTGGGCAGTGTGCTTATGACTGGCTCCGGTTTAACAGCAGAGGTCTCACTCCGAATCAGTCGAGCGGCAATATCTTTTCATCGGTTGCGTAATGCTGTGTGGAAGCTACCTGGTCTGTCGCTCCGCACTAAGCTTCAGGTCTTCTCGGCCACAGTCATTCCCTCCCTTCTCCACGCTTGCGAAACGTGGACCCCCTTAATGGAGCATCTTCGCCGGTTGGAAACATTTAGGCTGGCCTGCCTACGATCCATCCTGGGTTTAACCAGACTGGATTGTGTGAGGAGCTCACAAATCCTTGAAAGATCTGGGCAAGGTCCCATCGGTGAGCTCCTCCGGCGGGCAAGGCTGCGTTGGCTGGGTCATGTAGCCCGCATGCCCAGCCACCGCATGCCGGAACAGCTTTTGTTCGGCCGGATTGAGGGGGCTAAGCGGGCGCGGCACGGGCTAGAGAAGAGATGGAGCGATGTGGTACAGGATGACGTGGAGCTGAGTGGACTTGCCGATGACTGGTACCAGCGGTGTCAAGATCGGCCTCTGTGGAGGAGGCTCGTGAAGGACGCTGCTACTGGGCAGTTGGAGGCAGTCGCCCTCCAACAACAACGGAGGGCGGAGGAGCGACGCTCACAACAACGAGCGGAGCGCCGGGTGGCTAAAGCACAGCAGGTTGGCACAGTAGGGGGCACAGGTGGTGCATCAGCCAGTAGTCATCTCAGTCAGTCGACCCGTGGCACCTGCTGGGTCTGCCCCGTGACCTCCTGCCAGCGGGCGTTCGACACTTCACGTGGCCTCAGGGTGCACATAGCCTGGCACAAGCGTCGTGGTGACGTCACCGCCACTTAGTGGCGAATGGCGGTTGTTGTTGTTGTCTGTGTGTATCTGTGTGTGTGTCTCTCTGTGTGTGTGTCTGTGTGTGTCTGTGTGTGTGTGTCTGTGTGTGTGCGTCTGTGTGTGTCTGTGTGTGTGTGTCTGTGTGCGTATCTTGGGCATCACCACCCCCGCCACCACCACCACCACCACCTTGAGCCCAGGCCAGGCGACGGCGATCTTCACATCCACCGCCTCCACGCGGTTTCCTTGCATCTGCAGCTCCTCGAGATCCATCCGGCCACCACCGCCTCCACCACCGCCTCCTCCACCGCCTCCTCCACCGCCTCCACCACCGCCTCCACCACCGCCTCCACCGCCTCCACCACCGCCTCCACCCCCTCCACCGCCTCCGCCGCCTCCTCCACCGCCTCCTCCACCGCCTCCACCGCCTCCACCGCCGCCTCCACCGCCTCCACCGCCTCCGCCGCCTCCGCCGCCTCTACTGCCTCCACTGCCTCCACCGCCTCCACTGCCTCCACTGCCTCCACCGCCTCCGCCGCCACCGGCGGCAGCAGCAGCGACGGCCGCTACGAGCGAGGAGAGGGCCTCGGAGGGCAGCAGGTTGTGGGCGACGAGCAGGCGGCGGAGCGAGGCACAGCGAGCCAGGGACTCGGGCAGCCGCGGCAGAACGTTGGTGCAGACGTTGAGCGTGTGCAGGCACAGGCACAGGCACAGCGAGTCGGGCAGGCGGGCCAGGCGGTTGGAGGACACGTCCAGCACCTGGTGACAGAGACACACAGAGACACACAGAGAGAGACAGGTAGAGAGACAGAGACAGACAGAGACACAGAGAGACAGACAGAGAGACAGACGTTGAGCGTGTGCAGGCACAGGCACAGGCACAGCGAGTCGGGCAGGCGGGCCAGGCGGTTGGAGGACACGTCCAGCACCTGGTCACAGAGACACAGAGAGAGAGAGAGAGACACAGAGACAGAGAGACAGAGAGAGAGAGACACAGAGACACACAGATAGAGAGACAGAGACACAGAGACACAGACAGAGAGACAGACACAGAGAGACAGACAGAGAGACAGGCGTTGAGCGTGTGCAGGCACAGGCACAGGCACAGCGAGTCGGGCAGGCGGGCCAGGCGGTTGGAGGACACGTCCAGCACCTGGTCACAGAGACACACAGAGACACACAGAGAGAGACAGGTAGAGAGACAGAGACAGACAGAGACACAGAGAGACAGACAGAGAGACAGACGTTGAGCGTGTGCAGGCACAGGCACAGGCACAGCGAGTCGGGCAGGCGGGCCAGGCGGTTGGAGGACACGTCCAGCACCTGGTCACAGAGACACAGAGAGAGAGAGAGAGACACAGAGACAGAGAGACAGAGAGAGAGAGACACAGAGACACACAGATAGAGAGACAGAGACACAGAGACACAGACAGAGAGACAGACACAGAGAGACAGACAGAGAGACAGGCGTTGAGCGTGTGCAGGCACAGGCACAGGCACAGCGAGTCGGGCAGGCGGGCCAGGCGGTTGGAGGACACGTCCAGCACCTGGTCACAGAGACACACAGAGACACACAGAGAGAGACAGGTAGAGAGACAGAGACAGACAGAGACACAGAGAGACAGGCGTTGAGCGTGTGCAGGCACAGGCACAGGCACAGCGAGTCGGGCAGGCGGGCCAGGCGGTTGGAGGACACGTCCAGCACCTGGTCACAGAGACACACAGAGACACAGACACAGAGACACACAGAGAGAGAGAGACAGACAGACAGAGACAGAGAGAGACTCAGAGAGAGACGCAGAGAGAGAGACACAGAGACAGAGACACAGAGAGACTCAGGGGGAGACAGAGAGACAGACACAGAGACAGACAGAGACACAGAGAGACTCAGGGGGAGACAGAGAGACACAGAAAGAGAGAGAGACAGAGAGGCAGGCGTTGAGCGTGTGCAGGCACAGGCACAGGCACAGCGAGTCGGGCAGGCGGGCCAGGCGGTTGGAGGACACGTCCAGCACCTGGTCACAGAGACACAGAGACAGAGAGACACAGAGACAGAGAGACAGAGACACAGAGACAGAGACACAGAGAGAGACTCAGAGAGAGACAGAGAGAGACAGACAGAGAGACAGAGACACAGGGGGAGACAGAGACACACAGACACAGAGAGAGACAGGTAGAGAGACAGACAGAGAGACAGAGAGAGACAGAGAGACACACAGAGACAGACACAGACACACAGACACACAGAGACAGACAGAGAGAGAGACGTTGAACGTGTGCAGGCACAGGCACAGGCACAGCGAGTCGGGCAGGCGGGCCAGGCGGTTGGAGGACACGTCCAGCACCTGGTCACAGAGACACAGAGACAGGCAGAGACACAGAGACACAGAGAGACTCAGAGAGAGACACAGAGACAGAGACAGAGAGACAGACAGAGAGACAGGCGTTGAGCGTGTGCAGGCACAGGCACAGGCACAGCGAGTCGGGCAGGCGGGCCAGGCGGTTGGAGGACACGTCCAGCACCTGGTGACAGAGACACACAGAGACACAGAGAGACAGAGACACAGAGGGAGACACACAGAGAGACTCAGGGGGAGACAGACAGAGACACAGAGACACACAGACACACAGAGACAGAGAGGGAGACACACAGAGAGACAGAGAGAGACTCAGGGGGAGACTCAGAGAGAAACAGAGAGAGACAGAGAGAGACAGACACAGAGAGATAGACAGAGACACAGAGACAGACAGAGACACAGAGAGACACAGAGACAGAGATACACAGAGACAGAGAGACAGAGACAGCGAGTGGGGTAGGTTGGCCAGGCGGCTGGAGGACACGTCCAGCACCTGGTGACAGAGACACACAGAGACACAGAGACAGAGAGACACAGAGACACACAGAGACAGAGAGAGACACAGAGACAGACAGAGAGAGACAGAGAGAGCCAGAGACAGACACAGAGACAGACAGAGAGACAGACAGAGACAGACAGAGAGACAGAGAGACACACAGAGACAGAGGGAGACTCAGGGGGAGAAAGAGAGACAGAGAGACGGAGAGAGACAGAGTGAGTGAATGAGTGAGTGAAGTTGTGAGTGAGTGAGTGAATTTGTGAGTGAGTGAGTGAATTTGTGAGTGAGTGAGTGAATTTGTGAGTGAGTGAGTGAATTTGTGAGTGAGTGAGTGAATGAGTGAGTGAATTTGTGAGTGAGGGAGTGACTGAGTGAACTAGTGACTGAGTGAATGAATGACTGAGTGAATGAGTGACTGAGTTTCTGAGTGAGTGAGTTACTGAGTGAGTGGCTGAGTGAAGACTGAATGAGTGACTGATTGAGTGGGTGAGTGAGTGAATGAATGACTGACTGAATGAGTGACTGACTGAATGAATGACTGAGTGAATGAGTGACTGAGTGAGTGGCTGATTGAGTGAGTGACAGAGTGAGTGACTGAATGAACGAGTGACTGACTGACTGAGTGAGTGAGTGAGTGAATGAATGAGTGACTGAGTGAGTGGCTGACTGAATGAGTGAGTGACTGAGTGAGTGACTGAGTAAATAAGTGACTGAGTGAATGAATGACTGAGTGAGTGAGTGAGTGACTGAGTGAGTGGCTGAGTGAGTGACTGAGTGAATGAGTGACTGAGTGAATGAATGAGTGACTGAATGAATGAGTGACTGAATGACCGACTGAGTGAATGAATGACTGAGTGAGTGAGTGACTGAATGAATGAGTGACTGAATGAGCGACTGACTGACTGACTGACTGAACGAATAACTGACTGACTGACTGAGTTACTGACTGACTGAATGACTGACTGACTGAATGACTGACTGAAGGAATGACTGAATGAGTGACTGAGTGACTGAACGAATTACTGACTGACTGAATGAATGACTGAGTGCATGAGTGACTGAGTGAGTGGCTGATTGAGTGACAGAGTGACTGACTGAATGACTGACTGACTGAATGACTGACTGACTGAACGAATGACTGACTGACTGAGTGAATGAATGAATGAGTGACTGAGTGAGTGGCTGACTGAATGAGTGACTGAGTGAGTGACTGAGTAAATAAGTGACTGAGTGAATGAATGACTGAGTGAGTGAGTGAGTGACTGAGTGAGTGGCTGAGTGAGTGAATGAGTGAGTGAGTGAATGAATGAGTGACTGAATGAATGAGTGACTGAATGACTGACTGAGTGAATGAATGATGAGTGAGTGAGTGACTGAATGAATGAGTGACTGAATGAATGACCGACTGACTGACTGAATGACTGACTGACTGAACGAATGACTGAATGAGTGACTGAGTGACTGAGCGACTGACTGACTGAATGACTGACTGAATGAATGACTGACTGAGTGACTGAGCGACTGACTGAATGAATGAATGAGTGACAGAGTGACTGACTGAATGACTGACTGAATGAATGACTGACTCACTGACTGAATGACTGACTGACTGAGTGACTGAATGAATGCATGACTAAGTGAATGCATGACTGAGTGAATGAATGACTGAGTGAATGAGTGACTGAGTGAGTGGCTGATTGAGTGAGTGACAGAGTGAGTGACTAAGTGACTGACTCACTGACTGAACGAATAACCGAATGAATGACTGACTGACTGAGTGACTGAATGAACGAGTGACTGACTGACTGAACGAATGACTGAATGAATGACTGACTGACTGAGTGACTGAATGAGTGAGTGACTGACTAAATGAATGACTGAGTGAATGAGTGACTGAGTGAGTGACTGACTGAATGAATGACTGAGTGAATGAGTGACTGAGTGAGTGATTGAGCGAGTGACAGAGTGACTGACTGAATGATTGACTCACTGACTGAACGAATGACTGACTCACTGACTGACTGAACGAATGAATGACTGACTAAATGATTGACTGAGTGAATGAGTGACTGAGTGAGTGGCTGACTGAGTGAGTGACTGAATGAATGACTGAGTGAATGAGTGAGTGAGTGAGTGAGTGATTGAGTGAGTGACAGAGTGACTGACTGAATGATTGACTCACTGACTGAACGAATGACTGACTCACTGACTGACTGAACGAATGACTGACTGACTGACTGAATGATTGACTGAGTGAATGAGTGACTGAGTGAGTGACTGAATGAATGACTGAGTGAATGAGTGACTGAGTGAGTGAGTGACAGTGACTGACTGAATGATTGACTCACTGACTGAACGAATGACTGACTCACTCACTGACTAACTGAACGAATGACTGACTGACTGATTGACTGAGTGAATGAGTGACTGAGTGAGTGGCTGACTGAGTGAGTGACTGAATGAATGACTGAGTGAATGAGTGACTGAGTGAGTGGCTGATTGAGTGAGTGACAGAGTGACTGACTGAATGATTGACTCACTGACTGAACGAATGACTGATTCACTCACTGACTGACTGAACGAATGACTGACTGAATGAATGATTGACTGAGTGAATGAGTGACTGAGTGAGTGGCTGAGTGAGTGAGTGACTGAGTGAATGAGTGACTGAATGAGTAAGTGAGTGACTGACTGAATGACTGAGTGAATGAGTGACTGAGTGAGTGGCTGAGTGACTGAGTGAATGAGTGACTGAATGAGTAAGTGAGTGACTGACTGAATGACTGAGTGAATGAGTGACTGAATGAGTAAGTGAGTGACTGACTGAATGACTGAGTGAATGAGTGAATGAGTGAGTGGCTGAGTGGCTGAGTGACTGAGTGAATGAGTGACTGAATGAGTAAGTGAGTGACTGACTGAATGACTGAGTGAATGAGTGACTGAATGAGTAAGTGAGTGACTGACTGAATGGCTGAGTGAATGAATGAATGAGTGACTGAGTGAGTGGCTGAGTGAGTGAGTGACTGAGTGAATGAGTGACTGAATGAGTAAGTGAGTGACTGACTGAATGACTGAGTGAATGAGTGACTGAATGAGTAAGTGAGTGACTGACTGAATGGCTGAGTGAATGAATGAATGAGTGACTGAGTGAGTGGCTGACTGACTCACTCACTGACTGACTCACTGACTGACTCACTCACTGACTGACTCACTGACTGACTCACTGACTGACCGACCGACTGACTGACTGACTGACTCACTCACTGACTGACTCACTGACTGACTCACTGACTCACTGACTGACTGACTCACTGACTGAGCGACTGACTGACTGACTGACTCACTCACTCACTGACTGACTCACTGACTGACTCACTCACTGACTGACTCACTGACTGACTCACTGACTGAGCGACTGACTGACTGACTCACTGACTCACTCACTGACTGACTCACTCACTGACTGACTCACTGACTGACTCACTGACTGAGCGACTGACTGACTGACTGACTCACTGACTCACTCACTGACTGACTCACTCACTGACTCACTCACTGACTGACTCACTGACTGACTCACTCACTGACTGACTCACTGACTGACTCACTGACTGAGCGACTGACTGACTGACTCACTGACTCACTCACTGACTGACTCACTCACTGACTGACTCACTGACTGACTCACTGACTGAGCGACTGACTGACTGACTCACTGACTCACTCACTGACTGACTCACTCACTGACTCACTCACTGACTGACTCACTGACTGACTCACTGACTGAGCGACTGACTGACTGACTCACTGACTGACTCACTGACTGACTCACTCACTGACTGACTCACTGACTGACTCACTGACTGAGCAACTGACTGACTCACTGACTCACTCACTGACTGACTCACTCACTGACTCACTCACTGACTGACTCACTCACTGACTGACTCACTCACTCACCGACCGACCGACTGACTGACTGACTGAGCTGGCCCACCTTGAGTTGAGTCAGCTGACCGATCTCCTCCGGCAACTCTTGCAAGCGGTTCCCGTGTAGCATGAGGGAACCAAGTGCGGAGAGACAGCCCAGCTGAGGCTGGACCAGCGACAGAGACACGCCGGACATGTCCAGCAAGTTGAGACGGGACAGACGGTACAGGGCGGACGGGACACGTCCGGCCGCAGACTCCACTCGTCTACAGAGAGACACGCAGAGAGAGACACTCAGAGACACTCAGAGACACTCAGAGAGACACAGAGAGAGACAGAGACTCACAGAGACTCACAGAGACACTCAGAGACACAGAGACACTCAGAGACACTCAGAGACACTCAGAGACACTCAGAGACTCACAGAGAGACACAGAGACACTCAGAGACACACAGAGACACTCAGAGACTCACAGAGACATACAGAGACACACAGAGACTCACAGAGACATACAGAGACACACAGAGACTCACAGAGACACACAGAGACACACAGAGACACTCAGAGAGAGACAGAGACTCACAGAGACTCACAGAGACACTCAGAGACACTCAGAGACACTCAGAGAGAGAGACACACAGAGACACACAGAGACACTCAGAGAGAGACAGAGACACACAGAGACACACAGAGACACTCAGACACACACAGAGACACACAGAGACACAGAGACACTCAGAGACTCAGAGACCCACAGAGACTCACAGAGACACACAGAGAGACACAGAGACTCACAGAGACACTCAGAGACACACTCAGAGACACACAGAGACACACAGAGACACACAGAGACACACAGAGACTCACAGAGACTCACAGAGACTCACAGAGACCCACAGAGACACACAGAGAGAGAGACACTCAGAGACACTCAGAGACACTCAGAGACACACAGAGACCCACAGAGACACACAGAGAAAGAGACACTCAGAGACACTCAGAGACACTCAGAGACACACAGAGACACACAGAGACACACAGAGAGAGACACTCAGAGACACACTCAGAGACACTCAGAGACACACAGAGACACTCAGAGAGAGACAGAGACTCACAGAGACTCACAGAGACACTCAGAGACACACAGAGACACTCAGAGAGACACAGAGAGACACAGAGAGACACAGACACTCAGAGACACACAGAGACACTCAGAGACACACAGAGACACTCAGAGACACACAGAGAGACACAGAGACACTCAGAGACACACAGACACACTCAGAGACACGCAGAGAGAGACACTCAGAGACACTCAGAGACTCACAGAGAGACACAGAGACACTCAGAGACACACAGACACACTCAGAGACACGCAGAGAGAGACACTCAGAGACACTCAGAGACTCACAGAGAGACACAGAGACACTCAGAGACACACAGAGACACTCAGAGACACACAGAGAGAGAGACACTCAGAGACTCACAGAGACACTCAGAAAGAGACACTCAGAGACACTCAGAGACACAGAGAGAGAGAGAGAGACACTCAGAGACACACAGAGAGACACACAGAGACACACAGAGACTCACAGAGACTCACAGAGACACTCAGAGACACTCAGAGAGACACAGAGACACTCAGAGACACACAGAGACACACAGAGACTCACAGAAACACCCAGAGCCACTCAGAGACTCACAGAGACACACAGAGACCCACAGAGACAGAGAGAGACACTCAGAGAGAGAGAGAGACACTCAGAGACACTCAGAGACACACAGAGAGAGAGACACACAGAGACACACAGAGAGACACACAGAGACACACAGAGACTCACAGAGACACTCAGAGACACTCAGAGAGACACAGAGACACTCAGAGACACACAGAGACACTCAGAGACACTCAGAGACACTCAGAGACACACAGAGACTCACAGAGACACTCAGAGAGAGAGAGACACACAGAGACACTCAAAGACACTCAGAGACACTCAGAGACACTCAGAGACACTCAGAGACACAGAGAGAGAGAGAGACACAGAGACACACAGAGACACACAGAGACACTCAGAGACACACAGAGACACTCAGAGAGAGAGAGACAGTCAGAGACACACAGAGACACACAGAGACACTCAGAGACACAGAGAGAGAGACACAGAGACACACAGAGACACTCAGAGACACACAGAGACACACAGAGACACTCAGAGAGAGAGAGACAGTCAGAGACACACAGAGACACACAGAGACTCACAGAGACACTCAGAGAGAGAGAGACAGTCAGAGACACACAGAGACTCACAGAGACACTCAGAGACACTCAGAGAGACACAGACACTCAGAGAGACACAGAGAGACACAGACACTCAGAGACACACAGAGACACACAGAGACACTCAGAGACACACAGAGACACTCAGAGACACTCAGAGACACACAGAGACACACAGAGAGACACAGAGAGACACACAGAGACACACAGAGACACACAGAGACTCACAGAGACACTCAGAGACACACAGAGACACTCAGGGACACACAGAGACACTCAGAGACACTCAGAGACACACAGAGACACACAGAGACTCACAGAGACACTCAGAGACACAGAGACACACAGAGACACTCAGAGACTCAGAGACACACAGAGACACTCAGACAGACACACAGAGACACTCAGAGACACGCAGAGACACACAGAGACACACAGAGACACACAGAGACACTCAGAGACTCAGAGACACACAGAGACACACAGAGACACACAGAGACACAGACACACACAGAGACACTCAGAGACACACAGAAACACACAGAGACACTCAGAGAGAGAGACAGTCAGAGACACACAGAGACACTCAGAGACACACAGAGACACTCAGAGACACACAGAGACACACAGAGACACTCAGACACACACAGACACACACAGAGACACTCAGAGAGAGAGAGACAGTCAGAGACACACAGAGACACACAGAGACTCACAGAGACACTCAGAGAGAGAGAGACAGTCAGAGACACACAGAGACTCACAGAGACACTCAGAGACACTCAGCGAGACACAGAGAGACACAGACACTCAGAGAGACACAGAGAGACACAGACACTCAGAGACACACAGAGACACACAGAGACACTCAGAGACACTCAGAGACACACAGAGACACACAGAGACACACAGAGAGACACAGAGAGACACAGCCACACAGAGACACACAGAGACACACAGAGACTCACAGAGACACTCAGGGACACACAGAGACACTCAGGGACACACAGAGACACTCAGAGACACTCAGAGACACACAGAGACACACAGAGACACTCAGAGAGAGAGAGACACACAGAGACACTCAGAGACACACAGAGACACACAGAGACTCACAGAGACACTCAGAGACACAGAGACACACAGAGACACTCAGAGACTCAGAGACACACAGAGACACTCAGACAGACACACAGAGACACTCAGAGACACGCAGAGACACACAGAGACACACAGAGACACACAGAGACTCACAGAGACACTCAGAGACTCAGAGACACACAGAGACACACAGAGACACACAGAGACACACAGACACACACAGAGACACTCAGAGACACACAGAAACACACAGAGACACTCAGAGAGAGAGACAGTCAGAGACACACAGAGACACTCAGAGACACACAGAGACACTCAGAGACACACAGAGACACTCAGACACACACAGAGACACACAGAGACACTCAGAGAGAGACACAGAGACAAACAGAGACACACAGAGACACACAGAGACACTCAGAGACACACAGAGACACTCCGAGACACACAGAGACACTCAGAGACACACAGAGACACACAGAGACACACAGAGAGACACACAGAGACACTCAGAGAGACACAGAGACACTCAGAGACACTCAGAGACACTGACACACACACTACACTACACTATACACTAAACACTACACTACACACACTACACTACACACACTACACTACTACACTATACACTACTACACTATACACTACTACACTATACACTACTAGACTATACACTACTACACTATACACTACTACACTATACACTACTACACTATACACTACTACGCTATACACTACTACACTATACACTACTACACTATACACTACTACACTATACACTACTACACTATACACTACTACGCTATACACTACTACGCTATACACTACTACACTACACTGTACACTACTACACTATACACTACTACTACACTATACACTACTACACTATACACTACTATACTATACACTACTACACTATACACTACTACACTATACACTACTACACTATACACTACTACACTATACACTACTACTACACTATACACTACACTATACACTACTACACTACACTATACACTACTACACTATACACTACACTATACACTACTACACTATACACTACTACACTATACACTACTACACTATACACTACTACACTATACACTACTACACTATACACTACTACACTATACACTACTACACTATACACTACTACACTATACACTACTACACTATACACTACTACGCTATACACTACTACACTACACTGTACACTACTACACTATACACTACTACTACACTATACACTACTACACTATACACTACATTATACACTACTATACTATACACTACTACACTATACACTACTACACTATACACTACTACACTATACACTACTACTACACTATAGACTACTACACTATACACTACTACACTATACACTACTACACTATACACTACTACACTATACACTACACTATACACTACTACACTATACACTACTACACTATACACTACTACACTATACACTACTACACTACACTACACACTACTACACTACACTATACACTACTACACTATACACTACTACACTATACACACTACACTACTACACTATACACTACTACACTATACACTACTACACTATATACTACACTACACTATACACTACTACACTATACACTACTACACTATCCACTACTACACTACTACACTATACACTACACTATACACTACACACTACACTATACACTACTACACTATACACTACTACACTACACTATACACTACACTACACACTACTACACTACACTATACACTACCTGGCAACGTCTGCACCGTGTAGTACCAACTCCCTTCCTCCGCTCTGCTTCAGTGCCTCCAACTCCGGCCAGCGCTGCTCCTCAGCCATCTACAGGCGGAGAGAGACAACACACAGTCACACACACACACACACAGTCACACACACACAGTCACACACACAGACACACACACACACAGACACACACACACACAGTCACACACACACAGACACACACACACACAGTCACACACACACACAGTCAAACACACACAGACACACACACACAGTCTCACACACACACAGTCACACACACACACACAGTCACACACACACACACAGTCACACACACAGTCACACACACAGTCACACACACACAGTCTCACACACACAGTCACACACACACACAGTCACACACACACAGTCACACACACAGACACACACACACACAGACACACACACACACAGTCACACACACACAGACACACACACACACAGTCACACACACACACAGTCACACACACACAGACACACACACACAGTCTCACACACACAGTCACACACACAGTCACACACACACAGTCACACACACACACACAGTCACACACACACAGACACACACACAGACACACACACAGTCACACACACAGTCACACACACACAGCCACACACACAGACACACACACAGTCACACACACAGACACACACACAGATAGACACACACACAGACACACACAGACACACACACAGATACGCACACACATACACAGTCACACACATACACAGTCACACACAGACACACACACAGACACACACACAGACACACACAGTGACACACACAGAGACACACACATACAGACACACATAGACACACACAGTGACACACAGAGACACACACAGACACACACACACACACATAGACACACACATAGACACACACAGACACGCACACAGAGACCCACAGACACGCACACAGAGACCCACAGACTCACCACACAGAGACCCATAGACTCACCACACAGAAACCCACAGACTCACCACACAGAGACCCATAGACTCACCACACAGAGACCCACAGACTCACCACACAGAGACCCACAGACTCACCACACAGAGACCCACAGACTCACCACACAGACACCCACAGACTCACCACACAGAGACCCACAGACTCACCACACAGAGACCCATAGACTCACTCACACAGAGACCCATAGACTCACTCACACAGAGACCCACAGACTCACCACACAGAGACCCACAGACTCACCACACAGAGACCCACACACTCACCACACAGAGACCCACAGACTCACCACACAGAGACCCATAGACTCACCACACAGAGACCCACAGACTCACCACACAGACACCCACAGACTCACCACACAGAGACCCACAGACTCACCACACAGAGACCCACAGACTCACCACACAGAGACCCATAGACTCACTACACAGAGACCCATAGACTCACACAGAGACCCACAGACTCACCACACAGAGACCCATAGACTCACCACACAGAGACCCACAGACTCACCACACAGAGACCCACAGACTCACCACACAGAGACCCACAGACTCCCCACACAGAGACCCACAGACTCACCACACAGAGACCCATAGACTCACCACACAGAGACCCATAGACTCACCACACAGAGACCCATAGACTCACCACACAGAGACCCACAGACTCATCACACAGAGACCCACAGACTCACCACACAGAGACCCATAGACTCATCAGACAGAGACCCACAGACTCACCACACAGAGACCCATAGACTCACCACACAGAGACCCATAGACTCACACAGAGACCCACAGACTCACCACACAGAGACCCATAGACTCACCACACAGAGACCCATAGACTCACCACACAGAGACACACAGACTCACCACACAGAGACCCACAGACTCACTCACACAGAGACCCATAGACTCACCACGCACAGAGACCCATAGACTCACCACACAGAGACCCACAGACTCACCACACAGAGACCCATAGACTCACCACACAGAGACCCACAGACTCACTCACACAGAGACCCATAGACTCACCACACAGAGACCCACAGACTCACCACACAGAGACCCACAAACTCACCACACAGAGACCCATAGACTCACCACACAGAGACCCATAGACTCACTCACACAGAGACCCACAGACTCACTCACACAGAGACCCATAGACTCACCACACAGAGACCCACAGACACACTCACACAGAGACCCACAGACTCACTCGCACAGAGACCCACAGACTCACCACACAGAGACCCATAGACTCACCACACAGAGACCCATAGACTCACCACACAGAGACCCATAGACTCACTCACACAGAGACCCACAGACTCACTCACACAGAGACCCATAGACTCACTCACACAGAGACCCATAGACTCACTCACACAGAGACCCACAGACTCACCACACAGAGACCCACAGACTCACCACACAGAGACCCACACACTCACCACACAGAGACCCACAGACTCACCACACAGAGACCCACACACTCACCAGACAGAGACCCACACACTCACCACACAGAGACCCACAGACTCACCACACAGAGACCCACAGACTCACCACACAGAGACCCACAGACTCACCACACAGACACCCACAGACTCACCACACAGAGACCCACAGACTCACCACACAGAGACCCACAGACTCCCCACACAGAGACCGACAGACTCACCACACAGAGACCCATAGACTCACTCACACAGAGACCCATAGACTCACTCACACAGAGACCCACAGACTCACCACACAGAGACCCATAGACTCACCACACAGAGACCCACAGACTCACCACACAGACACCCACAGACTCACCACACAGAGACCCACAGACTCACCACACAGAGACCCACAGACTCACTACACAGAGACCCATAGACTCACACAGAGACCCACAGACTCACCACACAGAGACCCATAGACTCACCACACAGAGACCCACAGACTCACCACACAGAGACCCACAGACTCCCCACACAGAGACCGACAGACTCACCACACAGAGACCCATAGACTCACCACACAGAGACCCATAGACTCACCACACAGAGACCCACAGACTCATCAGACAGAGACCCACAGACTCACCACACAGAGACCCATAGACTCACCACACAGAGACCCATAGACTCACACAGAGACCCACAGACTCACCACACAGAGACCCACAGACTCACCACACAGAGCCCCACAGACTCACCACACAGAGACCCATAGACTCACCACACAGAGACCCATAGACTCACCACACAGAGACACACAGACTCACCACACAGAGACCCACAGACTCACCACACAGAGACCCATAGACTCACTCACACAGAGACCCATAGACTCACCACGCACAGAGACCCATAGACTCACCACACAGAGACCCACAGACTCACCACACAGAGACCCATAGACTCACCACACAGAGACCCACAGACTCACTCACACAGAGACCCATAGACTCACCACACAGAGACCCACAGACTCACCACACAGAGACCCACAAACTCACCACACAGAGACCCATAGACTCACCACACAGAGACGCACAGACTCATCACACAGAGACCTATAGACTCACCACACAGAGACCCACAGACTCACCACATAGAGACCCATAGACTCACCACACAGAGACCCACAGACTCATCACACAAAGACCTATAGACTCACCACACAGAGACCCATAGACTCACCACACAGAGACCCACAGACTCATCACACAGAGACCTATAGACTCACCACACAGAGACCCACAGACTCACCACATAGAGACCCATAGACTCACCACACAGAGACCCACAGACTCATCACACAAAGACCTATAGACTCACCACACAGAGACCCACAGACTCACCACACAGAGACCCACAGACTCACCACACAGAGACCCATAGACTCACCACACAGACCCATAGACTCACCACACAGAGACCCATAGACTCACCACACAGACAGTGCATACTGTATGCACAGTACGTACAGTGTGCACAGTACGGACAGCGCTGCGCACGAGGTGTACAGTGTGTACAGTGCTGAGCGTGCGCTGTGTACAGTACGTACAGTGCGCTGCGAGTCCGCCGCATCCCATAACGGACATATGAATTAAATAATTAATTCCGAATTATTTTGGGTGAATTAACTCACTCACTCACCACTCACTCACCCACTCACCTACTCACTCACCCACTCACTCACTCACCACTCACTCACCACTCACTCACTCACCTACTCACACACCCACTCACCCACTCACTCACTCACAACTCACTCACCACTCACTCACTCACCACTCACTCACCCACTCACCTACTCACACACCCACTCACTCACCACTCACTCACCCACTCACCACTCACTCACCCACTCACCCACTCACCTACTCACACACCCACTCACTCACCACTCACTCACCCACTCACCACTCACTCACCCACTCACCCACTCACCTACTCACACACCCACTCACTCACTCACCACTCACTCACCACTCACTCACCCACTCACCCACTCACACACCCACTCACCCACTCACAACTCACTCACCACTCACTCACCCACTCACCCACTCACCCACTCACTCACTCACCCACCCACTCACTCACCACTCACTCACCCACTCACCCACTCACCTACTCACACACCCACTCACCCACTCACTCACCCACTCACCCACTCACTCACTCACCCACTCACCTACCCACTCACCCACTCACCCACTCACTCACCCACTCACTCACTCACCACTCACTCACCCACTCACCTACTCACACACCCACTCACCCACTCACTCACTCACCACTCACTCACCACTCACTCACCCACTCACCTACTCACACACCCACTCACCCACTCACTCACCCACTCACTCACTCACCACTCACTCACCCACTCACCTACTCACACACCCACCACTCACTCACCCACTCACCTACTCACACACCCACTCACCCACTCACTCACCCACTCACTCACTCACCCACTCACCTACTCACTCACCCACTCACCCACTCACCCACTCACCACTCACTCACCACTCACTCACCCACTCACTCACCCCTCACTCACCACTCACTCACCCACTCACTCACTCACCACTCACTCACCCACTCACCACTCACTCACCCACTCACTCACCACTCACTCACCCACTCACCACTCACTCACCACTCACTCACCACTCACTCACTCACTCACCCACTCACCCCTCACTCACCACTCACTCACCCACTCACTCACTCACCACTCACTCACCCACTCACCACTCACTCACCCACTCACTCACTCACCCACTCACCACTCACTCACCACTCACCCACCACTCACCCACTCACTCACCCACTCACCCACTCACTCACTCACCCACTCATTCACTCACCCACTCACCCACTCACTCACCACTCACTCACCCACTCACTCACTCACCCACACACTCACCCCTCACTCACCACTCACTCACCCACTCATTCACTCACTCACCCACTCACTCACTCACCCACTCACTCACTCACCACTCACCCACTCACTCACTCACTCACCCACTCACTCACTCACCACTCACCCACTCACTCACTCACCCACTCACTCACTCACCCACTCACTCACCACTCACTCACCCCTCACTCACCCACTCACTCACCACTCACTCACCCACTCATTCACTCACTCACTCACCCACTCACCCACTCACTCACTCACCCACTCACTCACTCACCCACTCACTCACCCACTCACTCACTCACTCACCACTCACTCACTCACCACTCACCCACCCACTCACCCACCCACTCACTCACCCACCCACTCACCCACTCACTCACCCACTCACCACTCACCCACTCACTCACCACTCACTCACCACTCACTCACCCACTCACTCACCCACTCATTCACTCACTCACTCACCCACTCACCCACTCACTCACCACTCACTCACCCACTCATTCACCCACTCAACCACCCACTCACTCACTCACCCACTCACTCACCCACTCACCACTCACTCACCACTCACTCACCACTCACCCACCACTCACCCACTCACCCACTCACTCACTCACCCACTCATTCACTCACCCACTCACCCACTCACTCACCACTCACTCACCCCTCACTCACCACTCACTCACCCACTCATTCACTCACTCACCCACTCACTCACTCACCCACACACCCACTCACTCACCCACTCACCACTCACCCACTCACTCACCACTCACTCACCACTCACTCACCCACTCACTCACCCACTCACCCACTCATTCACTCACTCACCCACCCACTCACCCACTCATTCACCCACTCACTCACCCACTCACTCACTCACCCACTCACCCACTCACTCACCCACTCACCCACTCACTCATTCACCCACTCACTCACCCACTCACTCACCCACTCACCCACTCACTCACCCACTCACCCACTCACTCACCCACTCACCCACTCACTCACCCACTCACTCACCCACTCACTCACTCACCCACCCACTCACTACTCACTGAGACTTGCAGCGGTCGATACTACTACTGCTGATGATGATACTACTACCACTGCTGATGATACTGCTGATGCTGATGATGATGATGCTGATGATGCTGCTACTGCCGCTGCATCTGAGACTGAGAGTAAGACGGAGAGAGAGTTAGGGGTGGGGAGGGTGAAGCGGGGTCAGGGGTGACGGCGTCGCCATGTTGGGTGAGGGGTGATGGCGTCGCCATGTTGGGTGAGGGGTGACGGCGTCGCCATGTTGGGTGAGTGGTGACTGCGTCGCCATTTTGGGCGAGGGGTGACGGCGTCGCCATGTCGGGTGAGGGGTGACGGCGTCGCCATGTTGGTTGAGGGGTGACGGCGTCGCCATGTTGGATGAGGGGTGACGCCGTCGCCATGTTGGGTGAGGGGTTTAAATGAAAACAGCTTAGTTCTGGAAAACAAATATATTTTAGTTCATATGAACATCGCATATCCCGAACTACGAAATGTAACGTAAGGCGCTAATGTGAACTATGAAATTAAGTGTATCGCGCTTATCCGAACCACGAAATATACCTCCCTACTCTTATCTGAACTACGAAATGTAACCACATGTCTCTTGTCCGAACTACGAAATGAAACTGTTAACTCTTATCCGAAGTGCGAAATGCAACTTCGTTTTGTCTTATCCGAACTACGGAATGCAACTTCCTGTGAATTATCCGAACTACGAAATGTAACGTTGCACTCTTATCTAAACTACGAAATGCAACTCTGCTCCCCGATTCGTATCGCGGTCCGTTGTTGAGCTGCGAGACGCCCGCAGGGTTGTTCGATCTGAATCGATCCGAATCGATCTGAATCGATTCGGCGATCGCAATCGATCGATCCGAATCGATTCGGCGATCGATAATCGATGTCCCTCGCAAGCCTCCACAGCCACCAGCAGCACGAGGAGGAGGAGGCACGGAGCAGAGAGGGGAAGTGATAAGGTGACACACGTGGTGCACTGTACGTACAGTGCGCGCACACGTGGTGCACTGTACGTACAGTGGGCGCACACGTGGTGCACTGTACGTACAGTGGGCACTACGATACACTATACACTACTACACTGTACGCTACTACACTATACACTACTACACTACACTATACACTACTACACTATACACTACTACACTATACACTACTACACTATACACTACTACACTATACACTACTACACTATACACTACTACACTATACACCACTACACTATACACTACTACACTATACACTACTACACTATACACTACTACACTATACTATACACTACTACACGATACACTACTACACTATACACTACTACACTATACACTACTACACTATACACTATTACACTATACACTACTACACTATACACTACTACACTATATACTACTATACACTACTACACTATACACTACTACACTATACACTACTACACTACTATACACTACTACACTATATACTACTACACTATACACTACTACACTATACACTATATACTACTATACACTACTACACTATACACTACTACACTATACACTACTACACTACACTACCACACTACTACACTACACTACTACACTATACACTACTACACTATACACTAACTACTACACTAACTACTACACTGTACACTACACTATACACTACTACACTATACACTACTACACTATACACTACTACACTATACACTACTACACTATACACTACTACACTATACACTACTACACTACTACACTATACACTACTACACTACACTATACACTACTACACTACACTACTACACACTGCTATACTACTACACTATACACTGCTACACTACACTCCACACTACTACACTATACTACTACACTACACTACCACACTACTACACTACACTATACACTACTACACTACACTGCTACACTAGACCATGAACTTCCTCTCTCAACAGGTGAAGCTATGAAGATCCGCCGTCAGAAAACTGTCCGCCGCATCCTCTCTCACTACCGGAACCGGCACGGTTTGGTGCCCCCCTACCGGATCCTGCTCGATGGGACGTTCTGTCAGGCGGCACTCCGCAACAAGATCCAGATGGCAGAACAGCTTCCCAAGTACCTGGGCAGTGAGGTGACCCTGTCCACCACCAGGTGACTCACGCGGGGGTGGCTAGGGTGGGCGGAGAGACGTTGACCACCTCGCCTGGTCTGCAGGAGATGTTGATCACCTCGCCAGGTCTACAGGAGGTTCGTGGTGGTAGATGTTGACCACCTCGCCTGGTCTACAGGAGTTCGTGGTGGTAGATGTTGACCACGTCGCCTGGTCTACAGGAGGTCGTGGTAGATGTTGACCACCTCGCCTGGTCTACAGGAGGTCGTGGTAGATGTTGACCACCTCGCCCGGTCTACAGGAGGTCGTGGTAGACGTTGACCACCTCGCCTGGTCTGCAGGAGGTCGTGGTAGATGTTGACCACCTCGCCTGGTCTACAGGAGGTCGTGGTAGACGTTGACCACCTCGCCTGGTCTACAGGAGGTCGTGGTAGACGTTGACCACCTCGCCTGGTCTACAGGAGTTCGTGGTAGATGTTGACCACCTCGCCTGGTCTACAGGAGGTTCGTGGTGGTAGATGTTGACCACCTCGCCAGGTCTACAGGAGTTCGTGGTGGTAGATGTTGACCACCTCGCCTGGTCTACAGGAGGTCGTGGTAGATGTTGACCACCTCGCCTGGTCTACAGGAGGTCGTGGTAGACGTTGACCACCTCGCCTGGTCTACAGGAGGTCGTGGTAGACGTTGACCACCTCGCCCGGTCTACAGGAGGTCGTGGTAGATGTTGACCACCTCGCCTGGTCTACAGGAGGTCGTGGTAGATGTTGACCACCTCGCCTGGTCTACAGGAGGTCGTGGTAGACGTTGACCACCTCGCCTGGTCTGCAGGAGGTCGTGGTAGATGTTGACCACCTCGCCTGGTCTACAGGAGGTCGTGGTAGACGTTGACCACCTCGCCCGGTCTACAGGAGGTCGTGGTAGATGTTGACCATGTCGCCTGGTCTACAGGAGGTCGTGGTAGATGTTGACCACCTCGCCTGGTCTACAGGAGGTCGTGGTAGATGTTGACCACGTCTCCTGGTCTACAGGAGGTCGTGGGTTCGATCCGTGACCCTGACACCACAGTGGCTGGGTGAGATGTTGACCACCTCGCCTGGTCTACAGGAGGTCGTGGTAGATGTTGACCACCTCGCCTGGTCTACAGGAGGTCGTGGTAGATGTTGAACACCTCGCCTGGTATACAGGAGGTCGTGGTAGATGTTGACCACCTCGCCTGGTCTACAGGAGGTCGTGGTAGATGTTGACCACCTCGCCTGGTCTACAGGAGGTCGTGGTAGATGTTGACCACCTCGCCTGGTCTACAGGAGGTCGTGGTAGATGTTGACCACCTCGCCTGGTCTACAGGAGGTCGTGGTAGATGTTGACCACCTCGCCTGGTCTACAGGAGGTCGTGGTAGACGTTGACCACCTCGCCTGGTCTACAGGAGGTCGTGGTAGATGTTGACCACCTCGCCTGGTCTACAGGAGGTCGTGGTAGACGTTGACCACCTCGCCTGGTCTACAGGAGGTCGTGGTAGACGTTGACCACCTCGCCCGGTCTACAGGAGGTCGTGGTAGACGTTGACCACCTCGCCTGGTCTACAGGAGGTCGTGGTAGATGTTGACCACCTCGCCTGGTCTGCAGGAGGTCGTGGTAGACGTTGACCACCTCGCCTGGTCTACAGGAGGTCGTGGTAGATGTTGACCACCTCGCCTGGTCTACAGGAGGTCGTGGTAGATGTTGACCACCTCGCCTGGTCTACAGGAGGTCGTGGTGGTAGATGTTGACCACCTCGCCTGGTCTACAGGAGGTCGTGGTGGTAGATGTTGACCACCTCGCCTGGTCTACAGGAGGTCGTGGGTTCGATCCGTGACCCTGACACCACAGTGGCTGGGTGAGATGTTGACCACCTCGCCTGGTCTACAGGAGGTCGTGGTAGATGTTGATCACCTCGCCTGCTCTACAGGAGGTCGTGGTAGATGTTGATCACCTCGCCTGCTCTACAGGAGGTCGTGGTAGACGTTGACCACCTCGCCTGGTCTACAGGAGGTCGTGGTAGATGTTGACCACCTCGCCTGGTCTACAGGAGGTCGTGGTAGATGTTGACCACCTCGCCTGGTCTACAGGAGGTCGTGGTAGATGTTGATCACCTCGCCTGCTCTACAGGAGGTCGTGGTAGATGTTGATCACCTCGCCTGCACTACAGGAGGTCGTGGTAGATGTTGACCACCTCGCCTGGTCTACAGGAGGTCGTGGTAGATGTTGACCACGTCGCCTGGTCTACAGGAGGTCGTGGGTTCGATCCGTGACCCTGACACCACAGTGGCTGGGTGAGATGTTGACCACCTCGCCTGGTATACAGGAGGTCGTGGTAGACGTTGACCACCTCGCCCGGTCTACAGGAGGTCGTGGTAGATGTTGACCACCTCGCCTGGTCTACAGGAGGTCGTGGTAGACGTTGACCACCTTGCCTGGTCTACAGGAGGTCGTGGTAGATGTTGACCACCTCGCCTGGTCTACAGGAGGTCGTGGTAGATGTTGACCACCTCGCCTGGTCTACAGGAGGTCGTGGTAGATGTTGACCACCTCGCCTGGTTCACAGGAGGTCGTGGTAGATGTTGACCACCTCGCCTGGTCTACAGGAGGTCGTGGTAGATGTTGACCACCTCGCCTGGTCTACAGGAGGTCGTGGTAGATGTTGACCACCTCGCCTGGTCTACAGGAGGTCGTGGTAGATGTTGACCACCTCGCCTGGTCTGCAGGAGGTCGTGGTAGACGTTGAACACCTCGCCTGGTCTACAGGAGGTCGTGGTAGATGTTGACCACCTCGCCTGGTCTACAGGAGGTCGTGGTAGATGTTGATCACCTCGCCTGGTCTACAGGAGGTCGTGGTAGATGTTGACCACCTCGCCTGGTCTACAGGAGGTCGTGGTAGACGTTGACCACCTCGCCTGGTCTACAGGAGGTCGTGGTAGATGTTGACCACCTCGCCTGGTCTACAGGAGGTCGTGGTAGACGTTGACCACCTCACCTGGTCTGCAGGAGTTTGTGGTAGATGTTGAACACCTCGCCTGGTCTACAGGAGGTCGTGGTAGATGTTGACCACCTCGCCTGGTCTACAGGAGGTCGTGGTGGTAGATGTTGACCACCTCGCCTGGTCTACAGGAGGTCGTGGTAGATGTTGACCACCTCGCCTGGTCTACAGGAGGTCGTGGTAGATGTTGACCACCTCGCCAGGTCTACAGGAGGTTCGTGGTAGACGTTGACCACCTCGCCTGGTACACAGGAGGTCGTGGTAGATGTTGACCACCTCGCCTGGTCTACAGGAGGTCGTGGTAGATGTTGACCACCTCGCCTGGTCTACAGGAGGTCGTGGTAGATGTTGACCACCTCGCCTGGTCTACAGGAGGTTGTGGTAGATGTTGACCACCTCGCCTGGTCTACAGGAGGTCGTGGTAGACGTTGACCACCTCGCCTGGTCTACAGGAGGTCGTGGTAGATGTTGTGTGTGTCTGTGTGTGTATGTGTGTGACTGTGTGTGTGTGTCTGTGTGTGTGTGTCTGTGTGTGTGTCTGTGTATGTGTGTGTCTATGTGTGTATGTGTGTGTGTGACTGTGTGTGTGTGTCTGTGTGTGTGTGTGTGACTGTGTGTGACTGTGTGTGTCTGTGTGTGTGACTGTCTGTGTGTGTGTGACTGTATGTGTGTGTCTGTGTGTGTCACTGTGTGTGTCTGTGTGTGTGTATGTGTGACTGTGTGTCTGTGTGTGTGTGTGTCTATGTGTATATGTGACTGTGTGTGTGTGTGTAACTGTGTGTGTGTATATGTGACTGTGTGTGTGACTGTATATGTGCATGTGTGACTGTGTGACTGTGTGTGTGTGTGACTGTGTGTGTGTGTGACTGTGTGTGTGACTGTGTGTGTGTCACTGTGTGTGTGTGTCTATGTGTGTGACTGTGTGTCTGTCACTGTGTGTATATGTGACTGTGTGTGTGTGACTGTGTGTGTGTGTCACTGTGTGTGTGTTTGTGTGTCTGTGTGTATGACTGTATGTGTGTGACTGTGTGTGTGTGTGACTGTGTGTCTGTGTGTGTGTGTGTCTGTGTGTGTGTGACTGTGTGACTGTGTGTGTGACTGTGTGTGTGTGTGACTGTGTGTGTGTGACTGTGTGTGTGACTGTGTGTGTGACTGTGTGTGACTGTGTGTGTGTGTCACTGTGTGTGTGTCTGTGTGTGTGTGACTGTCTGTGTGTGTGTGACTGTGTGTCTGTGTGACTGTGTGTGTCTATGTGTGTGTATGTGTGTGTGACTGTGTGTGTGACTGTGTGTGTGTGACTGTGTGTATGTCTGTCTGTGTGTGTCTGTGTGTGTCACTGTGTGTGTGTGTGTGTCACTGTGTGTGTCTGTGTGACTGTGTGTGTGTGTGTCTGTGTGTGTGTCACTGTGTGTGTGTGTAACTGTGTGTGTGTGTCACTGTGTGTGTGTGTCACTGTGTGTGTGTGTGACTGTGTGTATGTGTGTGACTGTGTGTGTGACTGTGTGTGTGTCACTGTGTGTGTGTCACTGTGTGTGTGTCACTGTGTGTGTGTCACTGTGTGTGTGTCACTGTGTGTGTGTGTCACTGTGTGTGTGTCTGTGTGTGTCTATGTGTGACTGTGTGTCTATGTGTGTGTGTGTGAGACTGTGTGTATATGTGACTGTGTGTGTGTGTGTCACTGTGTGTGTGTCTGTGTGTGTGTGTGTGTCTGTGTGTGTGTGTGTGACTGTGTGTGTGTGTGTCACTGTGTGTATATGTGACTGTGTGTGACTGTGTCTGTGTGTGTGTCTAGGTGCGTGCTGCACGAGATGGAGACTCTGGGTAAGGAGGTTTGGGGTGCACGACTTATAGCCCAGAGGATGCAGTGCACAGCCTGCAACCACCACCACCACCACCACGTTCATGGTGAAGGTGATGATGATGCAGGTGATGATGATGCAGGTGGTGGTGGTGTAGGTGGTGGTGGTGCAGGTGGAGGCTGTGTGCCACCAATGCGTTGTCTCCTGTCACTGCTGCAGAACGGAAACCCACTTGGATACTTTATAGCGACACAGGTGAGTGGGTGAGTGGGTGAGTGGGTGGGTGGGTGAGTGAGTGAGTGGGTGGGTGAGTGAGTGGGTGAGTGAGTGAGTGAGTGGGTGAGTGAGTGGGTGAGTGAGTGAGTGGGTGAGCGGGTGAGTGAGTGAGTGAGTGAGTGGGTGGGTGAGTGAGTGAGTGAGTGGGTGAGTGGGTGAGTGAGTGAGTGAGTTGGTGAGTGAGTGGGTGGGTGAGTGGGTGAGTGAGTGGGTGAGTGAGTGAGTGAGCGGGTGAGTGAATGAGTGAGTGGGTGAGTGGGTGAGTGGGTGAGTGAGTGAGTGAGTAGTTGAGTGAGTGGGTGAGTGAGTGAGTTGGTGAGTGAGCGGGTGGGTGAGTGAGTGAGTGAGCAGGTGGGTGAGTGAGTGAGTGAGTGGGTGGGTGAGTGAGTGAGTGAGTGTGTGAGTGAGCGGGTGAGTGAGTGAGTGAGTAGGTGAGCGGGTGAGTGAGCGGGTGGGTGAGTGGGTGAGTGAGTGAGTGAGTGGGTGAGTGAGTGAGTGAGTGAGCGGGTGAGTGGGTGAGTGAGTGAGTGAGTGGGTGAGTGGGTGAGTGGGTGAGTGAGTGAGTGAGTGAGTGGGTGGGTGAGTGAGTGAGTGAGTGGGTGAGTGAGTGAGTGAGCGGGTGAGTGAATGAGTGAGTGGGTGAGTGGGTGAGTGGGTGAGTGAGTGGGTAGTTGAGTGAGTGGGTGAGTGAGTGAGTTGGTGAGTGAGTGGGTGGGTGAGTGGGTGAGTGAGTGGGTGAGTGAGCGGGTGAGTGGGTGGGTGAGTGAGTGAGTGAGTGTGTGAGTGAGCGGGTGAGTGAGTGAGTGAGTAGGTGAGCGGGTGAGTGAGCGGGTGGGTGAGTGGGTGAGTGAGTGGGTGAGTGAGTGAGTGGGTGAGTGAGTGAGTGAGTGAGCGGGTGAGTGGGTGAGTGAGTGAGTGAGTGGGTGAGTGGGTGAGTGGGTGAGTGAGTGAGTGAGTGGGTGGGTGAGTGAGTGAGTGAGTGGGTGAGTGAGTGAGTGAGTGAGCGGGTGAGTGAATGAGTGAGTGGGTGAGTAGTTGAGTGAGTGGGTGAGTGAGTGAGTTGGTGAGTGAGCGGGTGGGTGAGTGAGTGAGCGAGCGGGTGGGTGAGTGAGTGAGTGAGTGGGTGGGTGAGTGAGTGAGTGAGTGTGTGAGTGAGCGGGTGAGTGAGCGGGTGGGTGAGTGGGTGAGTGAGTGGGTGAGTGAGTGAGTGGGTGAGTGAGTGAGTGAGTGAGCGGGTGAGTGGGTGAGTGAGTGGGTGAGTGGGTGAGTGGGTGAGTGAGTGAGTGAGTGGGTGGGTGAGTGAGTAGTTGAGTGAGTGAGTAGGTGAGTGAGTGAGTAGTTGAGTGAGTGAGTGAGTAGTTGAGTGAGTGAGTGAGTAGTTGAGTGAGTGAGTGAGTAGTTGAGTGAGTGAGTGAGTGGCTGAGTGAGTGAGTGAGTAGGTGAGTGAGTAGTTGAGTGAGTGAGTGAGTAGTTGAGTGAGTAGTTGAGTGAGTGAGTGAGTAGGTGAGTAGGTGAGTGAGTAGTTGAGTGAGTGAGTGAGTAGGTGAGTGAGTAGGTGAGTGAGTAGTTGAGTGAGTGAGTGAGTAGGTGAGTGAGTAGTTGAGTGAGTGAGTGAGTAGTTGAGTGAGTAGTTGAGTGAGTGAGTGAGTGTAACGTTGACCACGAGGTGTCCGCGCCTCCAGGACCCCGAGCTGACTTTCCGCTCCCGCCTCCTCGACCCGGCGCCTCTCCTGTACATCGTGCGGAACACCGTCGTCCTGGAAAAGCCTCGCTCGGTCACCACCGCCTCTACCGCCTCCACCGCCTCCACCACCTCCACCACCGCCTCCACCACCACCGCCTCCGCGTCACCACCGGCAGCTCCCAACGCCGGCCAGGCCACGGCCGAGATGGCCGGCCCGGCCACGGCAAGGGGCAAGCGTAGGAGGGGCGGTGCCAATCCACTCAGCTGCCTCAAGAAGAAGGTGAAGCAGGCGGTGGCGGTGGTGAAGCAGGAGGCGGTGGTGAAGCAGGCGGTGGAGGCAGTGGAGGCGGTGGAGGCGGTGGAGGCGGTGGAGGCAGTGGAGGCGCCTGGGACCGGCGGTGGGAGGAGGAGGAGGGGGAGGAGGGGGAGGAGGAGGGGGAGGGGCGAGTCACCGGGAGGAGGATGAGGATGAGGAGTTGAGACACACACAGAGAGAGAGACACACACAGAGAGACAGAGAGACACACAGAGAGATACAGAGAGACACACAGAGACACACAGAGACACACAGAGACGCACAGAGAGACGCCCACAGAGACTCACAGAGATGCACAGAGACACACAGAGACACAGAGATGCACAGAGAGACACAGAGATGCACAGAGACTCACAGAGACACACACAGAGAGACACCCACAGACACGTACACAGAGACACACAGAGACACACACAGAGACACACAGAGACTCACAGAGACACACAGAGACACACAGAGACACACACAGAGACACAGAGACGCACAGAGAGACACAGAGATGCACAGAGACACAGAGACACACACAGAGAGACACACAGAGACACACACAGAGACTCACAGAGACACACAGAGACTCGCAGAGACACTCAGAAACACACAGAGACTCACAGAGACTCACAGAGACTCACAGACTCGCATAAACTCACAGAGACACACAGAGACACACAGAGACACGCAGAGACTCACAGAGACACACAGAGACACAGAGACACACAGAGACACACAGAGACTCACAGAGACTCACAGACTCGCATAAACTCACAGACACACAGAGACACGCAGAGACTCACAGAGACACACAGAGACACACAGAGACTCACAGAGACTCACAGAGACACCCACAGAGACTCACAGAGAATCACAGAGACAGAGAGGGGAGAGACACGGGGAGAGAGAGAGACACGGGGAAAGAGACACGGGGAGAGAGACACGGGGAGAGATACACGGGGAGAGAGACACGGGGAGAGAGAGACACGGGGAGAGAGACACGGGGAGAGAGAGACACGGGGAGAGAGACACGGGGAGAGAGAGAGAGACACGGGGAGAGAGAGACACGGGGAGAGAGAGACACGTGGAGAGAGAGACACGGGGAGAGAGAGACACGGGGGGGGAGAGACATGGGGGGGAGAGACACGGGGGGAGAGAGAGACACGGGGAGAGAGACACGGGGAGAGACATGGGGGGGAGAGACACGGGGAGAGAGAGACACGGGGGGGAGAGACATGGGGGGGAGAGACACGGGGAGAGAGAGACACGGGGAGAGAGACACGGGGAGAGAGAGAGAGACACGGGGAGAGAGAGACACGGGGAGAGAGAGAGACACGGGGAGAGAGAGACACGTGGAGAGAGAGACACGGGGAGAGAGAGACACGGGGGGGGGAGAGACATGGGGGGGAGAGACACGGGGAGAGAGAGAGACACGGGGAGAGAGACACGGGGAGAGAGAGAGACACGGGGAGAGACATGGGGGGGAGAGACACGGGGAGAGAGAGACACGGGGAGAGAGACACGGGGGGGGAGAGACATGGGGGGGAGAGACACGGGGAGAGAGAGAGAGACACGGGGAGAGAGAGAGACGGGAGAGAGAGAAACGGGGGGGAGAGAGACACGGGGAGAGAGAGACACGGGGAAAGAGAGACGGGAGAGAGAGAGACGGGGAGAGAGACACGGGGAGAGAGACACGGGGAGAGAGACACGGGGAGAGAGAGAGACACGGGAAGAGAGACACGGGGGGGAGAGAGACACGGGGAGAGAGACACGGGGCGGGAGACAGAGACACGGGGAGAGAGACACGGAGAGAGACATGGGGAGAGAGAGAGACACGGGGCGGGAGAGAGAGACATGGTGAGAGAGAGACACGGGGAGACAGAGAGACACGGGGAGACAGAGAGACACGGGGAGACAGAGAGACACGGGGTGGGAGAGAGAGACATGGTGAGAGAGACACGGGGATACAGAGACACGGGGAGAGAGACACGGGGACAGACACACGGGGAGACAGAGACACGGGGAGAGAGAGACACGGGGCGAGAGAGAGACACGGGGAGACAGAGAGACACGGGGCGAGAGAGAGAGACACGGGGAGAGAGAGAGACACGGGGAGAGAGAGACACGGGGCAAGAGAGAGACACGGGGAGACAGAGAGACACGGGGCGAGAGAGAGACGGGAGAGAGAGAGACGGGAGAGAGAGACACGGGGAGAGAGAGACACGGGGAGAGAGACACGGGAAGAGAAACACGGGGAGACAGAGACACGGGGAGAGAGACACGGAGAGAGAGAGACACGGGGAGAGAGAGAGACACGGGAGACAGAGACACGGGGAGAGAGAGACACGGGGGGAGAGACACGGAGACAGAGACACGGTGAGAGAGAGAGACACGGTGAGAGAGACACGGGAGACAGAGACACGGGAGACAGAGACTCGGGGAGAGAGACACGGGAGAGAGACACGGAGAGATAGAGACACGGTGAGAGAGACACGGAGAGAGAGAGACACGGGGAGAGAGAGAGACACGGGAGACAGATACACGGGGAGATAGACACGGGGGGAGAGACACGGTGAGAGAGACACGGAGACAGAGACACGGGAGAGAGACACGGTGAGAGAGAGAGACACGGAGAGAGACACGGAGACAGAGACACGGAGAGAGACACGGTGAGAGAGACACGGGGAGACAGAGACACGGGGAGAGAGAGAGAGAGACACAGAGCCACGGGAGAGAGAGAGAAACGGGAGAGAGACACGGAGAGACAGAGACACGGAGAGAGACACGGGTGAGAGAGACACGGGGAGACACAGACACGGGGAGAGAGAGACAGAGACACAGGAGAGAGAGAGACACGGGAGACAGAGACACGGGAGAGAGAGACACGGTGAGAGAGACACGGGGAGAGAGAGAGACACGGTGAGAGAGACACGGGGAGAGAGAGACACGGTGAGAGAGAGAGACACGGGGAGAGAGAGAGACACGGGGAGAGAGAGAGACACGGGGAGAGAGAGAGACACGGGGAGAGAGAGACACGGGCAGAGAGAGACACGGGCAGAGAGAGAGACACGGGGAGAGAGAGAGACACGGGGAGAGAGAGAGACACGGGAGAGAGACACGGAGAGATAGAGACACGGTGAGAGAGACACGGGAGAGAGAGAGACACGGTGAGAGAGAGAGACAGAGACACGGGAGAGAGACACGGTGAGAGAGACACGGGAGAGAGAGAGACACGGAGAGAGACACGGAGAGACAGAGACACGGAGAGACAGAGACACGGAGAGACAGAGACACGGTGAGAGAGACACCCACGGACGTGTAAAATTGTTGTAACCGTGTTGAGTGACGTCAATGACGATGTCTCGCGACGCCGTCTAAGCCCCTCCCCCTCCCCCAGCCACGTGACAATAAACTATGACGTCAGCGACCATGTGACCAGCCCCTCCCTGCCTCGAGGATGAGTGAGTGAGTGACTGTGTGGGTGACTGTGAGAGTGAGTGACTGAGGGTGAGTGAGTGACTGTGTGGGTGAGTGACTGTGTGGGTGAGTGAGTGACTGTGTGGGTGAGTGAGTGACTGACAGGGTGAGTGAGTGACTGTGTGAGTGAGTGAGTGACTGTGAGAGTGAGTGAGTGACTGTGTGGGTGAGTGAGTGACTGTGTGGGTGAGTGAGTGAGTGACTGTGTGGGTGAGTGAGTGACTGAGTGAGTGAGTGAGTGACTGTGTGGGTGAGTGAGTGAGTGGGTGAGTGACTGTGAGGGTGAGTGAGTGACTGTGTGGGTGAGTGACTGTGTGGGTGAGTGAGTGACTGTGAGGGTGAGTGAGTGACTGTGTGGGTGAGTGAGTGACTGGGTGAGTGAGTGAGTGACTGTGTGGGTGAGTGAGTGACTGGGAGGGTGGGTGAGTGACTGTGAGGGTGAGTGAGTGACTGTGTGGGTGAGTGACTGTGTGGGTGAGTGAGTGACTGTGAGGGTGAGTGAGTGACTGTGTGGGTGAGTGAGTGACTGGGTGAGTGAGTGAGTGACTGTGAGGTGAGTGAGTGACTGGGTGAGTGAGTGAGTGACTGTGAGGGTGAGTGAGTGACTGTGAGAGTGAGTGACTGGGTGAGTGAGTGAGTGACTGGGTGAGTGAGTGAGTGACTGTGAGGGTGAGTGAGTGAGTGAGTGACTGTGAGGGTGAGTGAGTGAGTGACGTGAGGGTGAGTGAGTGACTGTGTTGGTGAGTGACTGTGTGAGTGAGTGACTGTGAGGGTGAGTGACTGTGTGAGTGAGTGAGTGACTGGGTGAGTGAGTGAGTGAGTGACTGGGTGAGTGAGTGACGCGTGGGTGAGTGAGTGAGTGACTGTGTGAGTGAGTGAGTGACTGTGTGGGGAGTGAGTGACTGGGTGTGTGAGTGACTGTGTGAGTGAGTGAGTGTGAGTAAGTGAGTGAGTGACTGTGAGAGTGAGTGACTGAGGGTGAGTGAGTGACTGAGGGTGAGTGAGTGGGTGAGTGAGTGAGTGACTGTGAGGGTGAGTGAGTGAGTGACTGTGTGAGTGAGTGACTGTGTGCGTGAATGAGTGACTGTGAGGGTGAGTGAGTGGGTGAGTGAGTGAGTGACTGTGAGGGTGAGTGAGTGAGTGACTGTGTGAGTGACTGTGAGAGTGAGTGACTGTGTGGGTGAGTGAGTGACTGTGTGAGTGAGTGACTGTGAGGGTGAGTGAGTGACTGTGAGGGTGAGTGAGTGACTATGAGGGTGAGTGAGTGACTGTTTGGGTGAGTGAGTGACTGTGAGGGTGAGTGAGTGGGTGAGTGAGTGACTGTGTGAGTGAGTGAGTGACTGTGAGGGTGAGTGAGTGACTGTGTGAGTGAGTGAGTGACTGAGTGGGTGAGTGAGTGACTGTGTGGGTGATTGAGTGACTATGAGGGTGAGTGAGTGACTGTGAGGGTGAGTGACTGGGTGAGTGAGTGAGTGACTATGAGGGTGAGTGAGTGACTGTGTGGGTGAGTGAGTGACTGTTTGGGTGAGTGAGTGACTGTGTGGGTGAGTGAGTGACTGTGTGAGTGAGTGAGTGACTGTGAGGGTGAGTGAGTGACTTGTGGGTGAGTGAGTGACTGTGTGGGTGAGTGACTGTGTGGGTGAGTGACTGTGTGGGTGAGTGAGTGACTGAGTGAGTGACTGTGTGGGTGAGTGAGTGAGTGAGAGGGTGAGTGAGTGACTGTGTGAGTGAGTGAGTGACTGTGAGGGTGAGTGAGTGACTGTGTGGGTGAGTGAGTGACTGTGGGTGAGTGAGTGACTGTGTGAGTGAGTGAGTGACTGTGTGGGTGAGTGAATGACTGTGAGGGTGAGTGAGTGACTGTGTGAGTGAGTGACTGTGAGGGCGAGTGAGTGAGTGACTGTGTGAGTGAGTGACTGTGAGGGCGAGTGAGTGAGTGACTGTGTGAGTGAGTGACTGTGAGAGTGAGTGAGTGACTGTGTGGGTGAGTGAGTGACTGTGTGAGTGAGTGTGTGAGTGAGTGACTATGTGTGTGAGTGAGTGACTGTGAGAGTGAGTGAGTGTGTAAGTGAGTGACTGTGAGAGTGAGTGAGTGGGTGAGTGAGTGACTGTGTGAGTGAGTGACTGTGTGAGTGAGTGACTGTGTGGGTGAGTGACTGTGTGGGTGAGTGAGTGAGTGACTGTGTGAGTGAGTGAGTGAGTGTGTGAGTGTGTGAGTGGGTGAGTGAGTGGGTGAGTGAGTGAGTGACTGTGTGAGTGAGTGAGTGACTGTGTGAGTGAGTGAGTGGGTGAGTGAGTTGGTGAGTGAGTGAGTAGGTGAGTGAGTGGGTGAGTGAGCGAGTGAGTGGGTGAGTGAGTGGGTGAGTGAGTGAGTGGGTGAGTGGGTGAGTGAGTGGGTGAGTGAGTGAGTGGGTGAGTGAGTGAGTGAATGACTGTGAGAGTGAGTGAGTGGGTGAGTGGGTGAGTGAGTGAGTGAGTGGGTGAGTGAATGACTGTGAGAGTGAGTGAGTGGGTGAGTGAGTGAGTGAGTGACTGTGTGAGTGAGTGAGTGTGTGTGTGAGTGAGTGATTGTGTGAGTGAGTGACTGTGTGAGTGAGTGACTGTGAGGGTGAGTGACTGTGTGGGTGAGTGAGTGACTGTGTGTGTGAATGAGTGACTGTGAGAGTGAGTGAGTGTGTAAGTGAGTGACTGTGAGAGTGAGTGAGTGGGTGAGTGAGTGACTGTGTGAGTGAGTGACTGTGTGAGTGAGTGACTGTGAGTAAGTGAGTGACTGTGTGGGTGAGTGAGTGAGTGAGTGACTGAGTGAGTGAGTGACTGGGTGAGTGAGTGAGTGAGTGACTGTGTGAGTGAGTGAGTGAGTGTGTGAGTGAGTGAGTGGGTGAGTGAGTAGGTGAGTGAGTGAGTGACTGTGTGAGTGAGTGAGTGACTGTGTGAGTGAGTGAGTGGGTGAGTGAGTGAGTGAGTGGGTGAGTGAGTGGGTGAGTGAGCGAGTGAGTGGGTGAGTGAGTGGGTGAGTGAGTGAGTGGGTGAGTGGGTGAGTGGGTGAGTGAGTGAGTGAGTGGGTGAGTGAGTGAGTGAGTGACTGTGAGAGTGAGTGAGTGAGTGGGTGAGTGAGTGGGTGAGTGAGTGAGGGAGTGAGTGGGTGAGTGAGTGAGTGAGTGTGAGAGTGAGTGAGTGAGTGATTGTGTGAGTGAGTGACTGTGTGAGTGTGTGAGTGAGTGAGTGGCAAAACAACCCCCTACCTCCTCGCGGTGCCGGACGGGCAACTCTGTCGTGGACAGCGCTGTGGGGGGAGATCCAATTTTGATTGGCTCCTCCCCTCATGGCATATGTGTCCACCACAGGGGCTAAACGGGGGCTCTGGACGGGTGCGAGGGGCTGGTAACCCCTCCACCTTCAATTAATTACCACGAAACCACGAGTTAAACTGAAATATGTAACAACTAAGCTTGTGCCAGGGGGCCAGGCGTCTATGACGTCTCCTGGCCAAACCCCAATTGGCGGAGCCAGGAGATTGAATACCTACCCTCGGGGCTACTCCAGAAACAACGAAAAGCCACTACGGGTGGCCACGTGGAATGTTCGAACGCTCACTACAGAGGAGAGGCTGCCACTCCTCTGTCGGGAGCTGGACCGGTACCGCCTGGATCTATGCGGCATTCAGGAGGTCCGGTGGACCGGCTCTGGCTCCTGCTACCATGAGGGGTGGACAGTCCTCTACTCGGGGCAGCAGACTGCCAAACAACAGGGTGTGGCTCTTCTTTTGAACAAAAGAATGAAGGGGGTGTGGGAGCGTGGCGGTGAGGTGTGGGAAGCTGTAAGCCCCAGGCTACTTTGGGCTCGCCTTCCCATCAACCGGAGGCGAGGAATGGTGGTCGTGGTTACTTATGCCCCCACCGAAGATGAACATCCGTGGAGGGATGCAGGCAAAGCCGATGAGTCAGATGCCTTCTATGACCTCCTGTCACAGGTGCTGGCTAAAGTGGCCCCTCGGGATAGAGTCATCATGTTGGGTGACTTCAATGCCCGAGTTGGTCATGATACTGGCACCTGGTCTGGAGTGATTGGAGGGCATGGGCCAGATCAGCTCAATAACAGCGGTAGGAGGCTGCTAGATTTTTGTGCAGCCCATGGGCTTGTAATTACCAACACGCTGTTCCGGCATCGGCGCATCCACACAACATCATGGATGCATGCCGGGTCCAAGCAAGAACATCTGCTGGACTACATAGTGACGGACCAGCGAATGCGAGCCCATGTCCTTGACACCAGGACCTACCGTGGAGCTGATCTGCCCTCTGACCATCGACTAGTCATCTGTAAGATGCGCCTGCCATTCTTCCACTCCGGTGGTGGGTGTACACCCAGGACCCCATTCCAACCTAAAGTGGCCTGGTCTCAGTTATCTGATGAAAGTTGCAAGCAAGAATTTCATCATCGCTTGCGGCTGGGATTGGCATCGTCCCCGACTCCTCCTGATGTCGAGGGTAAATGGGCGAGGTTTAGGACTGTGACTCATGCAGCTGCAATGGCTGCTTTGGGTACGCGGTCCAGACCTCCCCAGACACCCTGGATGACAGAGGAGTTGTTCAGGATGGTTGAGAAAAAGCGACAGGCCCACTGTCATCGGCTACAGAATCCCACGTCAGAGAATGAGGAGGCTTACCGCAGCCTTCGCTCGGAGGTTCGGAGAGCCGTGAGGCGCTGCAAGGATGGGTGGTGGTCGCGGGTTGCTGAGGAGATGGAGTCTGCCTCAGTGGCCCGTGATCACAAATCTCTATTTAACTCCATCAAAAAAGTAACCTGCAGCGCCACACCTATTACCATCATTAGGGGAAAAAACGGTGATCCAATTTCCGACCCCCAGGAACAGGTTCGCAGATTTGCTGAGCATTTCTGTGAGGTCCTGGGGGAGGGAAAATCCCTCAGCCAGGAAAACATCGTGGCACAAAGTGAGGATGACCCTGCTGAGGCTGCGGTGCCTCAAATATTGGATGAAGTCACCCCCTGTGAGTGGCTGGCTGAGGTGCCATCTGCTGAGGAAGTATTGAAGGCGATCCGGAGTCTGAGACCAGGAAAGGCAGCGGGCAGAGATGATCTCCCAAGCGAAATGCTGAGGGAGGGTGGCGTTTGTGCACAGACTGCCCTATATGACATCATAACAACAGTCTGGACCACTGGACGGGTTCTGCAGGATTGGAAGGATGCCCTGGTGGTCCCCCTTTTTAAGAAGGGGGACCGCACAGACTGTAACAACTACAGGGGCATCTCACTCCTCAGTGTGCCGGGAAAGGTCCTGGCAAGGATTATTCAGCATCGCCTTGCCAGGCACGCTGAGGAGAGGCTTGCGGAGCCCCAATGCGGTTTCAGGAAAGGGCGGTCCTGCACAGATGCCATATTTTCTGTCCGTCTGCTACAGCAGAGGTGTAGGGAATTCCAACAAGACCTACATCTCTGCTTTATTGACCTGGTCAAGGCCTATGATACCATCAGTAGGCCTGGGCTCTGGGTCGTTCTTCGTGCTTTTGGAGTACCTGACCCTCTGCTCACGATCATTAAGGACCTTCATGATGGTGAGCGGGCCCGGGTAAAACTACGTGGCCGGGAGTCAGAGCCATTCCCTGTACACCTTGGGGTGCGACAGGGATGTCCTCTGGCTCCCACATTATTTAACATCTATTTTGACCACGTAGTTCGTGAAGCCTTCAATAGCTGTACCGGGGGAATCTCCATATGGTACAGATATAATGGGAGGCTAATCGATGCCCGGGTGCGGTCAAGGGATGGCTCCCTATTGCTCAACCACGTTATGTATGCTGATGACTTGGTAATAGCTGCTCAGTCAGAGGAGGAGTTGGAGACGCTGCTGCTGAGACTGGAGCGTGCCACTAAGAGGTGGGGCCTTACCATCAGCCCCACCAAAACTAAGCACCTGCCTGGGTATTCTGTACCATCGGACACTCCACCCCCACAACTCCCAATCGGTGATGGGGCAGTTGTGGAGAGAGTGGAGAGTTTCCCATACCTGGGCAGTGTGCTTATGACTGGCTCCAGTTTAACAACAGAGGTCTCACTCCGAATCAGTCGAGCGGCAATATCTTTTCATCGGTTGCGTAACGCTGTGTGGAAGCTACCTGGTCTGTCGCTCCGCACTAAGCTTCAGGTCTTCTCGGCCACGGTCATTCCCTCCCTTCTCTACGCTTGCGAAACGTGGACCCCCCTAATGGAACATCTTCGCCGGTTAGAAACATTTAGGCTGGCCTGCCTACGATCCATCCTGGGTTTAACCAGACTGGATTGTGTGAGGAGCTCACAAATCCTTGAAAGATCTGGGCAGGGTCCCATCGGTGAGCTCCTCCGGCAGGCAAGGCTGCGATGGCTGGGTCATGTAGCCCGCATGCCCAGCCACCGCATGCCGAAACAGCTTTTGTTTGGCCGGATTGAGGGGGCTAAGCGGGCGCGGCACGGGCTAGAGAAGAGATGGAGTGATGTGGTACAGGAGGACGTGGAGCTGAGTGGACTTGCCGATGACTGGTACGAGCGGTGTCAAGATCGTCCTCTGTGGAGGAGGCTCGTGAAGGATGCTACTGGACAGTTGGAGGCAGTCGCCCTCCAACAACAACGGAGGGCGGAGGAGCGACGCTCACAACAGCGAGCGGAGCGCCGGGTGGCTAAAGCACAGCAGGTTGGCACAGTAGGGGGCACAGGTGGTGCATCAGCCAGTCATCTCAGTCAGTCGACCCGTGGCACCTGGGTCTGCCCCGTGACCTCCTGCCAGCGAGCGTTCGACACTTCACGTGGCCTCAGGGTGCACATAGCCTGGCACAAGCGTCGTGGTGACGTCACCGCCACTTAGTGGCGAATGGCGGTTGTTGTTGTTGTGTGAGTGAGTGAGTGTGTGAGCGAGTGAGTGACTGTGTGAGTGACTGTGTGAGTGAGTGACTGTGAGAGTGAGTGAGTGACTGTGAGAGTGAGTGAGTGAGTGTGTGAGTGAGTGACTGTGTGTGTGAGTGAGTGACTGTGAGAGTGAGTGACTGTGTGTGTAAGTGAGTGAGTGTGTGTGTGAGTGACTGTGAGTGACTGAGTGAGTGACTGTGTGAGTGAGTGAGTGACTGTGTGAGTGAGTGAGTGACTGTGAGAGTGAGTGAGTGAGTGACTGTGTGAGTGAGTGACTGTGAGAGTGAGTGAGTGAGTGACTGTGAGAGTGAGTGAGTGAGTGTGTGAGTGAGTGAGTGACTGTGTGTGTGAGTGAGTGACTGTGTGAGTGAGTGACTGTGAGGGTGAGTGAGTGAGTGACTGTGAGAGTGAGTGAGTGAGTGTGTGAGTGAGTGAGTGACTGTGTGGGTGAGTGAGTGACTGAGTGAGTGAGTGACTGTGTGTGTGAGTGAGTGACTGTGTGGGTGAGTGAGTGAGTGAGTGAGTGACTGTGTGAGTGACTGCGTGAGTGAGTGACTGTGTGAGTGAGTGACTGTGTGAGTGAGTGACTGTGTGGGTGAGTGACTGTGAGGGTGAGTGAGTGGGTGAGTGAGTGAGTGACTGTGTGAGTGAGTGAGTGACTGTGTGTGTGAGTGAGTGACTGTGAGAGTGAGTGACTGTGTGTGTAAGTGAGTGAGTGTGTGTGTGAGTGACTGTGAGTGACTGAGTGAGTGGCTGTGTGAGTGAGTGAGTGACTGTGTGAGTGAGTGAGTGACTGTGAGAGTGAGTGAGTGACTGTGTGAGTGAGTGACTGTGAGAGTGAGTGAGTGAGTGACTGTGAGAGTGAGTGAGTGTGTGAGTGAGTGAGTGACTGTGTGTGTGAGTGAGTGACTGTGTGAGTGAGTGACTGTGAGGGTGAGTGAGTGAGTGACTGTGAGAGTGAGTGAGTGAGTGTGTGAGTGAGTGACTGTGTGGGTGAGTGAGTGACTGAGTGAGTGAGTGACTGTGTGTGTGAGTGAGTGACTGTGTGGGTGAGTGAGTGACTGTGTGAGTGACTGCGTGAGTGAGTGACTGTGTGAGTGAGTGAGTGACTGTGTGAGTGAGTGACTGTGTGGGTGAGTGACTGTGAGGGTGAGTGAGTGGGTGAGTGAGTGAGTGAGTGACTGTGTGAGTGAGTGAGTGACTGTGTGAGTGAGTGAGTGACTGTGTGGGTGAGTGAGTGACTGTGTGAGTGAGTGAGTGACTGTGTGAGTGACTGTGAGAGTGAGTGACTGTGTAAGTGAGTGACTGTGTGTGTGAGTGAGTGACTGTGTGAGTGACTGTGAGAGTGAGTGACTGTGTGTGTGAGTGAGTGACTGTGTGAATGAGTGACTGTGTGAGTGAGTGACTGTGTGAGTAAGTGAGTGACTGTGTGGGTGACTGCGTGAGTGAGTGAGTGGGTGAGTGAGTGGGTGAGTGAGTGAGTGACTGTGTGAGTGAGTGAGTGGGTGAGTGAGTGGGTGAGTGAGTGGTGGTCCCCCTTTTTAAGAAGGGTGACCGCACAGACTGTAACAACTACAGGGGCATCTCACTCCTCAGTGTGCCGGGAAAGATCCTGGCAAGGATTATTCAACATCGCCTTGCCAGGCACGCTGAGGAGAGGCTTGTGGAGCCCCAATGCGGTTTCAGGAAAGGGCGGTCCTGCACAGATGCCATATTTTCTGTCCGTCTGCTACAGCAGAGGTGTAGGGAATTCCAACAAGACCTACATCTCTGCTTTATTGACCTGGTCAAGGCCTATGCTACCATCAGTAGGCCTGGGCTCTGGGTCGTTCTTCGTGCTTTTGGAGTACCTGACCCTCTGCTCACGATCATTAAGGACCTTCATGATGGTGAGCGGGCCCGGGTAAAACTACGTGGCCGGGAGTCAGAGCCATTCCCTGTACACCTTGGGGTGCGACAGGGATGTCCTCTGGCTCCCACATTATTTAACATCTATATTGACCACATAGTTCGTGAAGCCTTCAATAGCTGTACCGGGGGAATCTCCATATGGTACAGATATAATGGGAGGCTGATCGATGCCCGGGTGCGGTCAAGGGATGGCTCCCTATTGCTCAACCACGTTATGTATGCTGATGATTTGGTAATAGCTGCTCAGTCAGAGGAGGAGTTGGAGACGCTGCTGCTGAGACTGGAGCGTGCCACTAAGAGGTGGGGCCTTACCATCAGCCCCACCAAAACTAAGCACCTGCCTGGGTATTTTGTACCATCGGACACTCCACCCCCACAACTCCCAATCGGTGATGGGGCAGTTGTGGAGAGAGTGGAGAGTTTCCCATACCTGGCCAGTGTGCTTATGACCGGCTCCAGTTTGACAGCAGAGGTCTCACTCCGAATCAGTCGAGCGGCAATATCTTTTCATCGGTTGCGTAACGCTGTGTGGAAGCTACCTGGTCTGTCGCTCTGTACTAAGCTTCAGGTCTTCTCGGCCACGGTCATTCCCTCCCTTCTCTACGCTTGCGAAACGTGGACCCCCCTAATGGAACATCTTCGCCGGTTAGAAACATTTAGGCTGGCCTGCCTACGATCCATCCTGGGTTTAACTAGGCTGGATTGTGTGAGGAGCTCACAAATCCTTGAAAGATCTGGGCAAGGTCCCATCGATGAGCTCCTCCGGAAGGCAAGGCTGCGTTGGCTGGGTCATGTAGCCCGCATGCCCAGCCACCGCATGCCGAAACAGCTTTTGTTCGGCCGGATTGAGGAGGACGTGGAGCTGAGTGGACTTTCCGATGACTGGTACCAGCGGTGTCAAGATCGGCCTCTGTGGAGGAGGCTCGTGAAGGATGCTACTGGGCAGTTGGAGGCAGTCGCCCTCCAACAACAACGGAGGGCGGAGGAGCGACGCTCACAACAACGAGCGGAGCGCCGGGTGGCTAAAGCACAGCAGGTTGGCACAGTAGGGGGCACAGGTGGTGCATCAGCCAGTAGTCATCTCAGTCAGTCGACCCGTGGCACCTGGGTCTGCCCCGTGACCTCCTGCCAGCGGGCGTTCGACACTTCACGTGGCCTCAGGGTGCACATAGCCTGGCACAAGCGTCGTGGTGACGTCACCGCCACTTAGTGGCGAATGGCGGTTGTTGTTGTTGTCTGTGTGTGTGTACGGGTGAATGATCAGTCTGTGTGTGTCTGTGTGAGTGTGTGTGTCTGTGTGTGTGTCTGTGTGTGTACGGGTGAATGATCAGTCTGTGTGTGTGTCTGTGTGAGTGTATGTGTCTGTGTGTGTACGGGTGAATGATCAGTCTGTGTGTGTCTGTGTGAGTGTGTGTGTGTCTGTGTGTGTACGGGTGAATGATCAGTCTGTGTGTGTCTGTGTGTCTGTGTGAGTGTGTGTGTCTGTGTGTGTGTGTACGGGTGAATGATCAGTCTGTGTGTGTCTGTGTGTCTGTGTGAGTGTGTCTGTGTGTGTACGGGTGAATGATCAGTCTGTGTGTGTCTGTGTGTCTGTGTGAGTGTGTGTGTCTGTGTGTCTGTGTGAGTGTGTGTGTCTGTGTGTGTGTGTACGGGTGAATGATCAGTCTGTGTGTGTGTCTGTGTGAGTGTATGTGTCTGTGTGTGTACTGGTGAATGATCAGTCTGTGTGTCTGTGTGAGTGTGTGTGTCTGTGTGAGTGTGTGTGTGTCTGTGTGTGTCACACGGCAAAACAACCCCCTACCTCCTCGCGGTGCCGGACGGGCAACTCTGTCGTGGACAGCGCTGTGGGGGGAGATCCAATTTTGATTGGCTCCTCCCCTCATGGCATATGTGTCCACCACAGGGGCTAAACGGGGGCTCTGGATGGGTGCGAGGGGCTGGTAACCCCTCCACCTTCAATTAATTACCACGAAACCACGAATTAAACTGAAATATGTAACAACTAAGCTTGTGCCGGAGGTCCCGGGGGGCCAGGCGTCTATGACGTCTCCTGGCCAAACCCCAATTGGCGGAGCCAGGAGATTGAATACCTACCCTCGGGGCTACTCCAGAAACAACGAAAAGCCACTACGGGTGGCCACGTGGAATGTTCGAACGCTCACTGCAGAGGAGAGGCTGCCACTCCTCTGTCGGGAGCTGGACCGGTACCGCCTGGATCTATGCGGCATTCAGGAGGTCCGGTGGACCGGCTCTGGCTCCTGCCACCATGAGGGGTGGACAGTCCTCTACTCGGGGCAGCAGACTGCCAAACAACAGGGTGTGGGTCTTCTTTTGAACAAAAGAATGAAGGGGGCGTGGGAGCGTGGCGGTGAGGTGTGGGAAGCTGTAAGCCCCAGGCTACTTTGGGCTCGCCTTCCCATCAACCGGAGGCGAGGAATGGTGGTCGTGGTTACTTATGCCCCCACCGAAGATGAACATCCGTGGAGGGATGCAGGCAAAGCCGATGAGTCAGATGCCTTCTATGACCTCCTGTCACAGGTGCTGGCTAAAGTGGCCCCTCGGGATAGAGTCATCATGTTGGGTGACTTCAATGCCCGAGTTGGTCATGATACTGGCACCTGGTCTGGAGTGATTGGAGGGCATGGGCCAGATCAGCTCAATAACAACGGTAGGAGGCTGCTAGATTTTTGTGCATCCCATGGGCTTGTTATTACCAACACGCTGTTCCGGCATCGGCGCATCCACACAACATCATGGATGCATGCCGGGTCCAAGCAAGAACATCTGCTGGACTACATAGTGACGGACCAGCGAATGCGAGCCCATGTCCTTGACACCAGGACCTACCGTGGAGCTGATCTGCCCTCTGACCATCGACTAGTCATCTGTAAGATGCGCCTGCCATTCTTCCACTCCGGTGGTGGGTGTACACCCAGGACCCCATTCCAACCTAAAGTGGCCTGGTCTCAGTTATCTGATGAAAGTTGCAAGCGAGAATTTCATCATCGCTTGCGGCTGGGATTGGCATCGTCCCCGACTCCTCCTGATGTCGAGGGTAAATGGGCGAGGTTTAGGACTGTGACTCATGCAGCTGCAATGGCTGCTTTGGGTACGCGGTCCAGACCTCCCCAGACACCCTGGATGACAGAGGAGTTGTTCAGGATGGTTGAGAAAAAGCGACAGGCCCACTGTCATCGGCTACAGAATCCCACGTCAGAGAATGAGGAGGCTTACCGCAGCCTTCGCTCGGAGGTTCGGAGAGCCGTGAGGCGCTGCAAGGATGGGTGGTGGTCGCGGGTTGCTGAGGAGATGGAGTCTGCCTCAGTGGCCCGTGACCACAAATCTCTATTTAACTCCATCAAAAAAGTAACCTGCAGCGCCACACCTATTACCATCATTAGGGGAAAAAACGGTGATCCAATTTCCGACCCCCAGGAACAGGTTCGCAGATTTGCTGAGCATTTCTGTGAGGTCCTGGGGGAGGGAAAATCCCTCAGCCAGGAAAACATCGTGGCACAAAGTGAGGATGACCCTGCTGAGGCTGCGGTGCCTCAAATATTGGATGAAGTCACCCCCTGTGAGTGGCTGGCTGAGGTGCCATCTGCTGAGGAAGTATTGAAGGCGATCCGGAGTCTGAGACCAGGAAAGGCAGTGGGCAGAGATGATCTCCCAAGCGAAATGCTGAGGGAGGGTGGCGTTTGTGCACAGACTGCCCTATATGACATCATAACAACAGTCTGGACCACTGGACGGGTTCCGCAGGATTGGAAGGATGCCCTGGTGGTCCCCCTTTTTAAGAAGGGGGACCGCACAGACTGTAACAACTACAGGGGCATCTCACTCCTCAGTGTGCCGGGAAAGGTCCTGGCAAGGATTATTCAGCATCGCCTTGCCAGGCACGCTGAGGAGAGGCTTGCGGAGCCCCAATGCGGTTTCAGGAAAGGGCGGTCCTGCACAGATGCCATATTTTCTGTCCGTCTGCTACAGCAGAGGTGTAGGGAATTCCAACAAGACCTACATCTCTGCTTTATTGACCTGGTCAAGGCCTATGATACCATCAGTAGGCCTGGGCTCTGGGTCGTTCTTCGTGCTTTTGGAGTACCTGACCCTCTGCTCACGATCATTAAGGACCTTCATGATGGTGAGCGGGCCCGGGTAAAACTACGTGGCCGGGAGTCAGAGCCATTCCCTGTACACCTTGGGGTGCGACAGGGATGTCCTCTGGCTCCCACATTATTTAACATCTATTTTGACCACGTAGTTCGTGAAGCCTTCAATAGCTGTACCGGCGGAATCTCCATATGGTACAGATATAATGGGAGGCTAATCGATGCCCGGGTGCGGTCAAGGGATGGCTCCCTATTGCTCAACCACGTTATGTATGCTGATGACTTGGTAATAGCTGCTCAGTCAGAGGAGGAGTTGGAGACGCTGCTGCTGAGACTGGAGCGATCCACTAAGAGGTGGGGCCTTACCATCAGCCCCACCAAAACTAAGCACCTGCCTGGGTATTTTGTACCATCGGACACTCCACCCCCACAACTCCCAATCGGTGATGGGGCAGTTGTGGAGAGAGTGGAGAGTTTCCCATACCTGGGCAGTGTGCTTATGACTGGCTCCAGTTTAACAGCAGAGGTCTCACTCCGAATCAGTCGAGCGGCAATATCTTTTCATCGGTTGCGTAACGCTGTGTGGAAGCTACCTGGTCTGTCGCTCCGCACTAAGCTTCAGGTCTTCTCGGCCACGGTCATTCCCTCCCTTCTCTACGCTTGCGAAACGTGGACCCCCCTAATGGAACATCTTCGCCGGTTAGAAACATTTAGGCTGGCCTGCCTACGATCCATCCTGGGTTTAACCAGACTGGATTGTGTGAGGAGCTCACAAATCCTTGAAAGATCTGGGCAGGGTCCCATCGGTGAGCTCCTCCGGCAGGCAAGGCTGCGATGGCTGGGTCATGTAGCCCGCATGCCCAGCCACCGCATGCCGAAACAGCTTTTGTTTGGCCGGATTGAGGGGGCTAAGCGGGCGCGGCACGGGCTAGAGAAGAGATGGAGTGATGTGGTACAGGAGGACGTGGAGCTGAGTGGACTTGCCGATGACTGGTACGAGCGGTGTCAAGATCGTCCTCTGTGGAGGAGGCTCGTGAAGGATGCTACTGGACAGTTGGAGGCAGTCGCCCTCCAACAACAACGGAGGGCGGAGGAGCGACGCTCACAACAGCGAGCGGAGCGCCGGGTGGCTAAAGCACAGCAGGTTGGCACAGTAGGGGGCACAGGTGGTGCATCAGCCAGTCATCTCAGTCAGTCGACCCGTGGCACCTGGGTCTGCCCCGTGACCTCCTGCCAGCGAGCGTTCGACACTTCACGTGGCCTCAGGGTGCACATAGCCTGGCACAAGCGTCGTGGTGACGTCACCGCCACTTAGTGGCGAATGGCGGTTGTTGTTGTTGTGTGAGTGAGTGAGTGTGTGAGCGAGTGACTGTGTGAGTGACTGTGTGAGTGAGTGACTGTGAGAGTGAGTGAGTGAGTGACTGTGAGAGTGAGTGAGTGAGTGTGTGAGTGAGTGAGTGACTGTGTGTGTGAGTGAGTGACTGTGAGAGTGAGTGACTGTGTGTGTAAGTGAGTGAGTGTGTGTGTGAGTGACTGTGAGTGACTGAGTGAGTGACTGTGTGAGTGAGTGAGTGTGTGAGCGAGTGACTGTGTGAGTGACTGTGTGAGTGAGTGACTGTGAGAGTGAGTGAGTGAGTGACTGTGAGAGTGAGTGAGTGAGTGTGTGAGTGAGTGAGTGACTGTGTGTGTGAGTGAGTGACTGTGAGAGTGAGTGACTGTGTGTGTAAGTGAGTGAGTGTGTGTGTGAGTGACTGTGAGTGACTGAGTGAGTGACTGTGTGAGTGAGTGAGTGACTGTGTGAGTGAGTGAGTGACTGTGAGAGTGAGTGAGTGAGTGACTGTGTGAGTGAGTGACTGTGAGAGTGAGTGAGTGAGTGACTGTGAGAGTGAGTGAGTGAGTGTGTGAGTGAGTGAGTGACTGTGTGTGTGAGTGAGTGACTGTGTGAGTGAGTGACTGTGAGGGTGAGTGAGTGAGTGACTGTGAGAGTGAGTGAGTGAGTGTGTGAGTGAGTGAGTGACTGTGTGGGTGAGTGAGTGACTGATTGAGTGAGTGACTGTGTGTGTGAGTGAGTGACTGTGTGGGTGAGTGAGTGAGTGAGTGACTGTGTGAGTGACTGCGTGAGTGAGTGACTGTGTGAGTGAGTGACTGTGTGAGTGAGTGACTGTGTGGGTGAGTGACTGTGAGGGTGAGTGAGTGGGTGAGTGAGTGAGTGACTGTGTGAGTGAGTGAGTGACTGTGTGTGTGAGTGAGTGACTGTGAGAGTGAGTGACTGTGTGTGTAAGTGAGTGAGTGTGTGTGTGAGTGACTGTGAGTGACTGAGTGAGTGGCTGTGTGAGTGAGTGAGTGACTGTGTGAGTGAGTGAGTGACTGTGAGAGTGAGTGAGTGACTGTGTGAGTGAGTGACTGTGAGAGTGAGTGAGTGAGTGACTGTGAGAGTGAGTGAGTGAGTGTGTGAGTGAGTGAGTGACTGTGTGTGTGAGTGAGTGACTGTGTGAGTGAGTGACTGTGAGGGTGAGTGAGTGAGTGACTGTGAGAGTGAGTGAGTGAGTGTGTGAGTGAGTGACTGTGTGGGTGAGTGAGTGACTGAGTGAGTGAGTGACTGTGTGTGTGAGTGAGTGACTGTGTGGGTGAGTGAGTGACTGTGTGAGTGACTGCGTGAGTGAGTGACTGTGTGAGTGAGTGAGTGACTGTGTTAGTGAGTGACTGTGTGGGTGAGTGACTGTGAGGGTGAGTGAGTGGGTGAGTGAGTGAGTGACTGTGTGAGTGAGTGAGTGACTGTGTGAGTGAGTGAGTGACTGTGTGGGTGAGTGAGTGACTGTGTGAGTGAGTGAGTGACTGTGTGAGTGACTGTGAGAGTGAGTGACTGTGTAAGTGAGTGACTGTGTGTGTGAGTGAGTGACTGTGTGAGTGACTGTGAGAGTGAGTGACTGTGTGTGTGAGTGAGTGACTGTGTGAATGAGTGACTGTGTGAGTGAGTGACTGTGTGAGTAAGTGAGTGACTGTGTGGGTGACTGCGTGAGTGAGTGAGTGGGTGAGTGAGTGGGTGAGTGAGTGAGTGACTGTGTGAGTGAGTGAGTGGGTGAGTGAGTGGGTGAGTGAGTGGTGGTCCCCCTTTTTAAGAAGGGTGACCGCACAGACTGTAACAACTACAGGGGCATCTCACTCCTCAGTGTGCCGGGAAAGATCCTGGCAAGGATTATTCAACATCGCCTTGCCAGGCACGCTGAGGAGAGGCTTGCGGAGCCCCAATGCGGTTTCAGGAAAGGGCGGTCCTGCACAGATGCCATATTTTCTGTCCGTCTGCTACAGCAGAGGTGTAGGGAATTCCAACAAGACCTACATCTCTGCTTTATTGACCTGGTCAAGGCCTATGATACCATCAGTAGGCCTGGGCTCTGGGTCGTTCTTCGTGCTTTTGGAGTACCTGACCCTCTGCTCACGATCATTAAGGACCTTCATGATGGTGAGCGGGCCCGGGTAAAACTACGTGGCCGGGAGTCAGAGCCATTCCCTGTACACCTTGGGGTGCGACAGGGATGTCCTCAGGCTCCCACATTATTTAACATCTATATTGACCACATAGTTCGTGAAGCCTTCAATAGCTGTACCGGGGGAATCTCCATATGGTACAGATATAATGGGAGGCTGATCGATGCCCGGGTGCGGTCAAGGGATGGCTCCCTATTGCTCAACCACGTTATGTATGCTGATGACTTGGTAATAGCTGCTCAGTCAGAGGAGGAGTTGGAGACGCTGCTGCTGAGATTGGAGCGTGCCACTAAGAGGTGGGGCCTTACCATCAGCCCCACCAAAACTAAGCACCTGCCTGGGTATTCTGTACCATCGGACACTCCACCCCCACAACTCCCAATCGGTGATGGGGCAGTTGTGGAGAGAGTGGAGAGTTTCCCATACCTGGGCAGTGTGCTTATGACTGGCTCCAGTTTAACAACAGAGGTCTCACTCCGAATCAGTCGAGCGGCAATATCTTTTCATCGGTTGCGTAACGCTGTGTGGAAGCTACCTGGTCTGTCGCTCCGCACTAAGCTTCAGGTCTTCTCGGCCACGGTCATTCCCTCCCTTCTCTACGCTTGCGAAACGTGGACCCCCCTAATGGAACATCTTCGCCGGTTAGAAACATTTAGGCTGGCCTGCCTACGATCCATCCTGGGTTTAACCAGACTGGATTGTGTGAGGAGCTCACAAATCCTTGAAAGATCTGGGCAGGGTCCCATCGGTGAGCTCCTCCGGCAAGCAAGGCTGCGATGGCTGGGTCATGTAGCCCGCATGCCCAGCCACCGCATGCCGAAACAGCTTTTGTTCGGCCGGATTGAGGAGGACGTGGAGCTGAGTGGACTTTCCGATGACTGGTACCAGCGGTGTCAAGATCGGCCTCTGTGGAGGAGGCTCGTGAAGGATGCTACTGGGCAGTTGGAGGCAGTCGCCCTCCAACAACAACGGAGGGCGGAGGAGCGACGCTCACAACAGCGAGCGGAGCGCCGGGTGGCTAAAGCACAGCAGGTTGGCACAGTAGGGGGCACAGGTGGTGCATCAGCCAGTAGTCATCTCAGTCAGTCGACCCGTGGCACCTGGGTCTGCCCCGTGACCTCCTGCCAGCGGGCGTTCGACACTTCACGTGGCCTCAGGGTGCACATAGCCTGGCACAAGCGTCGTGGTGACGTCACCCCCACTTAGTGGCGAATGGCGGTTGTTGTTGTTGTCTGTGTGTGTGTACGGTTGAATGATCAGTCTGTGTGTGTCTGTGTGAGTGTGTGTGTCTGTGTGTGTGTCTGTGTGTGTACGGGTGAATGATCAGTCTGTGTGTGTGTCTGTGTGAGTGTATGTGTCTGTGTGTGTACGGGTGAATGATCAGTCTGTGTGTGTCTGTGTGAGTGTGTGTGTGTCTGTGTGTGTACGGGTGAATGATCAGTCTGTGTGTGTCTGTGTGTCTATGTGAGTGTGTGTGTCTGTGTGTGTGTGTACGGGTGAATGATCAGTCTGTGTGTGTCTGTGTGTCTGTGTGAGTGTGTCTGTGTGTGTACGGGTGAATGATCAGTCTGTGTGTCTGTGTGAGTGTGTGTGTCTGTGTGTCTGTGTGAGTGTGTGTGTCTGTGTGTGTGTGTACGGGTGAATGATCAGTCTGTGTGTGTGTCTGTGTGAGTGTATGTGTCTGTGTGTGTACTGGTGAATGATCAGTCTGTGTGTCTGTGTGAGTGTGTGTGTCTGTGTGAGTGTGTGTGTCTGTGTGTGTACGGGTGAATGATCAGTATGTGTGTGTCTGTGTGTCTGTGTGAGTGTGTGTGTCTGTGTGTGTGTGTGTACGGGTGAATGATCAGTCTGTGTGTGTCTGTGTGAGTGTGTGAGTGTGTGTGTGTCTGTGTGTGTGTACGGGTGAATGATCAGTCTGTGTGTGTCTGTGTGTGTGTCTGTGTGAGTGTGTGTGTCTGTGTGTATGCCCTTCATGATGGCTATAAAATTGCGTGAGTTTAGATTATCTGGGTCAAAGTACAAGGTGTGTGTATCTGTGTCTCTGTCTGTCTGTGTGTGTGTCTGTGTGTGTCTGTGTGTCTATCTGTGTGTGTCTGTGTGTCTCTGTGTGTCTGTGTGTGTGTCTGTGTGTGTCTGTGTGTGTGTCTCTGTGTGTCTGTGTGTGTGTCTGTGTGTGTCTGTGTGTCTATCTGTGTGTCTCTGTGTGTCTGTGTGTGTGTCTGTGTGTGTGTCTGTGTGTGTGTCTCTGTGTGTCTGTGTGTGTGTCTGTGTGTGTGTCTCTGTGTGTCTGTGTGTGTGTGTCTCTGTGTGTCTGTGTGTGTATCTATCTGTGTGTGTGTCTATCTCTATGTATGTCTGTCTGTGTGTGTGTCTCTGTGTATCTGTGTGTGTCTATCTCTATGTATGTCTGTGTGTGTGTCTCTGTGTATCTGTGTGTGTCTGTGTGTGTGTCTGTGTGTGTGTCTATCTGTGTGTCTCTGTGTGTGTGTCTGTGTGTGTGTGTCTATCTGTGTGTGTCTATCTGTGTGTCTGTGTGTGTCTATCTGTGTGTGTGTCTATCTGCGTGTGTCTGTGTGTGTCTATCTGTGTGTGTGTCTCTGTGTGTGTGTCTATCTGTGTGTGTGTCTCTGTGTGTGTCTATCTGTGTGTGTCTATCTGTATGTATGTCTGTGTGTCTGTGTGTGTGTGTGTCTCTGTGTGTATGTCTGTGTGTGTCTCTGTGTGTCTGTGTGTGTATGTCTGTCTGTGTGTGTGTGTATCTGTGTATGTCTATCTGTGTGTGTGTCTATCTGTATGTATGTCTGTGTGTGTCTCTGTATGTGTGTCTCTGTGTGTATGTCTATCTGTGTGTGTGTCTCTGTGTGTGTGTCTATCTGTGTGTGTCTATCTGTGTGTCTATCTGTGTGTGTGTCTGTGTGTCTATGTGTGTGTCTGTGTGTGTGTCTGTGTGTGTGTCTGTGTCTATCTGTGTGTCTGTGTGTGTCTATCTGTGTGTGTGTCTATCTGTGTGTGTGTCTATCTGTATGTATGTCTGTGTGTCTGTGTGTGTCTGTGTCTATCTGTGTGTCTGTGTGTGTCTATCTGTGTGTGTATGTCTATCTGTGTGTGTGTCTATCTGTGTGTGTGTCTATCTGTGTGTGTGTCTGTGTGTGTGTCTATCTGTGTGTGTCTATCTGTGTGTGTGTCTATCTGTGTGTGTGTCTCTGTGTGTGTATCTATCTGTGTGTGTGTCTCTGTGTGTGTGTCTATCTGTGTGTGTGTCTATCTGTGTGTGTGTCTCTGTGTGTATGTCTGTCTGTGTGTGTCTCTGTGTGTCTGTGTGTGTGCATGTCTGTCTGTGTGTGTATCTGTGTGTGTCTATCTGTGTGTGTCTATCTGTGTGTGTCTATCTGTATGTATGTCTGTGTGTCTGTGTGTGTGTCTCTGTCTATCTGTGTATGTGTCTATCTGTGTGTGTCTGTCTGTGTGTGTCTATCTGTGTGTGTGTCTGTGTGTGTGTGTGTCTATCGGTGTGTGTGTCTATCTGTGTGTGTGTCTATCTGTGTGTGTGTCTATCTGTGTGTCTGTGTGTGTCCCATCTCGTTGTGCAAGGTTTTCACCCCTACCCCGACTTACGAACACCTCATACTTACGAACAACAAACCCCGACTTACGAACACGAAACTCGCACTTGCGAACAACAAACCCCGACTTACGAACATGAAACCCCAACTTACGAACACCTCATACTTACGAACAACAAACCCCGACTTGCGGCACTTGCCCCGGGCAGAGGGTGCAGGCTACCAGGGGGACCTTTGCCTGCGGTGTCCACGTAGCGTTAATCATTGACCACCAATCTCCCCACACACACAGTTACATAGACACACATACACATACACAGTTACACACAGTCACTCACACACACAGTTACATAGACACACATACAATTACATACACACAGATAGACACACACAGTTACACACACAGTTACACACACACAGTTACATAGACACACATACAGTTACACACACACAGTTACACACACAGTCACTCACACACACACACAGTTACATAGACACACATACAGTTACATACAGTCACACACACACAGATAGACACACACACAGATAGACACACATACACACAGTTACATACACACACATGCACACAGTCACACACAGATAGACACACACACAGTCACACACACACAGATAGACACACACACAGTTACATACACACACATACACACACAGTCACACACAGTTACATACAGTCACAGAGTTACATACACACACAGATAGACATACACACACAGACACAGTTACATACACACACATACATTTACATACACATACATACACACACAGATAGACACTCACACACACACAGTTACACACATACACACATACATACACATACAGTCACACACACACACAAACACACACACACAGTTACATACACACATACACACAGTTACATACACACACACACAGTCACTCAGTCACTCACACAGTCACTCACTCACTCACACAGTCACACACATACACATACATACAGTTACACACATACACACACACACAGATAGACACACACACACAGACACACACACACAGTTACATACACACACACAGTTACTCAGTCACTCACTCAGTTACATACACACACATACATACACATACAGTCACACAGTTACATACACACACAGTCACTCAGTCACTCACACAGTCACTCACACACACAGTTACATACACACACACATACATACACATACAGTCACACAGTTACATACACATACAGCCACACATACACACACAGTCACTCACACACACAGTCACCCACACAGTCACTCACACAGTCACTCACACACACAGTTACACACATACACACATACATACACATACAGTCACACACACACAGATAGACACACACACATACATACACATACAGTCACACAGTTACATACACATACAGCCACACATACACACACAGTCACTCACACACACAGTCACACACACACAGTTACATAGACACACATACAGTTACATACATACACATACAGCCACACACACACACACAAACACACACACACAGTTACACACATACACACATACATACACACACAGTCACATGCACACAGTCACACACACACAGTTACACACATACACACATACATACACACACAGTCACATACACACAGTCACACACACAGTCACTCACACACACACACAGTTACATAGACACACATACAAACACATACAGTCACACACACACAGATAGACACACACACTGTTACATACACACACATACACACACATACACACACATACATACACACAGTCACTCACACAGTCACTCACACACACACACAGTTACATACACACACATACACACACATACTAGTCACACAGTTACATACACACACAGTCACTCAGTCACTCACACAGTCACTCACACAGTTACATACACACACATACACACACAGTCACACACACACAGTCACTCACTCAGTCACTCACACAGTTACATACACACACAGTCACTCATACACATACAGTCACACACACACAGATAGACACACACACAGTTACATAGACACACACACAGTTACATACACATACATACACACACAGTCACACACACAGTCACTCACACACACACAGACACACACACAGTCACTCAGTCACTCACATACACAGATAGACACCCACACACAGTCACTCACTCACTCAGTCACTCACTCACTCAGCCACTCACACACACACAGTTACATACATACACACACAGTCACACACACAGTCACTCACACACACACAGTCACACACACAGTCACTCAGTCACTCACATACACAGATACACACACACACACAGTCACTCACTCACTCAGTCACTCGCTCACTCAGCCACTCACACACACACAGTTACATACATACACACACAGTCACACACACACACACAGTCACTCACTCAGTCACTCACACACACACAGTTACATACACATACATACACACAGTCACTCAGTCACTCACTCACATAGTCACTCACTCAGTCACTCACTCACTCACTCAGTCACTCTGTCACACACACACAGTTACATACACATACATACACACACAGTCACACACACAGTCACTCACTCACTCACACACACACAGTTACATACACATACATACACACACAGTCACACACACAGTCACACACACAGTCACTCACTCACACAGTTACATACACATACATACACACAGTCACACACACAGTCACTCAGTCACTCACTCACACACGCAGATAGACACACACACACAGTCACTCACTCAGTCACTCATACACATACTCATTCACACACACACAGTCTCACACACTCACACACTCAGTCACTCACACACACACTCAGTCACTCATTCAGTCACTCACTCAGCCACTCACAGTCACTCACACACACACAGCCACTCACACACACACAGACACTCACACACACAGTCACTCACTCATTCAGTCACACACTCACTCAGTCACTCATTCAGTCACACACTCAGCCACTCACTCAGCCACTCAGTCACTCACTCAGTCACTCATTCAGTTACACAGTCACTCAGTCACTCACTCATTCAGTCACTCAGTCACTCACTCATTCAGTCACACACTCAGCCACTAACTCATTCAGTCACACACTCAGCCACTCACTCAGCCACTCAGTCACTCACTCAGTCACTCATTCAGTTACACACTCACTCAGTCACTCACTCAGCCATTCACTCAGCCATTGACTCATCCACTCAATCAGTCACTCATTCAGTCGTACACTCACTCAGTCACTCACTCAGTCACTCATTCACTCACACAGTCACTCACTCACACACTCAGCCATTCACTCAGCCACTCAATCAGTCACTCACTCAGTCACTCACACAGTCACTCACACACTCAGCCACTCACTCAGCCACTCACTCAGTCACTCACTGAGCCACTCACTCAGTCACTCATTCAGTTACACACTCACTCAGTCACTCACTCACTCATTCAGTCACATACTCAGCCACTCACTCATGCATTCACTCAGTCACTCACTCAGCCATTCACTCAGCCATTGACTCAGCCACTCACTCAGTCACTCATTCAGTCGCACACTCACTCAGTCACTCACTCAGTCACTCAGTCACTCACTCAGTCACTCACTCAGCCATTCACTCAACCACTCACTCAGTCACTCACTCAGTCACTCATTCACTCACACACTCAGCAACTCAGCCACACACTCACCCATCCACACACCAACCCCACCCACACAATCACCCCACCCACTCACTCATCCACAGAAGCGTCTAAACCCCAACACGACCACTCTCCCCGTGTCTCTCTCTGTGTGAGTCTCTCTGTGTCTCTGTGTGTGTCTCTGTGTCGCTGTGTGTGTGTCTCTGTCTCTGTGTGTGTGTCTCTGTGTCTCTGTCTCTGTGTGTGTGTGTCTCTGCCTCTGTGTGTGTGTCTCTGTGTCTGTGTCTCTCTGTGTGTGTCTCTGTCTCTGTGTGTGTGTCTCTGTGTGTGTCTCTCTGTGCGTCTCTGTGTGTGTGTCTCTGTGTGTGTCTCTGTGTGTCTCTCTCTGTGAGTCTCTCTGTGTCTCTGTTTCTCTGTGTGTGTCTCTGTGTGTGTCTCTGTGTGTGTGTGTCTCTGTGTCTCTGTCTCTCTGTGTGTGTCTCTGTGTGTGTCTCTCTGTGTGTGTCTCTGTGTGTGTCTCTCTGTGTGTGTCTCTTTGTGTCTCTGTGTGTGTCTCTGTGTGTGTCTCTGTGTGTGTGTCTCTGTGTGTGTCTCTGTGTGTGTGTCTCTGTGTGTGTCTCTCTGTGTGTCTCTGTGTGTGTCTCTCTGTGTGTGGCTCTGTGTGTCTCTGTGTGTGTGTGTCTCTGTGTGTGTGTGTCTCTGTGTGAGCCTCTGTGTGTGTCTCCCTGTGTGTGTCTCTCTGTGTGTGTCTGTGTCTCTGTGTGAGTCTCTCTGTGTCTCTGTTTCTCTGTGTGTGTCTCTGTGTGTGTCTCTGTGTGTGTTTCTCTGTGTCTCTGTGTCTCTGTGTGTGTCTCTGTGTGTCTCTGTGTCTCTGTGTGTGTCTCTGTGTCTGTGTCTCTGTGTGTGTCTCTGTGTGTCTCTGTGTGTGTCTCTGTGTCTCTGTGTGTGTCTCTGTGTCTCTGTGTGTGTCTCTGTGTGTGTCTCTGTGTCTCTGTGTGTGTCTCTGTGAGATTCTCCAATGTGGTCTCTGTTGTTCTCCGCGTATGAGGCGAATATGGAGTTGGTGGAATGCGTTCTGATGGGTAAGTGGCTTCGCATCTGTAGAGTAACACTCATCCACCCACTCACTCACTCACCCACCCAATCACTCACTCACCCACTCACCCACTCACTCACCCACTCACTCACTCACCCACTCACTCACTCACCCACTCACTCACCCACTCACTCACTCACCCACTCACTCACTCACCCACTCACTCACCCACTCACTCACTCACCCACTCACTCACCCACTCACTCACTCACTCACCCACTCACCCACTCACTCACCCACCCACTCACTCACCCACTCACTCACTCACCCACTCACCCACTCACTCACCCACCCACTCACTCACCCACTCACCCATTCACTCACCCACTCACCCACTCACTCACCCACCCACTCAATCACCCACTCACTCACTCACTCACCCACCCACTCACTCACCCACTCACTCACTCACCCACTCACTCACTCACTCACCCACTCACTCACCCACTCACTCACTCACTCACCCACTCACTCACTCACCCACTCACTCACCCACCCACTCACTCACCCACTCACCCACTCACCCACTCACTCACCCACTCACTCACTAACTCACCCACTCACTCACCCACCCACTCACTCACCCACTCACCCACTCACTCACCCACTCACTCACTCACCCACTCACTCACCCACCCACTCACTCACCCACTCACTCACTCACCCACTCACTCACTCACTCACCCACTCACTCACCCACTCACTCACCCACCCACTCACTCACCAACTCACTCACTCACTCACCCACTCACCCACTCACCCACTCACTCACCCACTCACTCACTCATTCACTCACCCACTCACTCGCTCACCCACTCACTCACTCACCCACTCACTCACTCACCCACTCATTCACTCACCCACTCACTCACCCACTCACTCACTCACCACTCACTCAATCACCCACTCACTCACTCACTCACCCACTCACTCACTTACTCACCCACTCACTCACTCACGCACTCACTCACCCACTCACTCACTCACCCACTCACTCACTCACTCACCCACTCACTCACTCACCCACTCACTCACTCACCCACTCACTCACTCACTCACCCACTCACTCACTCACTCACCCACTCACTCACTCACTCACCCACTCACTCACTCACTCAACCACTCACTCACACACTCACCCACTCACTCACCCACTCACTCACCCACTCACTCATTCAGTCACTCACTCACCCACTCATTCACTCACTCACCCACTCACTCACTCATTCACTCACTCACTCACCCACTCACTCACTCACCCACCCACTCACTCATTCACTCACTCACCCACTCACCCACTCACTCACCCACTCACTCACTCACTCACCCACTCACTCACTCATTCACTCACCCACTCACTCACCCACTCACTCACTCACCCACTCACTCACCCACTCACCCACTCACTCACCCACTCACTCACTCACTCACCCACTCACTCACTCATTCACTCACCCACTCACTCACCCACTCACTCACTCACCCACCCACTCACTCATTCACTCACTCACTCACCCACTCACTCACTCACCCACTCACTCACCCACTCACTCACTCACCCACTCACCCACTCACTCACCCACTCACTCACTCACTCACCCACTCACTCACTCACTCACCCACTCACTCACTCACCCACTCACTCACTCACTCACCCACTCACTCACTCACTCACCCACTCACTCACTCACCCACTCACTCACTCACCCACTCACTCACTCACTCACCCACTCACTCACTCACTCACCCACTCACTCACTCACCCACTCACTCACTCACCCACTCACTCACCCACTCACCCACTCACTCATTCAGTCACTCACTCACCCACTCATTCACTCACTCACCCACTCACTCACTCATTCACTCACTCACTCACCCACTCACTCACTCACCCACCCACTCACTCATTCACTCACTCACCCACTCACTCACCCACTCAGTCACTCACTCACCCACCCACTCACCCACTCACTCACCCACTCACCCACTCACTCACTCACCCACTCACTCATTCACCCACTCACTCACTCACTCACCCACCCACTCACTCACTCACCCACTCACTCACTCACCCACTCACTCATTCACTCACCCACTCACTCACTCACCCACTCACCCACTCACTCACTCACCCACTCACTCACTCACCCACTCACTCACTCACCCACTCACTCACCCACTCACCCACCCACTTACTCAATCACCAATCACTCACAACTCACTCACCCACTCACTCACCCACTCACCTGAGTGAGTGGTGGTACTCTGAGTGAGTGGTGGTACTCTGAGTGAGTGGTGGTACTCTGAGTGAGTGGTGGTACTCTGAGTGAGTGGTGGTACTCTGAGTGGTGGTACTCTGAGTGAGTGGTGGTACTCTGAGTGAGTGGTGGTACTCTGAGTGTGGTACTCTGAGTGAGTGGTGGTAATCTGAGTGAGTGGTGGTACTCTGAGTGAGTGGTGGTACTCTGAGTGAGTGGTGGTACTCTGAGTGTGGTACTCTGAGTGAGTGGTGGTACTCTGAGTGAGTGGTGGTACTCTGAGTGTGGTACTCTGAGTGAGTGGTGGTACTCTGAGTGTGGTACTCTGAGTGAGTGGTGGTACTCTGAGTGAGTGGTGGTACTCTGAGTGAGTGGTGGTACTCTGAGTGTGGTACTCTGAGTGAGTGGTGGTACTCTGAGTGAGTGGTGGTACTCTGAGTGAGTGTGGTACTCTGAGTGTGGTACTCTGAGTGAGTGGTGGTACTCTGAGTGAGTGGTGGTACTCTGAGTGGGTGTGGTACTCTGAGTGTGGTACTCTGAATGAGTGGTGGTACTCTGTGTGAGTGGTGGTACTCTGAGTGAGTGGTGGTACTCTGAGTGGTGGTACTCTGAGTGAGTGGTGGTACTCTGAGTGAGTGGTGGTACTCTGAGTGAGTGTGGTACTCTGAGTGTGGTACTCTGAGTGAGTGGTGGTACTCTGAGTGAGTGGTGGTACTCTGAGTGGGCGGTGGTACTCTGAGTGTGGTACTCTGAGTGAGTGGTGGTACTCTGAGTGAGTGGTGGTACTCTGAGTGGTACTCTGAGTGAGTGGTGGTACTCTGAGTGAGTGGTGGTACTGAGTGGTGGTACTCTGAGTGAGTGGTGGTACTCTGAGTGGTGGTACTCTGAGTGAGTGGTGGTACTCTGAGTGGTACTCTGAGTGAGTGGTGGTACTCTGAGTGAGTGGTGGTACTCTGAGTGAGTGGTGGTACTGAGTGGTGGTACTCTGAGTGAGTGGTGGTACTCTGAGTGAGTGGTGGTACTCTGAGTGAGTGGTGGTACTCTGAGTGAGTGGTGGTACTCTGAGTGATTGGTGGTACTCTGAGTGGTACTCTGAGTGAGTGGTGGTACTCTGAGTGAGTGGTGGTACTCTGAGTGATTGGTGGTACTCTGAGTGGTACTCTGAGTGAGTGGTGGTACTCTGAGTGAGTGGTGGTACTCTGAGTGATTGGTGGTACTCTGAGTGGTACTCTGAGTGAGTGGTGGTACTCTGAGTGGTACTCTGAGTGATTGGTGGTACTCTGAGTGGTACTCTGAGTGAGTGGTGGTACTCTGAGTGAGTGGTGGTACTGAGTGGTGGTACTCTGAGTGAGTGGTGGTACTCTGAGTGGTGGTACTCTGAGTGAGTGGTGGTACTCTGAGTGAGTGGTGGTACTCTGAGTGAGTGGTGGTACTCTGAGTGGTGGTACTCTGAGTGAGTGATGGTACTCTGAGTGAGTGGTGGTACTGAGTGGTGGTACTCTGAGTGAGTGGTGGTACTCTGTGGTACTCTGAGTGAGTGGTGGTACTCTGAGTGAGTGGTGGTACTCTGAGTGTGGTACTCTGAGTGAGTGGTGGTACTCTGAGTGAGTGGTGGTACTCTGAGTGGTACTCTGAGTGAGTGGTGGTACTCTGAGTGGTACTCTGAGTGATTGGTGGTACTCTGAGTGGTACTCTGAGTGAGTGGTGGTACTCTGAGTGAGTGGTGGTACTGAGTGGTGGTACTCTGAGTGAGTGGTGGTACTCTGAGTGGTGGTACTCTGAGTGAGTGGTGGTACTCTGAGTGAGTGGTGGTACTCTGAGTGAGTGGTGGTACTCTGAGTGGTGGTACTCTGAGTGAGTGGTGGTACTCTGAGTGAGTGGTGGTACTGAGTGGTGGTACTCTGAGTGAGTGGTGGTACTCTGTGGTACTCTGAGTGAGTGGTGGTACTCTGAGTGAGTGGTGGTACTCTGAGTGAGTGGTGGTACTGAGTGGTGGTACTCTGAGTGAGTGGTGGTACTCTGTGGTACTCTGAGTGAGTGGTGGTACTCTGAGTGAGTGGTGGTACTCTGAGTGTGGTACTCTGAGTGAGTGGTGGTACTCTGAGTGAGTGGTGGTACTCTGAGTGGTACTCTGAGTGAGTGGTGGTACTCTGAGTGGTACTCTGAGTGATTGGTGGTACTCTGAGTGGTACTCTGAGTGAGTGGTGGTACTCTTTGTGGTATTCTCTGCAGGCCTGACCACTGCGTGCTTCCTGAATCTCATCTCGAACGCAGTAGCTCTACTCAACATCGCCAATAGGCACAGGTCACTACACTACACTATACACTACTACACTATACACTACTACACTATACACTACTACACTATACACTACTACACTATACACTACTACACTATACACTACTACACTATACACTACTACACTATACACTACTACACTATACACTACTACACTATACACTACTACACTATACACTACTACACTATACACTACTACACTATACACTACTACACTATACACTACTACACTATACACTACTACACTATACACTACTACACTATACACTACACTATACACTACTACACTATACACTACTACACTGTACACTACTACACTACACACTACTACACTATACACTACTACACTATACACTACTACACTATACACTACTACACTATACACTACTACACTACACTATACACTACTACACTACACACTACTACACTATACACTACTACACTATACACTACTACACTATACACTACTACACTATACACTACTACACTATACACTACTACACTATACACTTCCACACTATACACTACACTATACACTACTACACTATACACTACACTATACACTACACACTACTACACTACACTATACACTACTACACTATACACTACTACACTATACACTACTACACTATACACTACTACACTACACACTACTACACTATACACTACTACACTATACACTACTACACTATACACTACTACACTATACACTACTATACACTACTACACTATACACTACTACACTATACACTACTACACTATACACTACTATACACTATACACTACTACACTATACACTACTACACTATACACTACTACACTATACACTACTACACTATACACTACTACACTATACACTACTACACTATACACTACTACACTATACACTTCCACACTATACACTACACTATACACTACTACACTATACACTACACTATACACTACACACTACTACACTACACTATACACTACTACACTATACACTACTACACTATACACTACTACACTACACACTACTATACTATACACTACTACACTATACACTACTACACTATACACTACTACACTATACACTACTACATTACACACTACTACACTATACACTACTACACTATACACTACTACACTATACACTACTACACTACACACTACTACACTATACACTACTACATTACACACTACTACACTATACACTACTACACTATACACTACTACACTATACACTACTACACTATACACTACGACACTACACACTACTACACTATACACTACTACACTACACTACTACACTATACACTACTACATTATACACTACTACACTACTACACTATACACTACTACACTATACACTTCCACACTATACACTACACTAT